>NC_134400.1:66753922-67113883 GCF_050003625.1 Haematobia irritans
CATTGAAAAAGTGATAGTGTTGACAATATATTTTGAGGGAAAAAATCAGCCATTTGGGGACTTTTTTGCGTTTGTTTCGTCGAAATGTATTGACAACATCGCAGACTGTCACGAAATGATTACATATACATACACAACTAGTCGGTTCCGATTTAGATATAGCTCACATATATATATATATATATATATATATATATATATATATATATATATATATATATATATATATATATATATATATATATATATATATATATATATATATATATATATATATATATATATATATATATATATATATATATATATATATATATATATATATATATATATATATATATATATATATATATATATATATATATATATATATATATATATATATATATATATATATATATATATATATATATATATATATATATATATATATATATATATATAATATATATATATATATATAATATATATATATATATATATATATATATATATATATATATATATATATATATATATATATATATATATATATATATATATATATATATATATATATATATATATATATATATATATATATATATATATTAATATGTGAGCTATATCTAAATCGGAACCGACTATTATTATTATTATTATTAAACGTACTTGTTGTGCCAAATTTGAAGCAAATCAGGGCAAAACTCCGGCTTTTGGGGCCATATAAGTCCAAATCGGTCGAAAGATATACATGGGAGCTATATCTAAATCTGAACCGATTTCAACTAAATCTGGCACAATTAACGATACTATTAAACATACTCCTTGTACAAAATTTTAATCAAATCAGGGCAAAACTCTGGCTTTTGAAGCATTATATGTCAAAATCGGACGAAAGATATATATGGGAGCTAAATCTAAATCTGATCCGATTTCAACTAAATTTGGCACAATTAACGACACCATCAAACGTACTCGTTGTGCAAAATTTGAAGCAAATCAGGGCAAACTCTCGCTTTTGGGGCCATATAAGTCCAAATCGGAAGAAAGATATATATGGGAGCTAGCTGATATTTGGCAGTTTTTACGGGACTGACAAAACATTAAGATGTACAAAATTTGAAGAACGTCGGTTCATAAACACGTGAATTATGATCAGATCGGTGATAACTATATATGGCAGCTATATCTAAATCTGAACCGATTTTTTCCAAAATCAATAGCGATTGTCTTCTACCCGAAGAAAGACGTTATGTCAAATTTGAGAACGATCGGACTTAAACTGCGACCTGTACTTTGTGCACAAAATTACATATACAGACAGACGGACGGACAGACAGACGGACATCGCTAAATCGACTCAGAATTTAATTCTAAGCCGATCGGTATACTAAAAGATGGGTCTATGACAATTATTTCTTGGCGTTACATACAAATGCACAAACTTATTATACCCTGTACCACAGTAGTGGTGAAGGGTATAAAAATTTGAATATTAATTCCGGCTGACGACCAAAAACAATTGACACATAGATGGCGTCGCTAGTATTAAATGCATATTATTTTAATATAGTAACAACCTTCAAATGATTCGTGTCTGTAAGTCAATTAGTTTGTGAGATACAGCGTCTTTTGTGAAGCAACGTTTGTTATTGTGAAAAAATGGAAAAAAGGAATTTTTGATTTTTGAATGTTTTGATAAAATACTGTTTTCTGAAGGGAAAAATACGGCGGAAGCAAAAACTTGGCTTGATAATGAGTTTCCGGACTCTGTCTCAGGGAAATTAACAATAATTGATTGGTATGTAAAATTCAAGCGTGGTGAAATGAGCACGGAGGACGGTGAACGCAGTGGACGCCCGAAAGAGGTGGTTACCGACGAAAACATCAAAAAAATCCACAAAATTATTTTGAATGACCGTAAAATGAATCTGATCGATATAGCAAAGGCCTTAAAGATATCAAAGGATCGTGCTGGTCATATCATTCATCAATATTTGAATATGCGGAAGCTCTGCGCAAAATGTGCCGCGCGAGCTCACATTTGACCAAAAACAACAACGTGTTGATGATTCTGAGCGGTGTTTGCAGCTGTTAACTCGTAATACACCCGAGTTTTTCCGTCTTTATGTGACAATGGATGAAACATGGCTCCATCACTACACTCCTGAGTCCAATCGACAGTCGGCTGAGTGGACAGCGACCGGTGAACCGTCTCCGAAGCGTGGAAAGACTCAAAAGTCCGCTGGCAAAGTAATGGGATGCGCATGGAATAATTTTTATCGATTATATTGAAAAGGGAAAACCCATCAACAGTGACTATTATATGGCGTTATTGGAGCGTTTGAAGGTCGAAATCGCGGCAAAACGGCCCCATATGAAGAAGAAAAAAGTGTTGTTCCACCAAGACAACGCACCGTGCCACAAGTCATTGAGAACGATGGCAAAAATTCATGAATTGTGCTTCGAATTGCTTCCCCACCCACCGTATTCTCCAGATCTGGCCCCCAGCGACTTTTTCTTGTTCTCAGACCTCAAAAGGATGCTCGTAGGGAAAAAATTTGGCTGCAATGAAGAGGTGATCGCCGAAACTTAGGCCTATTTTGAGGCAAATCCGAAGGAGTACTACCAAAATGGTATCAAAAAAATTGGAAGGTCGTTATAATCGTTGTATCGCTCTTGAAGGGAACTATGTTGAACAATAAAAACGAATTTTGACAAAAAAAATGTGTTTTTCTTTGTTAGACCGGGGACTTATCAGCCAACCTGTTATGTATCGAACACCGTAAATTAACTCTTTGGTATGACGTCGGCCAATTATTCATCTTCTTCTTCTATTGTTTTTCCTGGCGACAACATGTCATAGCAGCACATCTTTGTTTTACAGCGAGCAAATTATGAATGTAATAATATTTAAAATTATACAATGAAATAAAAATACTACTACTACGAACCAAAGTAGGTATACGTATGCTGTAAAGGTCTGCACAAATATGCTTGAAGGCGATTTCAAATGGCTTGGATTTTTATAAAACATGTAGAACATCAGCGCTTCGCCAATCAAACTTAACAAAACCCTCATTCGACGGCAATGAAATTTCAATTTTCAATTGAAAATTCAAACACGATAAAAGCCAATCGAACCCAAAGCAAGCAAATGATACAAATTATATTGAATTAATATTGGGGTTCTACTGTATGCGGACGATATATTTATTCTGTCTGACGACCCAACTACTCTAGCTAATAAAGAGGATGATAGATATTTATCTTAGAATTAGCGTCGATTCAAGTTTGCTCTCACATGAACTCGTTAGCTTTATTGAAAGCACACTATCTGTCAATGAATCGTGGCGTTTCTAGACATCGAAGGGGCATTCAATAACTTTCATCCGAGCTCGATATTAAATGGACTGACAACTCTGAATGTTGATCCAGGTATACTTAGGCTGTTAGACGAACTTCTGAGACGTATGTGAGCCACACTAGAACAAGTAAACATATGTGAATAGAGGCACTCCCCAAGGAAGAGTTCTATAACAATTTCTTTGGAATGTTGCTATAAAGCTTAAGCTTAATTTTGAAGAAAGAGCAAGAAAAGCCACGGTAGCTTTGTACTCGTGCAAAAAGGCAATGGGAAAAAACTGGGAACTAAAACCGAAAATTGTGAATTGGCTATACACGGCAGTGGTTAGACTTATAATGCTATATGATGTTGTAGTCTGGTGGCCGGCACTTCAGCAGCCGACAAGTTTAGACAAAGTTCTGCGTATGGCTTGTGTGCTTGTGTATCACAGGCGCATTCAGCAAGACGGAACAAATTCCATTAATGTCATGCTGCATCTATTGCATTTAGACATTTTGACCAAACAGTCAGCTGCAATAACGGCTGTGCGGTCGCGCGAGCTATCGCTGTGGCCGGAAAATGGTACGGTCACAGTTCAGTCCTAAAAATAATGTCAGATGTGCCTAACGTTGTGGATTACACTTTGGCGAAACCACTTTCCGACAAAAAGTTTGAAACTCTAATTCCCAACAGTGAGGCGTGGTGCACACAGACCCCGGGGTATAAACGATATATAGATTTCTATACTGATGGCTCCAAATTGAATGGACAAGTGGGGTTCGGAGTATATTCTAAAGATCTGGAAATTCGAATAGCGAAAGGATTACCTAATCACTGTAGTGTTTTTCAGGCTGAAATATTGGCAATAAGAGAGGTGGTGAATTGGCTGAGAAGTAGTGTTCCAAAAAATATTGGCATTAATATATACTCAGACAGTCAACCTGCAATAAAATAAATGATACCATATAGCAAAATGCAGAACAAAAAACAGGTACATTTTTTCAATCACACTTTCCTTTTTTGTCTTCACATAAAACCACGTGCCACTTCTGAATAAATAAATTAACGCAAAACAGTAAATCCGTATTCTCCGTCCATTCCAAGAAACAATCAACACACGACTGACTCGCAAAATGAAAATCATGTGTACCTGCTCAATGTTTTTATAAAAAATGGTCACGAAAAAAATGTAAATGGTCTTTATGGCCATGTAATGGATCTAGACTTGTCTATACTAAACCTATAAAAATACCTTTTTCCTGTAAACAAGTAAAAAATTAAATGGTCAGGTACATGATTTTCCAGACCGTTTAATGGTCTCAAATTCTATAATTTTAATGATAGAACATGTTTGCGGTATTTGAGAACCATTCAAATGCTTATTGCCACCATACATTTTTCTCCGCTCGAAAATTATTTTTACAAAGACAAAATACATGGTTTTCGGGGCAATTACATGCTCTACATAAGCATTAAATGGATGCGGCAACCATGTCCAAACATGGTTTTTCTGTGCGTGTACTAAAGTGGATTTTAAGTCCTTTTTTATAAGGCAATTTGCATTTGAAATCTAGTTTAAGTGCATTTTTGAAGTGTAATGTGAATGAGGTATTAAGCTGAGTACTATGTTCAGTTTTCAAACTGAAAACCAGTTTATTTTCACGGTTACTGTTAGATTTTGGCTCATTTAATGTTTAGTATTGTACTGTAATATAATTTTTTTGTTTTTCTTTTTGTCTTTATTTGGTCAATAACCTATTTATTATAAAATTCATCAACGTATAAGTAGAACACATTGTCGTAGATTAGTTTTTTATATTTCCACATATTTTACTTCTTTGGTTTTATATTTCATTTATGTTTAGTTCAACACATTCTAGTTATGTCAATGATCAATTGTCCCATATTTGTGAGTGTTGGACGTTAATTACTGAGTAAGCAGATCATGCTACCATATTTCCCAATTCACCAAAAATGACTTGGCCGACATGTGGAACACTGCAATATGCAAACTCATGAATTCTCGTACAACGCATAGGCAATAATGTAACTATCTTGTAGGTATATATACAATTGGAAATCAATAAATTTTTGTCAGTTATTCAATTGAAATTACGACCATTGTGCTTTTTTACTGCTTTCCAGTTACAAGTGCTGGAAAGTACATAAACAAAAAGGGTTAGTGTCAGTTCGGATTTATGTGTTCGAATTGTTACCACTAACAAGTTTATAGGACATTTGATTTGTGTGTGACAGGACATTTGGTGACCCCTAACACTTCCAGATTCGAGTTCCCCCCACCAGTGGTAAGGACTTGTGTCTGCAAGTTACAATATTAGAACGCGCAGTTCAGGATACAAGGAATCCGACGCAGTGTCGCGACTTGGATATAATCAACGCATCGTCACGTGGTGGCGAGTATAGATAACTTCGTGTGGAAGTTTGTGAAGAATAGAAAAGGACGAAGTCCTTAGCAACACGTTGAGAGGCAATTTAATTAGCGAAGAAGACAAAATCGAAGCGAAAATGTCTACTGAGGAACTATTCAAAGAACAGAGTGAACTTGTAGAAAAGATCAAAAACATTATCCGTAACTTTAAAAAGGATTCGGATAGCAGGAAGGACAAGTCGTCCTATTACGAAGCAAGATATCGAGCTCTGTCTGAGGATTGGGCTATTTTTGATGGAAATGACGAAAAACTTCGAATGGCGGTTATGGCAAAGGAAGGTGTTGACTATTTCGAAACTGGGTTGTACGAGAAGGTGCGGTCGCTTGCATATGAGTTCCTTGCCCTATTCCAGTCAGAGGACGATAGATTGAGACAAAAAACAAAACAAATGAGTATAGATCAACAGACAGTTGATGATGCTCTCGGAACAAATATTGGAGCCTGTTCCGGAGTGTTTGCAGACGAAGGAGCCCGGCTAATAAGGAAATTCCAAATAAATATGAATACGTTACGATCATATGTGGAGAGCACTACATCTGCAAATGCATCTCCACAGTTATGCAAAGTGCAGATACACACTATTGATAGCCGTTGGAGACACCTGGAGCAGTTGTACGAAGCTGCAATGGAACTACTACCCGATTCTGTGGCAGCCACGACAACGATTCACGAGGATTATGAAAAATTAGTGAATCTGATTCTTGAGAAACTTACGAGTCTCCAAGTTATTGTAGACAGTTCGAATACCGAACTAGCTTCTCAACCAATGAACCCTTCGTCAGTGACCCTTCCAAAAATTACAATCCCAAAATTTGACGGCGATTATGGCAAATGGTGCCAATTTTATGACCTGTTTTTAACGATGGTTCATAATACAAGCATACCTGAATTCAGAAGATGTGGTACCTGAAATCGCATGTAGTCGGAGAAGCTGAAAGATTGATCAGTCATTTGACGACCACTGAAGTCAACTACAACTCGGCATGGTCGATGCTGAAAGAAAGGTACGATAATAAAAGGGTTATCGTAGCTACTCTCATAGACAAGATATTAGCACAACCAAATGCTACTTCAAATACGATCGCCATAAAAGGACTACATGACACAACAAGGGAGTGTTTACTGGCTTTGAATAACGTGGGTGTGGAAACAGATTCCTGGGATCCAATAGTAGTCCAAATCCTCATAAGGAAATTGGATAGAAGTTTGCATATTCGATTCGAGCAGTCGTTACAGAATCCGAAAGAAACACCGAAAATTGCGACTTTGTTGAAGTTTTTGGAACACCAGTTCCATGACAATGGATGCTGTAGGCCCGAAAGATAGAAACATTTCGATAAGGCAGTTTCATCGATTGTAACGAAAGAAAAGACAAACTCAAAATGTGCAATGTGTGGTGCCATAGACCATATGATTTACAGGTGCGCAAAATTCAAGCAATTGAGCGAAGCAGATAGGGTCAGATTTGCCCAATCAAGAAGATTATGTTTCAATTGCCTGAAGAATGGTCATGCGTCAAACAATTGCCAAGGATCTTCGTGTAGGAAGTGTGGGAAGAAGCACAACAGTCTGCTTCATATTCCAATAAGGTCTGAACAAACGACAATTTTACCAAACGTACCAATAGTATCTTCGGCCGCAGCGGAGACTTTTGTTGGACGCGAGGCATATGCGATGCTACCTACTGCAAGAGTCATTATTCAGGCCCCCAATGGTATCAAGCAAGAATGCGTGGCGATCCTAGATTCTGGTTCACAAATAAACATCATAACGACTGATTCATATGGAGTTGGAAAGACCAGAAAACGAGCGACTCATCGGGTAAATGTTGAAATGGCGTCTACAGATGGGTGCCACATAACAAATTTGGAAGCCTATATATTGCCTACAATAATTCCTCCACAACCGAATCACCATATAGATATATCCGAATGGAATTTGCCACCTCATATTAAAATGGCAAACCCGCACTTCAATAAACAAAGTAAGATAGGCATTCTACTTGGAGCAGAGTTTTTCTTCAGTTTGAGGCAACCTGGCACTATAAAACTCTCAGACAATCTACCAGTTCTTCAAAATACTGCTCTCGGGTGGATCGTGGGAGGTTCTCTGCGAAACAATAATACTGAAAGATGTTAGGTTAGGTTAGGTTAAAGTGGCAGCCCGATTAAGATTCAGGCTCACTTAGACTATTCAGTCCATTGTGATACCACATTAACTAAAAGTACCTATTACATATGGGCACTTCTAGTTTTGACCGCTGAACCTTCTTGATTATTTTTCTTTGTTGAACCAACCAGATTGTTCCAAAAACATTAGCAGACTGCTTAAGTTAACGTTTTCCAGATCCGCCAGTAATCTGAAGCTATATGCTCCTAAAAGTTGCTTGCGCTTTACACAAAATGCAGGACACTCACACAAGAGGTGTTTAATTGATTCTTTTTCCTCCGCATCATGACAGCTCACACAATAGTCATTATACTTCGCGCCAATAGTTTTTGCAAAATCGCCTATCAGGCAGCGACCCGTTATAGCAGATATCAGGAGTGATATCTGACGTCTCGAGAACATTAGCATATCTAGTGTGCGGTTTAAGTTGAAATGGGGCCATATTTGATTGGTGTCGTTACAACCCTTGCAATTCTCCCATCGAACATTTGCCATCCTAACAGCCTTCTCACGCAGCATGAGCTTGCAGGTAGCTAGGGGCATACCAACAAATTCCAGTTCCCCTGGAATATGTAAGGTAGTCCCTAGCCTTGCCAACTCATCCGCTTCGCAGTTCCCCGGTATGTTCCTATGGCCAGGCACCCATATTAGGTGAATATTGTACTGCTCAGCCATCTCATTGAGAGATTTGCGGCAGTCGATGGCCGTTTTCGAGTTGAGGAACACAGAGTCCAAGGATTTTATTGCAGGTTGACTGTCTGAGTATATATTAATGCCAATATTTGTTGGAACATTACTGCTCAGCCAATTCGCCACCTCTCTTATTGCTAATATTTCAGCCTGAAAAACACTACAGTGATTAGGTAATCTTTTCGCTATTCGAATTTCCAGATCTTTAGAATATACTCCGAACCCCACTTGTCCATTCAATTTGGAGCCATCAGTATAGAAATCTATATATCTTTTATTCCCCGGGGTCTGTGTACACCACGCCTCACTGTTGGGAATTAGAGTTTCAAACTTTTTGTCGAAAAGTGGTTTTGCCAGGGTATAATCCACTACGTTAGGCACATCTGGCATTATTTTGAGGACCGAACTATGACCGTACATTTTCTCCGACCACAGCGATAGCTCGCGCAACCGCACAGCCGTTGTTGCAGCTGACTGTTTGGCCAAAATGTCTAAAGGCAATAGATGTAGCATGACATTAAGGGAGTCTGTTCCTGTCTTACTAAATGCGCCTGAGATACATAAGCTCGCCATACGCTGAACTTTATCTAAACAAGTCGGTTTCTGAAGTGCCGGCCACCAGACTACAACACCATATAGCATTATAGGTCTAACTACTGCAGTGTATAGCCAATGCACAATTTTTGGTTTTAGTCCCCACTTTTTCCCTATTGCCTGTTTGCTCGAGTACAAAGCTACCGTGGCTTTTTTCGCCCTCTCTTCAATATTAAGCCTAAAATTCAGCTTCCTGTCCAAAATAACGCCAAGGTATTTTGCACACTCACCAAAGGGAATTTCAGTACCCCCTAAGGAAATGGGCCTAACCGTGGGAGTTTTACGATCTTTGCAGTACATGACTAGTTCTGTCTTTGCTGGATTTACACCAAGACCATTATCTTTCGCCCATTTCTCAGTCATCCGGAGAGCTCTCTGTATAATATCTCTGATTGTGGATGGGAATTTTCCCCTGACTGCTAGCGCCACATCATCTGCGTATGCCACCACTTTTATCCTTTCTTTTTCTAGGGAAACCAGAAGGTTGTTTATAGCAACATTCCAAAGAAGAGGTGATAGAACTCCTCCTTGGGGAGTGCCTCTGTTCACATACCTTTGTATGTTTGCTTGCCCTAGTGTGGCTGAAATACGTCTCTTTATTAGAAGTTCGTCTAACAGCCTAAGTATACCTGGATCAACATTCAGAGTTGTCAGTCCATTTAATATCGAGCTCGGATGGACATTATTGAACGCCCCTTCGATGTCTAGAAACGCCACGATTGTGTATTCTTTGACAGATAGTGAGCTTTCAATAAAGCTGACTAGTTCGTGCAATGCGGTCTCAGTAGACCTGCCCTTCGAGTATGCATGCTGTCGTTTCGAGAGCAAACTTGAATCCACGCTAGTTCTAAGATACATGTCTATCATTCTCTCCAGGGTCTTAAGTAGGAATGAGGATAAGCTGATTGGTCGGAAATCCTTCGCACTCGAGTGAGAGGCTTTTCCTGCTTTAGGTATGAAGACGACTTTTGTTTCCCTACACTTTTCTGGAATATATGCTAAGTTTACACATCGTTTATATATGACCGTCAACCAGGGGATAACTCTTTCAGCCACTGCCTGTAACTCCGCCGGAGTAATTCCATCAGGTCCGGGGGATTTGAATGGTCCAAAGCTATTTAAAGCCCATTTTATTCTAGATTCCGACACAATTTCCTCGATAGGAAATGATCGCTGAGCCTCTGTTACACCGCCGGAACATGGTTCAACCGTCTGATTTCCAGGGAAGTGTGTGTCCAAAAGTACCTACAACGTCTCCTCACTGGACGTTGTCCAATTTCCCTCCGATGTTTTAATGAAACCTGGAGCGGTGTTAGTGGATGCTAGTACCTTCCGTAGTCTGGAAGCCTCTGACGTATTCTCAATACTGCTACAGTAATCATCCCAAGAGTTTTGTTGAGACCTTCTCAGTTCTCGTTTATATTCTCTCAGATTCATCTTGTAAGTGTCCCAATCCTCCGGAGCTCTTGTGGACTTTGCTTTGTTAAAGAGCTTCCTGCAGGATTTCCTCATATTACTTAACTCCGTAGTCCACCATGGCGGCCGATTTTTTCCCCTTGGCTTTCCTCTAGGGCAAGCAGCTTTCAGTGAAATGTTGAAGGCCTTAGTAATCCGCTCCACTGCGTGTTCGATATCTTGCACAGTGCTCATATTTGTCTCCGGCATTTCCGGTATCATCGAATTGAACGATTCCCTATACCTATTCCAATCAGCTTTCCTAACATTTGGCGGAAATATGGTCTTTGAAGTACGAACAGCCAATCTGAAACTGATGTAGCGATGATCTGAGAAGCTATGTTCCCTCAAAACTTGCCACTCAGATATCTTATCATTCAGTTCCGGAGAGGTCAACGTTACGCCCAAAACCTCTTGTCTGTTCCTGGTGACGAAGGTTGGTGCATCTCCCTTATTGCAAACTACCAGGTTAGTACGCAAAATAAACTCTATTAGCGACTCTCCCCTTGTATTAGTATCACTACTTCCCCAAATACTATGATGCGCATTTGCATCGCATCCCATAATGAGTTTTGTCTTTGTTTTTAGTGACTCCTCAACTAAGGTCTTAACGGCACAGGGTGGCATCTCCCTGTCATGTCCCATGTAGACCGAAGATACCCAATATTTGCATGTGGATATCTCTAGACTGGCTACGACAGTGTCTGCATTGCTCAATGAAGGAAGCAGAAACAAGTTTAGTTCGGTTTTAGCAATTATACATGCTCGATTTATATCGGTACCGGTATTATGCAAAAGTTTGAAACCCGGAGTGCTTAATTCACAGATCTTGTTCTTATATATGTATGGTTCTTGAATAAGAACTATATCTATGTCTCCTTTCATCAGGAGAACTTTTAAGGCAGCACAAGCGGCCTTACAATGGTGAAGATTTATCTGGAGGAACCGTAGAACCATCCAAATTTTCAACCACCGTCACATCAGCCGCTTCAATTGAGTCATCAAGGGCTTCCTCTTCACAGATCTCGGTGACTCTCGCAACAATCCGCGGTTCAGTTTTGGTGAGGCTTGAGCCTGTAGAAACTTCCCGCATATGATTTTCGCCATAGTCTGCAGGTTTTATGTCTCCTTTGGCTTCGCTAGGAGATTTTTCCACTGCTGACTCTACCGGAGGCTTGTCCGTTTCGGAATCCTTTGGCTGATCGCTTTTGTATACCTTCATATGGATATCATGAAAGCCATAACTTACGCGTCCTTGGGTCTGGGCTAGATGTGGCAGCGACTAGCCCAGACCCAAGGACTGAAAGATGTTTGTCAACGCCCAACTGTGCAGTTTTCGATAGTGATAAGGCGCTTGATGAAGCTATTGAAAGATTATGGAAAATTGATGAAGTGGAGCCAACATCAAAACCGATGAGCACAGAAGAGAATCTATGTGAAGCGTATTTTGCTCACCACGTAGCAATCAATATAAGCGGCAGGTTTGTTGTAAGTTTGCCGTTTCGAGAGATCCCACAGGCGCTAGGGGATTCATATACAATGGCGTACAATGGATTTATGGGTTTAGAGCGACGTTTGCTGAAGAATTCAGATTTGGCCGCCCAATATGTGCAGTTTATGAAAGAATATGAAAGACTTGGGCACATGCACCGAGTTAAGATTGATGATCTACTGGATCCTAAATATTTCATTCCACATCATTGTGTGCTAAAGCCAGATAGCACAACTACGAAACTAAGAGTAGTGTTTGATGCATCAGCGAAGACATCAACTGGGTTATCTCTGAACGATCTAATGTATACTGGACCAGTCGTTCAAAGTGATCTATTTGCCATTTTACTTCGATTCCGTTTTCCGAAATATGTATTCACTACTGACATTGAAAAGATGTATAGACAGATACTAATGCATCCAAGTAATCATCAGTATTCAATAATCTGGAGGGAAGATCCTGCACTGCCAATCGACTATTATGTGCTCGAACGGTAGCATAGGCACAAGAGCAGCACTTTATCTTGCTATCAAATGTCTGCAGAAGGTTGCAGTAGATAATGCCATAAAATATCCATACGGCTCTAAGATGTTGAAGGATAACTTTTATGTTGATGATGGATGGACTTGGTGGCTCAGATAACATCAACATAGCGATTACAACACAAAACGAGTTAATACAAATGTTAAAACAGTATGGATTCAATCTGAAGAATTGGTGTGCCAACCACCCGAAACTACTAAAAGACATACCAGAAGCTGATCAAGAAGTTTCGATGTTATAAGTTCTGATACAGTCAAAACGTTGGGACTATTTTGGTTGCCCCAGAGTGATAACTTCTGTGTTAAAGTCAAGTTTAACGAACATGAAACAGTTACTAGGCGTACAGCCACATCCGATCTTGCGAAATTATTTGATCCCCTTGGACTATTAGCACGTGCAGTGGTTAAAGCAAAAATCTTAATGCAAAACCTTTGTGAAGCTTCATTAGGTTGGGATGATCCGCTACCTGAGTCGTTTTGTTCAGAATGGAAAACTCTAAGAGACAACCTATACGGTCTGAACAATTTCAAAATGCCGAGACATATGTTCGATGGCGATGTTCCGAAAGAGATCCAGCTTCATGTATTTGCAGGTGCATCCGAAAAGGCGTATGGTGCAGTAGCATATATTCGAGCTTCACTCAAAGACGGTCGGAATATTGTACGATTATTGTGTCCAAAGTCACGAGTATCGCCATTGAAGCGACAAACATTACCCAGACTAGAATTATGTGCAGCAGTCATCGCGGCTGAACTTGCTCAACGAGTACGAGTAGATCTCAACATTCAAAACGAATCTGTGTATTTATGGACTGACTCTGAAATCGTCTTATCCTGGATCAATACTCAGTCATCCTCTCTGAAGACATTTGTGGCTAACAGAGTATCAACAATCCAATCTTTGAGTATTCGTGATCAATGGCGCCACAGATAATCCTGCAGATATTGTGTCACGTGGACTTCCTGCAGTAGACTTGCCAAAATGCCAGTTGTGGTTCCACGGGCCTTTATTCCTTCATGGGAAGGAATCTTTGTGTCCACAAAAATATAATTCTAGTTTAGCCATTCCCACTGATATTGAGAAGAAGGAAACTATAGCTACCGCAGTAGAGCAGGATGCAATCATATACAAAGTGCAAGGTTCATTCAAACGTCTGCAAAGAATTATTGGATACCTTTTCCGATTTGTAAACAACACGAGAATTCCCAAACATAAGCGAAATTCAGATATATCCCTCACCCCAAAAGAGTTAGATGAGTCTCTATACGCCATCATTCGGAGGATTCAAAGATCTGAGTTCTATGACGATATCAAACAGTTGCAGAAAAGCCACGAAGTGGATAAAGGAAGTTGTATTAATGCTCTTAGTCCATATTTGGATCCTAAGGGTATCATACGTGTTGGAGGTCGCTTAGGGAACTCAGACCTTCACGAAGATGTTAAACAACCTATGGTATTCCCTTACAATGACCCAATAACGAAGTTATTATTTATTTCTTTACATGAGGAAAACAAACATTGTGGACCCCAGGCATTATTAAACACAGTAAGACAACGATTTTGGCCGGTGAAGGGAAAAATAACAGCTCGATCTGTTGTCCAAAAATGCATCAGATGTACCAGGGCGAAACCACAATTGTGTCAACAAATAATGGGCGACCTACCACAGACACGTAGTTCTTGCTCGTCCATTCATTAATAGTGGCGTTGATTACTGTGGTCCATTTTGGATACATCACAGAGTAAGAGGCAAGCGGCCTACTAAGGCATACATATCAGTTTTTTGTTGTTTTGCAACTAAGGCAGTACACTTGGAACTTGTATCTGACCTATCGACTAGTGCATTTATTGAAGCTTTGAAAAGGTTCATTGCTCATCGTGGACACTGTCAAAACATATATTCAGACAATGCAACTAATTTTGTGGGAGCTAAGAATCAACTATCAGAATTGGCTGAAGTGATTTACTCACCAGGCGCACAAGAAATTTTTATGACTGCTGCCAGTTCCAAGGGAATCAAATTTAACTTTATTCCATCAAGAGCACCTCATTTTGGAGGTTTATGGGAAGCAGCAGTAAAGTCTGCAAAACATCTTCTTGTAAGAAGTATGGGTACTGCTTCCCTAATGTACGAAGAATTTGAAACTGTAATTGTGGAAAGTAGTAGGATAATGCCGGTTCTAATTCAATACTTTAATGGGTTTTGGTCATTTTTTAATGGGTTTAGGTCCGTTATGTAAACAATGACACAGTGGGGTGGGTCGTTCAATTTGCGGATTTATGTTTTGAATAAATGGGTTTGAGAACGTAAAGTAAAGACTTGATCGATAATGCAGTTTCTAGATTAAGGAGCTATTATGTTTTTAATGGGTTTGAGGACGTTAAGTAAATGAGATCGGTGGGTTTGTTTATTAAAGTTAATTGGTTAGTGGGCTTTAATTGGTTTGAGGCCGTTAGGTGAACAATGTGAAGGTGGCTTTGTTCATGGAATTTTAATGGGTTTGAGGACTTTAATGGGTTTGAGTTCGTTAAGTAAACAATCCCAGAGTGGGTGGGGATGTAAAAGTGTAGTTTTTTTTTTTTTTTTATTTTAATGGGTTTGAGGACGTTACGTAAACATTCCCCCGGTGTGTTTGTTTATGAAAATTTAATGGGTTGGATAACTTTAATGTGTTTGAGGACGTTAAGTAAACTTTCCCACGGCGGGATATGGAAGTTCAATGCAGAAGGGGTATGGTTGATGAAGTATAAAAGTTGGTCGTTATATTCTATGCTAATCAGAATATATTGTGTATTGAAATTATTGAGAGATGGCGGATAACGGAGATTTGATTGCTGATTTTAACAAGAAAAATTTGAAGAAAATTATTCACTTGAAGGATATGGAGGCGCACAAGGACTATGAGATCATGTTGCTATAGAACTTCTACAAAGTATGGCGAATCGGTGGTTCTCAATCTGAAGGAGGATGATCAGATGTTTTATTTACCGAAGAGATTCAACACCTTGAGCGATGAATCCATTCAACGTTTAAGTGGGGGAGAATTCTCGATATCAAGGAAACCGCTTTCCGAAGAGGAAGATTCTCCTAGCAGATTGGAGTTGAAGCAATGTTCGTCTGCGGATGCTTTTTATATATCATACTAACAAATGCATTACAACGAATAATAAACAAGATAAATAAATAAATAAATAATATTTTTATAAATACAAAAAAAAAAGTAAATGAAAATGTTTTTTTATTTTTAAATTTTTTTCTGAAAAAATTTGTATGGAAACGACCCATGGTGCATCTCTATGCGAAATGACAAACATTGGGTCGCACATATGAGTTGAAGCAATGTTCGTCTGCGGATGGTTTTTATATATCATACTAAAAAATGTATTACAACGAATAATAAACAAGATAAATAAATAATATTTTTATAAATACAAAAAAAAAAGTAAATGAAAATGTTTTTAATTTTCAAATTTTTTTCTGAAAGAATTTGGATGGAAACGACCCATGGTACATCACTATGCGAAATGGCAAACATTGGGACACACATATGTATTTTTGGGGTATGGTATGGTCATCGAAGAATAAGCTGTGGTACATTTCTATGCGAAATGGCAAACATTGGGACGCACATATGTTTTTTTTGGAGTATGGTGTGACCATCGAAGAATATGCTGTTGTTGGTTTTTTTTTTTTTGTTTTTTAAGTTTCTGTCGCACAAATGGATGGCTGATTATGTGTCGTGGGATTTTGTTCTCAGTTGATTGTTTGCGTATATCTGCAAGCCTTGGTGCGTACGTCTTAGATGCCTCTGCACGGGTTTGTTGGAATGACATCTGTGTAGAAGATTCAAAGAATTTGTTTATGTTACATTGTAATCGATATTAATCGAGTCTTGAATTCCAAACCCTAGGTTTTGTTCAATTTCAATCAGTTTGTTCACTGAAAGTTCGTGTGTAGCGTGTGGGGTTGAGTTGTATGAATTGTCACTGGATTTTTTTTTTATTATTTTTTCTTTATACATATTTGTGAGTATCAAAGAACTATAGACCCAGAAACACACTTTGTTTTTTTTTTTTGTGACGCAATATTTTAGACTTCAATGATATATGAATATGGTTTCTTTTGGTCTCGTTGAAAGTTCGTGTGTGTGTGTGTTTGAGTGGCATGTGGAGTGGAGTTGTATGATCAATCGTAGCATTGACATTGAAATTGTCGCTGGATTTTTTATTATTTTTTCTTTTTTTTATTATCCAAGAACTATAGACCCAGTAACACAGAAGAAATCCAATGAGAAAAAAGATACTGACCATACCCAACAATATAAAAATTTTGGTTTAAGTGAAAATGAATGTTTTATTTGATGGTAGTGTTAATTAGCGCACAGAAATAGTTAGTTAAACATGGTTTCCCCTCAGAAAGATCGGTTTCACCGTGAAGATGCACGTTTGGAGACATTCGATATTTGGCCCGTAGATTGTATAAGCAGAAATGCGTTGGCAATGACGGGGATGTTTTATACAGGAGAAGCAGATATTGTTAAGTGTTATTTCTGTAAAGTTGAAATATATTCCTGGAAACAAACAGATGACCCTATATCTGAACATCTACGTTTATCAATAAATTGTCCTTTATTAAGGCGATGTACGACTAACAATGTACCTATAAATTCTATAGAACTCAATCAGATGTTACCTACAATGGAATGTGATACATGTGGTATGCATGATTTTAATATAAAACGAAGAGTGACTAGTAGCAAGAGGAAATTGTGCTGCCCACCATTTGTAATTATGATACTTACGTTGTTTATTTTAAGACATACTATCAATAAAGCTTGAATAAAAAAAAATAGAATTTGTTTTATTATTTATTTATTAAGCTCATGATCAAGTCTTGAATTTTCTCAAAATTTTTTTCTAGATAAACAAAAAGTTTATAAACATTATTTACGGCACACGTAAATTTGTTATTTGAATGAATATGGCAAGATGTCTTATAGTTATACAAATTTTTAAAGCTAGTTTCATATTCCAAATTAATAATAGAACTTTTAATATATTTTTCTAGAAAATCCTTTTAACCTTTCCAAAAACAAATATATACTTAAAATTATTTAGTGGCCATAGAACTTCTCCAACACGGCAGTAATCTATGGTGCCCATTGACCAATCAAGTCCGTTGATAAAATTTTTACAATAGTGATTTCGGGTTAATACATCTCTATTAAGTTCTCTAATGTCGAATGGTGGCTTGAAGAGGAAATGATTAGCTATGACCGATGTGAAATCCATAAAAGCCAATTCTTTTATGTATATACTGCTGCGGTCGTTGGCATGACAGCACTGAAAATCTACTAGAGCAATTTCAGATCGAGGAATGACGTCCATTTTGCGATTGACTTGAATATATCTCAATAATCGAAAGAAGTCTTTGTTGAACTGAATTACATGAATGTTTTGGCATCATTTATAAGGGCTTGGGATTCATGAACTGAGACAAAAATTTCAAACATAAATGACCGCAATTGGAAGAGTTAAATTTTTGTTCTCTTTTATAGTTATATTTTATATTGCAACCTAAATATTTCAACAGTTCGAGTGGCGGTTGAATATTTCCAAAGCTATCAAAGTATTCCATTTCATTGTTGTTTTTGTAATATGCTACCCAATGTGTTCCAGGTCATCTTAGGGAATCTAAATTTATTACACCACATTCTCTTTTCCAAGGTTTGCTTGGTAGATTGTCTCTCATAAATACTCCTCGAAAATGTGTAATATATCTTTTAGCAAATATGTAGATATCTACATCCGTTAGTGGTCTCTTAGGTAGCATTTTAATTAGTTTTTTGCGATTGAATTGCTCAATGTGATACCCATACCCCTTTTAAAAGGCCTAAGATATAGACCTTTACCCATAGCAATTGCTTCCATATTTTTGTTATGTCGAATATTTTCTTCAAGTTGCTGTTTTGCGCTCTTTGCGGAATTAACTACTTTAGCTATGGATGAAGCGCCAGATGTTATAGCTCCCAAAGCACCCAGCGCTGTTATTATTGGAACTAATGGAAGAAATCCTCCAATCTTGGGTATTTTAATAACTCTAGGAATGATGACATGTGATTTTTTCCCTTTAAACGAAGTGTTTATTACTTTGCGTGCAATTTTAATTGCTGTATTTATATCACGAGGTTTTTCCTTCTTTAAAGATGTTTTTGCCTTTTGGACAGCTGTTGTAAATAAAGTCTGTCGTTTTTTCTTATCCACACCCATACCAAGTTTTATTTTCGATTTCATGGCGTTGGTGACTAAATAAGCGTTTATTTTTTCGCCCAAAGTGCTATCTTTAGATTTTACTTTTGAGAAAGTTCTCTATCTGCTTTGTGTCGTTGATTTATATCTTCACTTTTTGAGTAAGCGATATCATGAAGTCGACATGCAGCATCCAAACCATTTATTCCCTTGTCCCCTCTTTCAGACGTTTTTCCAATTTTGTGCCTGGTCCGCAAAATTGATATCCTGGTAAATGTAGCTCTACAGGTAGTGAGTTAATTAAATTATTTACGAATTCACCTCCTTGGACAGAACTTTTGCTTTTGATTTGATTTTTGTTGTAAACAATCATTTTATATAATTTTTAAACTATAAACAAACAAACAAATTAAAAATAAAAAATAAATATATTCGAAATCGTAATATATATATCAGTAGTTATTATGCGGTTTATAAAGCAGGACAAGGACATCAAAATCCGAAATTTAGATTTCACACACATAAATTCAAACAAATCAAAGCATAGTTCTTTGTTGCCGAATTCTATAAGATGTTTAATAGTTGGACCATCGAACTGCGGCAAAACTAATGCGATGATAAGTTTGATTGAAAGTCCAAATGGTCTTAAATTTGAGAATATATATTTGTATTCAAAGTCTTTATATCAACCAAAATATGAGTATCTCAGAAGACTTGTAAGCCCAATAAAAGGCATGGGATACTACATGTATAACAATAATGCTGACGTCTTAACCCCGAATGAAGCAAACCCAAACTCGATTATGATATTTGATGATGTAGCGTGCGACAAACAAAATAATATACGCGACTATTTCGCAATGGGTCGCCATAGGAACATCGATTCGTTTTATCTCTGTCAAACATACAGTCGAATCCCAAAACAATTAATTCGTGATAATGCAAACTTAATCGTTGCTTTCAAGCAAGACGAAACAAACATTAAACATATATACAATGATCATGTCGGTAGTGACATGCCTCTGGACCACTTTATAGATATTTGTCGAGAATGTTGGAAAGATAGATACGGATTTTTGGTTATAAATAAAGATGATGAAATTCGAGATGTACGTTATAGAAACGGATTTGACACATATATTAGTCCTTAGTTTTAAACATTCTTCAGACTAAAGCAGACGCTATATCAATATCATTATAGTCGCTTAGATACTACACCCCATTACTTTGTGGTAATTACCATCGAAATAACAGTTTAATACCCCAACAGGGTCTGTTGCTTAGTAGTCCAACAGCTGTACAGGGTCTGTTCATTAGCCGTTCATGACCTATTCAATTCCTGTTTGACATCTGGTTAACGAAAATTGTACACCACATCAATTCTATATTATCATTATGAATGAACACGTGTTGAGAGAGTTAATAAAATCGAGAAAATCTTTGAAACAAAAGTTTCGAAGCATAAAATTAGGCGATGACGAAAAATCCAACAAGCTAGAAAGCACATTTAAGCCATTAACTATACCGCTGAATAATTTTATAAAATTAAGAAGTGAGAACATAAAAACGGAGTTTCCAGAAAGTCAGATTTTCAAATATGAAACCAGTACCCCAAAAAGAGAAAACCACATTTTGACATAAACTACCACATGAATAACTTTAAAACTGACTCAAACGATGTCGAAGAAGCAGACGACGAAGAGGTGGGGGAGCATTCAGAAAAATATTTTTCACAAGCAGATGGAGATAATACTATAGATAATACTAAAATATTGCGTCACAAAAAAAAAAAACAAAGTGTGTTTCTGGGTCTATAGTTCTTTGATACTCACAAATCTGTATAAAGAAAAAATAAAAAAAAAAAAATCCAGCGGCAATTTCAATGTCAATGCGACGATTGATCATACAACTCAACCCCACACGCTACACACGAACTTTCAGTGAACAAACTGTTGAACAAAACCAAGGGTTTGGAATTCAAGACTCGATTAATATCGATTACAATGTAACATAAACAAATTCTTTGAATCTTCTACACAGATGTCATTCCAAAAAACCCGTGCAGAGACATCTAAGACGTACGCACCAAGGCTTGCAGATATACGCAAACAATCAACTGAGAACAAAATCCCACGACACATAATTAGCCATCCATTTGTGCGACAGAAACTTAAAAACAAAAAAAAAACAACAACAGCATATTCTTCGATGGTCACACCATACTCCAAAAAATACATATGTGCGTCCCAATGTTTGCCATTTCGCATAGAAATGTACCACAGCTTATTCTTCGATGACCATACCATACCCCAAAAATACATATGTGTGTCCCAATGTTTGCCATTTCGCATAGTGATGCACCATGGGTCGTTTCCATACAAATTCTTTCAGAAAAAAATTTGAAAATTAAAAACATTTTCATTTACTTTTTTTTTGTATTTATAAAAATATTATTTATTTATCTTGTTTATTATTCGTTGTAATACATTTGTTAGTATGATATATAAAAACCATCCGCAGACGAACATTGCTTCAACTCCAATCTGCTAGGAGAATCTTCCTCTTCGGAAAGCGGTTTCCTTGATATCGAGAATTCTCCCCCACTTAAACGTTGAATGGATTCATCGCTCAAGGTTTTGAATCTCTTCGGTAAATAAAACATCTGACCATCCTCCTTCAGATTGAGAACCACCGATTCGCCATACTTTGTAGAAGTTCTATAGCAACCAATGATCTCATAGTCCTTGTGCGCCTCCATATCCTTCAAGTGAATAATTTTCTTCAAATTTGTCTTGTTAAAATCAGCAATCAAATCTCCGTTATGCGCCATCTCTCAATAATTTCAATAAACAATATATTCTGATTAGCATAAAATATAACGACCAACTTTTATACTTCATCAACCATACTCCTTCTGCATTGAACTTCCATATCTCGCCGTGGGAAAGTTTACTTAACGTCCTCAAACACATTACAGTTATCCAACCCAATAAATTTTCATAAACAAACACACCGGGGGAATGTTTACTTAACGTCCTCAAACCCATTAAAATAAAAAAACAACTACATTTTTATATCCCCACCCACTCTGGGATTGTTTACCTAACGGACTCAAACCCATTACAATTCCACAAACAAACCAACCTTGACATTGTTCACCTAACGGCCTCAAACGGCCCCTAAACAAACCCACCGATCATATTTACTTAACGTCCTCAAACCCATTAAAAAACATAATTAGCTCCTTAATCTAGAAACTGCATTCGTCATCATTTGGCGGTTGTTGCTTGTTGCTTCCATTTTTAAGAACAGTTTTAAGAATACTATTTCCATTTTAATGTCACTATACCTGAATGACTTTCATATCTCGATAAGTCCTCAAAATCGGATCTGAATGTCCATCCACATTCCAGAATAATTGTTTACACATCAGCCTGCACAACACCCTACAGTTAGAATTTTAATTTGTTTTTCGGCATATTTTTCCCATTGCATTTTTTCTCACAAATTTGTAAAAAGAAACAATAATAAAGAATCCAGCGCCAATTTTAAAGTCAATGCTACGATTGATCATACAACTGCACTCCACCTGCCACACACACACACATACAAACTTTCATTGAATAAACTGTTTGAATTTGAACGAAACCAAGAGCTTGATAAATTCGAAACCAAGAGCTTGATAAACAATAATGCCACACACGAACTTTCAGTGAATTGAAATTGAATAAAACCAATGGCTTGGAATTCAAGACTCGATTAATATCGATTACAATATAAAATAAACAAATTCATTGAATCTTCTACACAGATGCCATTCCATCAAACCCGTACAGAGGCATCTAAGACGCACGCACCAAGGCTTGCAGATATACGCAAACAATCAACTGAGAACAAAATCCCACGAAACATAATTAGCCATCCATTTGTGCGACAGAAACTTAAAAATAAAAAAACCAACAACAGCATATTTTTCTATGGCCACACCATACTCCAAAAATACATATGTGCGACCCAATGTTTGTCATTTCGCATAGAGATGCACCATGGGTCGTTTCCATACAAATTTTTTCAGAAAAAAAATTTAAAAATAAAAAAAACATTTTCATTTACTTTTTTTTTGTATTTATAAAAATATTATTTATTTATTTATTTATTTATCTTGTTTATTATTCGTTGTAATACATTTGTTAGTATGATATATAAAAAGCATCCGCAGACGAACATTGCTTCAACTCCAATCTGCTAGGAGAATCTTCCTCTTCGGAAAGCGGTTTCCTTGATATCGAGAATTCTCCCCCACTTAAACGTTGAATGGATTCATCGCTCAAGGTGTTGAATCTCTTCGGTAAATAAAACATCTGATCATTCTCCTTCAGATTGAGAACCACCGATTCGCCATACTTTGTAGAGGTTCTATAGCAACCAATGATGATAGTCCTTGTGCGCCTCCATATCCTTCAAGTGAATAATTTTCTTCAAATTTTTCTTGTTAAAATCAGCAATCAAATCTCCGTTATCCGCCATCTCTCAATAATTTCAATACACAATATATTCTGATTAGCATAGAATATAACGACCAACTTTTATACTTCATCAACCATACCCCTTCTGCATTGAACTTCCATATCCCGCTGTGGGAAAGTTTACTATACTTCATCAACCATACTCCTTCTGCATTGAACTTCCATATCTCGCCGTGGGAAAGTTTACTTAACGTCCTCAAACACATTAAAGTTATCCAACCCATTAAATTTTCATAAACAAACACACCGGGGGAATGTTTACTTAACGTCCTCAAACCCATTAAAATAAAAAAAAAACTACACTTTTACATCCCCACCCACTCTGGGATTGTTTACTTAACGGACTCAAACCCATTAAAGTCCTCAAACCCATTAAAATTCCATGAACAAACCAACCTTCACATTGTTCACCTAACGGCCTCAAACCCATTAAAGCCCACTAACCAATTAACTGTAATAAACAAACCCACCGATCTCATTTACTTAACGTCCTCAAACCCATTAAAAACATAATAGCTCCTTAATCTAGAAACTGCATTATCGATCAAGTGTTTACTTTACGTTCTCAAACCCATTAAATTAAAAAAAATAAATCCGCAAATTGAACGACCAAAGTATTGAATTAGAACCGGCATTATCCTACTACTGTGGAAGTCGAGGCAATACTGAATTCCCGTCCATTGACACCTATGTCAAGTGATCCATCCGATTTCACGGCATTGACTCCAGGACACTTCCTAATTGGTGAGCCACTTACCACTCCAATAGATAGTGAAGCAGACTCCCGAAAATTATCTTTGCTATCCAGATGGGAGCTTGTATCAAGGCTGAAGCTGGAGTTTTGGAAGCAATGGTCAAAAGAGTACTTGCAAGAACTCCAGCTTCGACATAAATGGAAGAAATCATCTCCCAACGTCAAACCAGGAAATATGGTGGTAATTCAGGAGGATAACACTACACCATTGAAATGGCCACTGGGACGCATAACTAATGTTTATCCAGGAAATGATGGCAATGTTCGTGCTGCTGAGGTGAAAACGGCAACAGGGACTTTCAAGAGACCGATACACCGCCTAGCACTGCTTCCGATTGAAAATGAGACTAGTTGTGTTGATGAAACTGAACCAGAAAGAAAGAAGACACGCTTACATGGAAACCATTTAGTTTTAAATTTGCTAGCGATGCTTTTAATCCTCCCGATTGTATCATCAACCACATAAACACCTCAAGGTTTGCATCCAAATTGGGAGTTCACTTCGAAGAAGTTGGAAGAACAAAAATTGCAACAAGCCAATGGAATCTGATTGTTTGCTATGATTTATCAATGTATTGGAAAGCTACCAAATTGTTGCGTGATGACACTCTCTCCTTGCAAAAGACATGTGATATGATGGAGATTAAGGAATCTTATCGCCATATTCTTCAACTTTTTTACCGAATTGAACAAGAACTAGAACTAGACAACATACTGCTGCGTAAATCGCGAATAAGAAGAGGTGCTATTAACGTAATTGGAAATTTAGCTAATTCACTGTTTGGTATTCTGGACTCGGAGTACGCAGAGCAGATGTCAGCAAATATAAGAAACATGAAAACAGATGATGCCGTCATGTTGAAACTGTTGAGAGATCAGACTTTAGTTATGAACTCAACTCTGAATGTTGTGAAACATAGTATGACAACAACTAAACACAACTTCGAACAAATGGAGAAAAAACTTAACGAGCTAAATAAGAGAGAACATGCAATCAGTGGTGAGATATATAAAATGAAATTGTCTCAATACCTCAATCTGAATACGATGCAAGTGTCATTAATTGCTGATAGAATTCAACGGATGCAAACATGCATGTTGGACGTCTTAACTGATGTCCATCACGGGAAGATAAATCATTTACTGTTAACCCCAGATCAACTTCAGACAGAAATCGAACAGATAAAGATCCATATGCCACACTCTTTAAGGTTACCAGTCACTGATGACAATTTATTAGAACTGTACAAGCTAATGAAAATCAAAGGAGGACTTACAGAAGACCATGTAGTGTTCACTATATCATTACCATTGGTAGAATTAGACGATTTCAAACTGTATCATCTGATTCCAGTTCCGACACGAGTTGATGATTCATTGTCAGTTATAAAAATCTGTAGCTCAATGTTAGCTGTCAATCTAGAACAACAACAGTATTTCCCAATTTCAACAATAAAATTGCAGAAATGTGACGTCATCAGCCAAGATCTGTTCATCTGCTCTGATATTCAGTTACAGTTCAATTTCGGAGCAGCGATATGTTCATGTGAGATCAGTTTATTTCAGAATATCACCAAACCAGATTGCAACTTGAAGACTCTATAAACTAACGTGTCATGGGTACCACTTACTCACCAAAATCAATGGATGTATGCCACTCTGAGCATCACTCAAGCAACTGCAGTATGTGAGAAGAACATTATACCGCTGCAACTAGAAGGATCCAGGATCTACGGGATCTACGCTTAGGTCATCGTATACAAGTTTAGGAAGTGTAACGGATTTGGTTGTAAAGCACAACATGATTAATGATAACGCTACCAAAACCAATCAGCCACTGGAACAACTCGATTCACATCTGGCCGAACTATCATCCATACAGAAGAAACTCCAGGCAATAGAAAACACACGAGATGAGCACCACCGTAATTACCAACACAGTATGTCAATATCGTATGCAGCATTATGCATTGGTGGCGTAATCTTTACTCTTATATCATGTAGATGTTTTATATCCAAGAGGCCATACAGACGAAAATATACATCTACTGACACGAGTAATAATAGACCAACACCTACTCCAAGACATAATTTTGCCATTCATGTTTAAGAATTACTATTAGGTTGACCAATGGGTCAACGCGAGGGAGAATGTTAGATTTTGGCTCATTTAATGTATTATATAGTATTGTACTGTAATATAATTCTTTTGTTTTTCTTTTTGTCTTTATTTGGTCAATAACCTATTTATTATAAAATTCATCAACGTATAAGTAGAACACATTGTCGTAAATTAGTTTTTTTATATTTCCGCATATTTTACATCTTTGGTTTTATATTTCATTTATGTTTAGTTCAACACATTCTATTTATGTCAATGATCAATTGTCCCATATTTGTGAGTGTTGGACGTTAATTACTGAGTAAGCAGATCATGCTACCATATTTCCCAATTCACCAAAACTGACTTGGCCGACATGTGGAACACTGCAATATGCAAACTCATGAATTCTCGTACAACGCATAGGCAATAATGTAACTATCTTGTAGGTATATATACAATTGGAAATCAATAAATTTTTGTCAGTTATTCAATTGAAATTACGACCATAGTGCTTTTTTACTCCTTTCCAGTTACAAGTGCTGGAAGGTACATAAACAAAAAGGGTTAGTGTCAGTTCGGATTTATGTGTTCGAATTGGTTACCACTAACAAGTTTATAGGACATTTGATTTGTGTGTGACAGAACAGTTACTTTTTTAAATTAATTAATATAGAAATAAAAAATGATTCGCAATCAATTCATTAGATCTTTTCCACCCATAATTTGATAAGACTTCATAAAAATATAATCGTCTTCATATAAAAAACCCAAACATAATACTCACCTTAAGAAAGCATTTATTTAAAACATAATATGATAATGTCATTAATTTAAAACACAATTATTATGAAATATTTGTGATAAAAATTTATTTATGGAAAAATCTTCAAAATTACCGTTACATTACATATTCTTTTTCATTTTTAAGTAAATGCTCAATTATGTGAATAGTTATACCTAATCACCATCATTTATTCTATTTATTAAGTCATTAACAGCTAACTGCCTCAAAAATTTGAGAATACCAATTCGAAAATTACAGAGAAGTGTTTTTTTAGTCATTATAATTCGTCGCAATGTAATGCAACGTGTAATGACAGCTTTGCTCCTGGTAATGCCAATTGTAATGAGATGTGGTTACCTAGTCTTTGCTGGGTATATATATCGGAAAATTTGAGTCATTTTGGTGATGATTTTACAAGGAAAATCGTGGTATTCTGGTCATATTTGACCAAATTATCTAAACCGATGTGGATAAAATTCGGCACAAATAGAATATTAAATCTACCATCTACGTAAAATACCTCTAAACAAATGCAATCATATATATGGGACAATATTTCAATCTGAACCGATTTTGACTAAATTTGGCACACATTTCTAAAATGTTAATTGTACTCTCTGTGCATTTTTTTTTTAATTTTCCGAGAAAACTTTGGCCTCTGTGGCCACATGAATCTAAATGGGGTGAAAGATATATATGGGAGCTATATTTAAATCCAAACTGATTTTGACCAAATTTGGCATACATAGTTAGAATGCCAATTCTAGTATCTCCTCAAAATTTTACGTAAATCGTAGTAAATCTTTTGCCTCTGTAGTTATAAGAGTGTAAATGGGATGAAAGAAATATATGGATACTGTATCTAAATCTGATCCGATTTTGACGAAATTTGGCATGCATAGCTTGAATGCTAATTCTACTATCTGTGCGAAATTACACTTAAAATTAAGTGAAACTCAGACCTCCGGTGGTCATAACAGGTTGGCTGATAAGCCCCCGGTCTAACAAAGAAAAACAATTTTTTTTTTTTTTGTCAAAATTCGTTTTTATTATTCAACATAGTTCCCTTCAAGAGCGATACAACGATTATAACGACCTTCCAATTTTTTGATACCATTTTGGTAGTACTCCTTCGGTTTTGCCTCAAAATAGGCCTCAGTTTCGGCGATCACCTCTTCATTGCAGCCAAATTTTTTCCCTGCGAGCATCCTTTTCAGGTCTGAGAACAAGAAAAAGTCGCTGGGGCCCAGATCTGGAGAATACGGTAGATGGGGAAGCAATTCGAAGCCCAATTCATGAATTTTTGCCATCGTTCTCAATGACTTGTGGCACGGTGCGTTGTCTTGGAGGAACAACATTTTTTTCTTCGTCATATGGGGCCGTTTTGCCGCGATTTCGACCTTCAAACGCTCCAATAACGGCATATAATAGTCACTGTTGATGGTTTTTCCCTGCTCAAGATAATCGATAAAAATTATTCCATGCGCATCCCAAAAAAACAGAGGCCATTACTTTGCCAGCGGAATTTTGAGTCTTACCACGCTTCGGAGACGGTTCATCGGTCGCTGTCCACTCAGCCGACTGTCCATTGGACTCAGGATGTAGTTATGGAGCCATGTTTCATCCATTGTCACATATCGATGGAAAAACTCGGGTGTATTACGAGTTAACAGCTGCAAACACCGCTCAGAATCATCAACACGTTGTTGTTTTTGGTCAAATGTGAGCTCGCGCGGCACCCATTTTGCACAGAGCTTCCGCATATCCAAATATTGTTGAATGATATGACCAACACGTTCCTTTGATATCTTGAAGGGCTCTGCAATCTCGATCAACTTCATTTTACGGTCATTCAAAATCATTTTGTGGATTTTTTTGATGTTTTCGTCGGTAACCACCTCTTTCGGGCGTCCACTGCGTTCACCGTTCTCCGTGCTCATTTCACCACGCTTGAATTTTGCATACCAATCAATTATTGTTGATTTCCCTGGGGCAGAGTCCGGAAACTCATTATCAAGCCAAGTTTTTGCTTCCACCGTATTTTTTCCCTTCAGAAAACAGTATTTTATCAAAACACGAAATTCCTTTTTTTTCCATTTTTTTTCACAATAACAAAAGTGGTTCACAAAAGACGCTCCATCTCACAAACTAATTGAATTACAGACGTCAAATTGACACAAATCAGTTGAAGTGTGGTACTATATAAAAATAATATGCATTTAATACTAGCGACGCCATCTATGTGTCAGACCGGGGACTTATCAGCCAAACTGTTATATTAAGAACCACAGTATTATTGACAAGAATCATTTGAAGGGTGGTACTATATAAAAATAATATGCATTTAATACTAGCGACGCCATCTATGTGTCAGACCGGGGACTTATCAGCCAAACTGTTATATTAAGAACCACAGTATTATTTTATCATAAGTTTGCACAACTGTGATGCCTAATACGAAAGTACTTCTATTTTGGATCTGATAAAAAGGAGGAAAACGCTAAAGAGGAAATAGGCTACAGTTTTGCGATAGGGCTGTCAGCATGGAGGGGCCCATGTCATGGTCATGGGATGATTTTTGGTTAATGGGCTAGATCCACTGAATCGAATTATATCGAATGGTATAATCGATAGTTGGGTGTACAAAAACATTCTCGAAAATGTTATGTAACCATATACGGAGTGGGAAATGTCGTCACGTTGCACAGTGGGCCAAATGACAGGTTTTTGACGCATTAAATCAACGGAAGCACCGAGGATGCGAATAAAGTATAATCAACAATTTGGACCTATCCGCCCACTGGCACGCCCACTTTCAAATGAAGGGCCTATTTCAACCAAAAGGTAACGCCTAGAGCTCTGAAATTTTGTACATGTACCACTGGGGATGAGAATAAAGTATAATAACAATTTTGGACCGATCCGCCCACTGCCACGCCCACTTTCAAATGAAGAGCGTATTCCAACCCAAAGGTAACGCCTAGAGCTCTGAAATGTTGTACATTTACCACTGGGGATTAGAATAAAGTATGATAAAAATTTTCGACCGATTCGCCCACTACCACGCCCACTTTCAAATGAAGGGCTATTTCAACCCAAAGGAAGCGCCTAGAGCTCTGAAATTTTGTACATGTACCACTCGGGATGAGAATAAAGTATGATCAACATTTTGGACCGATCCGCCCACCTTCTAATGGAGGATGTATCTCAAACACTTTTATCATACACCAAATTAAATATATCAATATGTAGTAGCATTGGAAACTGAAAATCGAGATTAGAACTGATGCTCACTATTACTCCATCTTGATCACTATCTATCTTAGAGTGTATATGACAATTTTAGTTCAATTCAATCTCTTAACATACACTCTCATTTTAGCGAAAAGTTTTGAATACCATAATTTGTGCAACACTATGTAGAAATGGGAACATATTCATTAAAAAATATCCAGATTTGTTCAACCCTGTATGTGTTTGTAGAAAAAAAAAACATTTTTGCGTTCCCAGTCCAAAAATAACATTTTGTTCTTGAAACACATTTGAAGTGATCATAAAGGGTGATTTGTTAAGAGCTTGATAACTTTTTTTAAAAAAAAAAACGCCTAAAATTTGCAAAATCTCATCGGTTCTTTATTTGAAACGTTAGATTGGTCCATGACATTTACTTTTTGAAGATAATTTCATTTAAATGTTGACCGCGGCTGCGTCTTAGGTGGTCCATTCGGAAAGTCCAATTTTGGGCAACTTTTTCGAGCATTTCGGCCGGAATAGCCCGAATTTCTTCGGAAATGTTGTCTTCCAAAGCTGGAATAGTTGCTGGCTTATTTCTGTAGACTTTAGACTTGACGTAGCCCCACAAAAAATAGTCTAAAGGCGTCAAATCGCATGATCTTGGTGGCCAACTTACCGGTCCATTTCTTGAGATGAATTGTTCTCCGAAGTTTTCCCTCAAAATGGCCATAGAATCGCGAGCTGTGTGGCATGTAGCGCCATCTTGTTGAAACCACATGTCAACCAAGTTCAGTTCTTCCATTTTTGGCAACAAAAAGTTTGTTAGCATCGAACGATAGCGATCGCCATTCACCGTAACGTTGCGTCCAACAGCATCTTTGAAAAAATACGGTCCAATGATTCCACCAGCGTACAAACCACACCAAACAGTGCATTTTTCGGGATGCATGGGCAGTTCTTGAACGGCTTCTGGTTGCTCTTCACTCCAAATGCGGCAATTTTGCTTATTTACGTAGCCATTCAACCAGAAATGAGCCTCATCGCTGAACAAAATTTGTCGATAAAAAAGCGGATTTTCTGCCAACTTTTCTAGGGCCCATTCACTGAAAATTCGACGTTGTGGCAGATCGTTCGGCTTCAGTTCTTGCACGAGCTGTATTTTATACGGTTTTACACCAAGATCTTTGCGTAAAATCTTCCATGTGGTCGAATAACACAAACCCAATTGCTGCGAACGGCGACGAATCGACATTTCACGGTCTTCAGCAACACTCTCAGAAACAGACGCAATATTCTCTTCTGTACGCACTGTACGCATTCGTGTGGTTGGTTTAATGTCCAATAAAGTAAACTGAGTGCGAAACTTGGTCACAATCGCATTAATTGTTTGCTCACTTGGTCGATTATGTAGACCATAAATCGGACGTAAAGCGCGAAACACATTTCAATGATTTGCAAGCGTTGCTCGTTAGTAAGTCTATTCATGATGAAATGTCAAAGCATACTGAGCATCTTTCTCTTTGACACCATGTCTGAAATCCCACGTGATCTGTCAAATACTAATGCATGAAAATCCTAACCTCAAAAGAATCACCCTTTATTACTTCTGTACGTGTCACTACCTTGACACTCTGGTATATGTAAGTCTATATTTAAATGTTAGCTTTATGATTTAGCAAATTTTGTGACGAAACCTGTGTCGATGAATCAGTTGCATTAAGACACCCAGGACGACATTTTATTTTATATACCTATGCTATTATTAATGATATGGTATGTTTTTCATATGTTCCGATATAAAGAAAATGTGTTTCGGGCACAATTTTAAAACACAATATATTTAAGTGCAAACATGTAATGTTCCTAAACTAACACTAAATGTTTGGGACATCTATGTTAATATGTTAGAGTGTGAGTGCAAACATATATAAATTTACAAATTTCGACTAAACATACATATGTTGTGATATTTTATTCGAAGCGACAGAGAGAGAGAGTATAGAGAAAGACATAGAGATGGAAACCGGGAGAGTTGACAAAAGATATCAACATAACACAGCGAAAGAACCAAAAGAGAACAATTTCCGTGAAACCGCTTGTTCAAGCAAATGCATTGAACATGTAATATCACCGTTGGTGATATTCCACTGATAATTGAAATGCCCTTAAAAACGATCATTAAGAGCACTGGAAATAATGTATGTTAAGTGCATTTGGTTGTTTAGGGTGGTCTCTATTATCAGTGCATTGGGTGTCGTTGTGTTTAAGTTCTTCTCTCCTAAGAAGACCATAATAAAACTCCGCAGCATTTGTATATTTAGGATAGCGATAAGATTATAGGCTTAGCATGGGGTGTTGCCTCTAGACTAGATTTAAGATTTGTCAAAACCTTTGTGATAGCAGAGGTTCAAATAAAGATTTAGTATGAAAAAACTACTCAACACGTTTGTTTCGATTACAAACATTTGGTCCTTCGTAAAAATTGAAGCTATCCCCCACCAGAGGTAAGAAGCTCAATTATAATCAGACCCTACAAACAATTAAAAAAGAAAAATATATAATTGTTTAAAATTCACTTCATAAAAGTAGTGAATAAGCGTCCTCGTGGCTTTTAACAACGAGAAGAAAGATAAGAAACCCATTAAAAAAAAAAGAATTGGTAGTAAAAGCGTAATTCGTGGCTTCGACAACGAATTAAAAAAAAAAAAAACAAATAAAAACAACACTATAGTCAGAATGAATCGGGAACAATATTATAAGCGCCAGCAAGAGATTGGCGACAAAATCGATTCTTTAAAGCGGAGCTGTATTAAGGAGACAGCCCGAGGTGTTGTAAAAGAAAACTGCAGAGTCCAGTTGGAAGCACTTTGGCAGGAGTTTCATAATAACCATGCCAAATTGGAGCTATTAGGGATCAACAATGACCCTTATTTTAAAAATCAGTACTATTTAACTGTGAAAATTGCAGTGGGAGAGATCGCTGCAGCTTTGAAGTCGGAGCAGGAAGAATCACATATGCAGGATGCTGGAACTTCAAGCAATATAAAAATACAAAATAACTATCGGCCAGAAAGACAGGATTCACAGATGAAGGATCGAGTAGAGGAAGAATTCCAAGATTTCCAAGTGAGAAATTGGCGGAAAAGAAGAAAGACCGCATACGGAAGCTGATTTATAAAGTGAAATCCGTAATGGAAAGATTAGAAGCAATGTACACCAAAGTGGTGCTGGGAGAGGCGCAGAAGTCCTTGGAAGGACAGATGAAGGAGTTAGATGAGCTCTTCTGGGATTTGAGCTTTAATCATGATGGGGACTGCGAGTCTATCAGCAGAGAAATTCAAGCAGTTGAGGAGCTTTATGACGTAAATAAAACGGCTCTGCTACAAAAATTGGACAAGCTGAATGAACAAAGAAATCCCATTAAACTAGCAGAAATAAAAATACCCGATTTTTATGGTAAAGTGGAAGAATGGTCATCGTTCCACAATTTATATAAACAGCTGATTCACGATAATGGCAGTTTATCAGATATCGAGAAAATGTTTCATTTGAAAGCTCACATAAAAGGAGAAGCGTCGAAAGTAATAAAACATTTAACAGCAGACGGAAGCAATTATAAGTCAGCATGGGAGATAATAACCCAACGCTATGGGAACAAGAGAATTTTGTTCGAAACAACACTGGATCGGCTGTTGGACCAACCACATGTTAACAGTGAAAACACTAAACAAGTTAAAACGTTACTAGATACGACCATAGAATGCGTCCAAGGGTTAAGAGCAAGGCAGTGTGATATTGACGATTCGGATGCTATCATAGCTCGTATAATCATCCGCAAACTAGACAAAGAAGGATTACTGTTATACGAGCAGCATACAAAGAAGTCTAAGGAAATTCAGGAGCTTAAAGATGTCTTAGCGTTTTTGGAGGAGCGGTGGCAGATATTAGAAGCAGCGGGTACAAGGAAGTATTCGAGCAATCAGAATCAACGCCAACAACAGCCTATGAGAAGTGTGGCTCTTTATACAGACAAGAACGCGTGTCTTTATTGTAAGAGACAAGGTCATCCGATTGTAGACTGTCGAAGCTTCTTGAGGTTGTTGACAGCGGAGCGAGTTGCACGGGCTAAGTCGAGGAAAATATGCTGTAGGTGCTTAGGCCACAACCAAAGCAGTCGCTGCGAGGTTAGCGTTAAATGCGGAACATGTGGATTTAATCATCATACAATACTTCATTTAAATAAAACGTCCACCACATGTGTTGCTAATGGGACAAAGAGTGTGCTATTAGCAACGGCCCAAGTACAGGTGAAGAATGTGCATGGAGAAGTAATGACATTGAAGGCTTTGGTGGATCAAGGGTCGCAGTCGACGTTTCTAAGAGAAGAAGCAGCTCAGATGCTCCAAATTCCAAGAAAAAAGGCTAACATGGAGTTACATGGACTGGGTGACAATTTAGTGGGAATTGCCAAGACTAAAGTAACGATGGAGATACAGCCGAGGTTCCCGAGCAGCTTCTCGCTGAAAGTGGAAGCTCTGGTTTTGCCAGCTCTTGGATCGGTTCACTTAGATCCTTCCTTCATACACAGCAAGGACGTATGGAAGAATTTTAAATTGGCTGACCCCAACTACCTGAAGAACGAAAGAATCGACATGGTGCTTGGTGGAGATGTTTACGTGGAGATTTTAAAGAATGGTATATTTAAAAGAAATGGAATGCTGGGACAAAATACCAAGCTAGGATTGATGCTGTCAGGTCCATTAACAGTTCGAGCACCAGGAGGAAAGAAAGCCGTTCATGTCACTACGGAAATTGAGAAATTTTGGGAAAAAGAGGAGGTAGAATATGACATGGTCACAAACGATGACGAGAGGTGTCTTGAGTTATATGATGCTACTACAAAAAGAAGTGCGGATGGCCGATTTGTAGTTCAAATCCCGTTTAAAGAAGACAAAACCCTTGGATCATCATACAAACAGGCAGCAGCGAGGCTCAGAAGTTTGGAGAGAAAATTGAGCAAGGATGATGTCATGAAAGCTGAATATGCTCGAATTATGGAAGAATACATTAAGCTTGGGCACATGAGACCGGTGGAGGAGCTTCGTCGAGGTAAATATTATTTGCCGCATCAAGCTGTAGTTCGAGAAGACAGCCTGACTACGAAAGTCAGAGTTGTTTTCGATGCATCCGCCAAAACAACAAATGGAAGAAGTCTCAATGATGTAATGCATGTCGGCCCTCGTTTGCAGAGAGACGTTTTTGACGTGTTAACAAAATTTCGCTTTTTAAAAGGTTCGTGATTTCATCAGATGTCGAAAAGATGTACAGGCAAATAATGGTAAACGAGGAGAGCCAGGAGTATCAACACGTCCTTTGGCGCAAAGATACGAATGAAGAGATAAAGGAGTATCAATTGACAACAGTAATATTCGGGACAGCGAGTGCCCCTTTTCTAGCGGTCAGAACATTGATGCAGATTGCCAAGGAATGCCAAAATACTAAAGTGAGGAAGATAATGGAGGAAGATTTTTACATGGACGATCTTCTTACTGGTGCCGACTCTATAGAGGAGTGTCTACGGATTCAGCAAGAAATATCGAGACATTTTGAGCACTACGGCTTCCATTTGAGAAAATGGTGTTCGAACAGCGAGCAAGTCGTAAAATCATCAAGAGAAGACAAGGAGTTTGAATAATAGATATCGACGAAAACACCAACGTGAAAACTTTGGGGCTACAATGGAAACCCAATGAAGACTATTTTCGATTCAAGATATCAGAATACTCATCTGAAGTTACAACCAAGCGACTGGCATTGTCGTATTTAGCCAAGATATTTGACCCACTTGGTTTGCTGACACCAGTCACAATAACGGCTAAGATATTTGTACAAAGCTTATGACTGCTGAAGATGTCTTGGGATGAAAAATTAAATGATGAGTTGGAAAAGAGCTGGAAGCAGTTTATGACGAAAATTTCATCTCTACAGGACGTTCATATACCTAGATGGCTGAACACTTCATCCACCAATAAAAATGCAAATTTTGGGATTCTCAGATGCATCTGAGAAGGCGTATGCGGCAGTAGTGTATATTAAAACTGGAAAAGGAGTGGCTTTGCTCGCTTCTAAGAGTAAGGTGAACCCTATCAAAAACAAGAAGACTCTTCCCAAACTAGAGCTTTGTGCAGCATTTTTACTGGCTAGGCTCTTGAGGAAAATCGTTGATGTGGTCAAAACGGATTTGGAGGTTTATGCATGGGGTGACTCTACAATAGCTTTGGCTTGGATAGAGAATAATAAGAGTAAGGACAAGTTTATAAGAACACGAGTAGCCGGCATACGAAATTTGGTTCCTCAAGCTCAATGGCGGTATGTCAAATCAAAAGAAAATCCAGCAGACCTGGGTTCACGAGGAGTGTCTCCAGATAAATTGAAAGACTTAAAATTGTGGTGGAGTGGTCCCGAGTGGTTGAGTATGCCAGAGACGGAATGGTCCCTAGCCCCGCCACAAGCGAGTATATGCACATCTACCGCGATCAAGGAAGCGCCCACCCTGGTGAATGAGTTGATAGAGAGGTATTCGACGTACGGACGACTACTGAGAGTTTGCTCTTACATCCTACGGTTCGTTGAGAAGTTGAAAGGAAACAGGTCCTTTCCGCCTTATTTAACCCGAGAAGAGTTGTTGAACGCAGAGAGATATGTAATTAAAGGTCATCAGATTGCAGAATGGCCGCTGGAGCTACAAAAGCTAAAAAAGGATATCCAAGTTGACCATCGGCACAAATTGTCGAGCTTACATCCATATTTAGACGAAGAGGGTATCCTAAGAGTTGGAGGTCGATTGAAGTACTCAAATTTGCAGCTTGATCAGAAACATCCAATGATTATACAAAGATCCAGACTGGCGGATTTAATTGTACGGGACTCACATGAGAAAACAATGCACGGAGGAAATCGACTCGTGGAATGTACAGTGAGAAGGAAGTTCTGGATCATTAATGTGAAGAATTGTATAAAAAAGATTATAAGAAATTGTCCGGTGTGTATTAGATACAACCACCAGAATAAGCAGCAGCTGATGGGCATTTTACCTGAATATCGTGTCAAAGTGGCATTTCCATTTTACCATTGTGGAGTTGATTATGCCGGTCCTGTTTCAATGAAGTTCTCTAATGGGAGAGGACAAAAGTCTTTTAAAGAATACATTGCTGTTTTTATTTGCATGACGACAAGGGCCATTCATTTGGAAGCGGTTAGCGGTCTCACTACAGATGCTTTTATGGCCGCACTCAAGCTGTTTTTTGCAAGAAGAGGTAAAAGTGGCCATATTTATTCCGACAATGGCACCAACTTTGTTGGAGCTGCCGGTGCTATGGAAAGAGAGTTTGCACAGGTAATAAAGCGAAATGCCAATTTGACAGAAGTTTTGGAGCATCAGCTGGTTAAGTGGCATTTCATTCCGCCGGGAAGTCCTCACTTCGGAGGAGTATGGGAGGCGGCAGTGAAGTCCAGGAAGTACCATTTAAATAGGGTCATCGGGGAAAACAAGATGACCTTTGAAGAAATGAGCACGCTTCTGGCTCAGATAGAGGCGATTCTAAATTCAAGACCCATGTGTGACATCAGCAACGGCGATGGGGGCCTAGACGTTCTTACTCCTGGTCATTTTCTTATTGGCCGACCTCTGATAGAAGCCCCAGAATCTGTCAACGCCTTAGCGATCGGTTGTCTAGATCGATGGAAATTGGTGCAGAAGATGAGGAAACATTTTTGGAACAATTGGACCAACGATTATATGACCAATTTACAGCAAAGGTACAAATGGAAGACTGTAAAACAAAATCTGCAGGAAGGTCAGGTTGTCATTTTGAAGAATGAGGAAACCCATCCGGCAAGGTGGCCTCTAGGGCGAATTACGAATGTACATCCTGGAAAAGACGGCTTAGTGAGAGCTGTTACAGTAAAAACTGCTTCTAATTCAATGAAGAGGCCAATAAATAATATATGCCCTTTGGAGAATGTGTCCTCGTAACAAGAGCCACCGAAGATTGCACGGGTAAATTGTACGACGTTTGGCAGCAGATCAAGAATAAAAATGTCTCATATTTGGGCGTTACTTTTGATATTTATTGGAGGTGTATCAAGTTCCCTACCGATTGGGACATCGCTGAAGAGCGTGAAGGACTCGGCCATAATATACCTTGATCATATCGGTTCCGTAGATGTAGTTTCGTCAAAATGGAATTTGGTTATATATTTCGATATGGAACCTTTTTTTGACGTGATTGAAAAGGCTGATCCCGTCCTAAAAGATATGCGGCGGACGTGTACGAAACTGCAGTCGTTCGAAGCTCAGTGCAGTCATATACTGGGTACCATCGAACGCCAGTTACTAAATATGGAAAGAACAAATCAATTCCTTTTTCCGCGCGATGATAAAAGAACCAAACGAGCCCCATTGGAGTTCATCGGATCGCTTCAGCACATTCTTTTCGGTACAATGGATTCTGATGATAGAAAAGCCATGGAGGAGAATATGAAGAGTCTACTAGATAACCAACATAATCTAAAGTATCTCGTGAAACAACAAACATCGGTAGTGGAGTCCACCTTAAATATCCTGCGGCGAACAACAGATGACGTCAACAAAACCTTTAAAAGTATAGGTGCCCGCATTGATAATATCACAGAGACAGTTAAAGAGGACTATTTCTTCCATCGGGAGTCCACTAAATTCTTTATGATTGCTAAGGAACTTCAGATCATTGTGGAAGAAAATGAAAAAATTCAACTACAAATGTTGGCGTTGCTGATCGACATGAATCACGGGAAATTAAATCCTTCCTTAATAACGCCTATACAGTTGCAGGAAGAGATAAACAAAATTCGAGAGCACATCCCGGAGCACTTGAAGTTGCCAGGAACAGCGGAGAACCAGCTTCGCAGCATATATAAACTTTTAAAGGCGAAGGCTACTGTTATCGGAGACCGCCTGGTAGTATCTGTATGGGTACCTCTATTTAATGACCAGGTATCGCAGCTCCATAAATTAATTGGAATTCCTTTCGAGAAGCTGGGAAGGAAAATGATACCCGTCCTGCGAAATGAATACATGATTTATAACTCCAAAATGGACTCGTATCACTTGTTGTCGCAAGCGGATCTAAATAATTGTCAGACGTTTGCAGAAGATGAATACGTGTGTGACGGAGGTTGGCCCTGGAGAGATGCTAACGATCAATCGTGTGAGACATCGCCACTGAAACCCCTAATCAGTCCAAACTGCCAGTTCGCTGATTTTGTGATCGACGCTTTCTGGGAAAAACTTGAGCTTACAAATGGTTGGATCTTCAAAGTTTTCAATCAAACGGCTGGTCATATACAGTGTATGGATCGTGCACAACGGAGGATTGAATTACCGCCTCAAGGTATCTTGGAAGTTGAAGCTGAGCTCCGCTCAGCCTTCAATCCACCCGGGTCATGGAAGACAGGATGACTTTCACGGCCGACATTGCGCAGATAGCTGAATTTAATTTAATACCATTAGGACCTATGATCATCAACCATACTAAAAAAGTCGATGAAGTCATGAAGAAATTAAAAGACGTCCAGAAGACAAATCTCCACTTGAAGGGTTTGCATTTCCATCATATGAGCGGTCACGTGGCTTTTATTTTAGTTATTTTATTAACTGTAATTTTAGCAATATATTTTGTTAAGAAGTATATAAGTATGCGTACAATAGCAGCTTTAAACTTTCCTACTCCTAATATTCATTGATACCTTAAATCAGCTGGAATCTACAGGCTGACAGTCATAATAACTCTAAATTTTACAGTCCACTTCTCTAATTTAATTATAATCCCTAGAATGGATTTATGCCCCCGGCAGAATGTTCATGTAATATCACCGTTAGTGATATTCCACTGATAATTGAAATGCCCTTAAAAACGATCATGAAGAGCACTGGAGATAATGTATGTTAAGTGCATTTGGTTGTTTAGGGTGGTCTCTATTATCAGTGCATTGGGTGTCGTTGTGTTTAAGATCTTCTCTCCTAAGAAGACCATAATAAAACTCCGCAGCATTTGTATATTTAGGATAGCGATAAGATTATAGGCTTAGCATGGGGTAACCAAGTGTTGCCTCTAGACTAGATTTAAGATTTGTCAAAACCTTTGTGATAGCAGAGGTTCAAATAAAGATTTAGTATGAAAAAACTACTCAACACGTTTGTTTCGATTACAAACACCGCTTGTATGTTGTTTCGGAAAACTGTTTTATGATAAGGCCAAAAATGTGATATGCTTAAGTCTAAATATTATTTGATTTGAATAAAGAGAATAGACATTCGGAACCAAGAGAATAGACATTTGAAAAACAAACAGCATATGTTTTCGCCTTGAGAGCAGCATTTTATGTATCGACATGTGTTTTGTTTATCATTTTGGGCACAATTTTTTCTTGGTTCGTTAAAAGAAATCAGGCGTCTTCATAAAAATAACGAAAGGGCACTATACTCTTTTTAGAGTTGGGACAGTAAAATGAAATAAGGAGGAAATAGTGAAAAATTACACAGTAAAATGTATAAAAACAAAGTTTAGTTCCTCTTTGTTAATAAGTAGTCCACGAGGAGTTGACGGACACCTTCAAATATAAAAACGGGCATTAAGTTCGAGTTTTGCAGCTAAAACAATTTAAAAAGGTTATTTTCTTTAAAATGAATTATTAAAGAAAAATAAAAGGCGTTTTAGAGCGATGGTGTTAAATGCTAGTAAAAAACTGTTCACGCCTAACTAAATTTATGTTTATATTATAAAATTATTTATGTATGTTTATACTTGACTCCACGTTCTTCTTTTGTTAGAGTTTTTGAATTCCTTCCAAATTTTAAAGTTTTGTACCAAAAACAGTTTTTTGTTACAAAATTGTTATTTTTGCAATAAGAAAATAATATTTTATCCAAAAATCAGTCAATTTCGTTTATATCAAGCACTGTTACTGACTATAAATCTTTAATAACCCACATTTCGAAGTTTCATTATAAAAATTTTATATAGTATAAATATAAACGTGTAAATTAAAAAAAGTGTTCGGTCGGAGTAGGGATTGAACCCAAGACTCTTTGCATGCAAGGCAGACATGCTAACCACTACTCCACGTGGCAAACAAATGTATGTTTCTGTTAAATAATGTTATGTTTGCATGGGCTCGTGGGCGCTGCAAACTATGCTATATAAATGTAACTTATAATGATAATTATCTGCTGGTGACTATAACAGCTACGTAGCCCAGTGGATAGCGTGTTGGCTTACAAACTGTATGGTCCTCAGTTCGATTCTCCGTGCAGGCGAAAGGTAAAATTTAAAAAATGTATAAAAGTGAAAATTACGAGTATGCTAGGGAATGAGCACAATCGTCTTTGGGAAAAATTCTTCCAAGCATATAATATTTTTGGGCTCAAATGCTTCCAAACATATAATATGTTCACATAAAACAAACATATTAATGTTTCGGCAGATGTTTCTACTAATCAAAGTAATGCTACTTCATTCTATTTCCCTGCACAATTATTTTACTTTTTCTTCAAGTTGTCATGGTACACGGATGAAAAAGACTGTTTTTCATATGTTTGGCTATAAACCTTATATGTTTGGAACACAAATTTTTAAACACAATATTTTTGAGTGCAAGCATATAATGTTCATAAACTAGCATAACATGTTTGGGACATATATGTTAATATGTTAGAACATATTATGTTTGGGACATAAAATGTTTGTAAATATAATATGCTTGGATGCAAACATATATTAATTTAGAAATAGCCTATAAACATATATGTGTTTAGTAGCTTGGAGCGCTATTTAACAGGTAGCGATATTGAATTAAGTTGGTGGTTGTTGCTTGTTATTACAAAATTAACATTTTATTTTCCCTTGGGCAATTGGTCAGCTACTTCTTTGATCCTTACAAACTGTGTGGTCCGCTGTTCGAATCCCCGTCCGGCAAAAGGTAAAATTAAAATAAAAAAATCATAAAATTGAATAATTTCTTCTACAATGTTTGTATTACAGAAAAAGGTGCTAAGAACTAAAAAATCTCGTGGAAGTGAGAAAGATGTGAGGGAATATACAATTAGGCAGAAACAAAATTTTGAGCATTCAGGTCGAAAACCTATGTTGTTAGCACCTATATTACCTGTTTATTTTCATAATTCATTATGATTGTAAATATATAAATAAATAAATAAAATTTTGAGCACAATATTGTTTGGGGGAATTTTTTTAAGCATATACTATTTTTGGGTGCAAAATGATTCCAAACATATTATATGTTCACATAATAACATATTGTTTTTTGGAAGACAACATTATTGAATTTGGATGCAAAAATACAAAATGTTTGGAACTTACACTACCCAAACATATATTGTTTAGACCAATATGCTTTCAAACATATTATATATTGGAAGAGATCAAACATATAAATGTTTGGGCAATACCCAAAAATGTATATGCTTGAAGCAAAATATGTTTGGGAGTATATGTTACAGAAGCGATTTTTTGTGAGGGTGTAGACCTCTCCCTTTTTAATGTTTTTACATTATTATTACAGCACTGGGAGTTGTTTTCTATCCAATATTTATTAATTTATGCGTTTTGATTGTAACACCATAATTAGCACTTATAAGTAGACAAATTTATGATTGCAAGAAAGAAAACATCTCAACCTTTCTAACGCAGTATAGAACTCTAACAACACGTCCAAGTTAGTAAGTTCTACTCCAGACAACATCGGACACACATTATATTAAGCAAACAAAAAATATGTTTTTTGTCACACATTTTTCTTAAATAACCAAACAATATTACAATCGCTGTTAATTTTTACTAATAGTACATAAAAAATCAATAACAAAGGGTTGCCACTTCGTCGGCCTGAAACGGCCAAACGGGTTGCCATATTGTTTTACCATTTTGGATTTGGTTTTGGTAATGTGTTGTCTACTTTTTCGTAGCACCAAATGTTTAATTTTCATCAACGAAAAACACACTTCAAAACTTGTAAAAACGTGGATTCCGTATTACAATATTACAGCCTATTTCTGTTATCCGAATTCTAGTCTTCGTTCGCATACAAAACGAAAATCAGTTGGTTTAGGTTTCTCTAAGCTATATCTAAACGACAAGTGAAACAAAAATCAATGGGAACCACCAAAATTGGTTTTCTCTAACTCCATTCGTTCGCATTTTGTCGAACAGAAATGTCAAATCCAGTCACTTTGCACCAACCTTTTCATAAATAAGAAAAAACTTCATAATTGATAAATTTATTAACGCTTTTAGTGCAAATATGTGATAATAGTGGTTTATACCCATCTATTTTTCTTTATAACCGCCATATAGACCGTTTAAGGGAACGTCTGAAACGAAAAAACTCATACATTTCGAATGAAACACTAATTAAAAGAGGAACCGAACTATAATTATTGTAGATATATAGAAATACAAATACATATCTCTCAATGCGGGCTAATTTGTTACAAAAATTATTGAGCTAAACCAAATATCAGCAGTGGGAAATGTTTGCCAAGTAAACTGCGATGCCAGATTGAATTTTATAGAAAATAATTTTTTGAATGTATGGGTCTTTTTGAAGTAATTGAAATAATTGAGATCTGGTAATATTAGCATTTGGCAGTAACGTATATATATATGCATTTATAAAGTAGTCATTTCATATGAAAAAAGATTTCATTTAAATGTAAAAGGTTTAATTTAACTTAAAGCTCTATATATAACTTTTTTTAAATTAGTTTGTTTATACATACATTTTCAGGATCAAAATAAAAAATGCAGCCTTCAATATACGACACCATTTCATCTGGGAGGTTTGAGATGTCCTCATTAATAAAAAGACCTATCTGCGTTGCGAAATACTTCGTAATTATATTCATTTCGAATATTTTAACTTCGAGGTCTTGAAACTTCTGCGAAACTGGTTTAAAAACATCTCCACTTGATTTAAATAATCCTGAAATCATGAAAATAGTTATATCATAATTTAAAAAGAGTTGTTTGATAAATGTAGAAATGTAGTAGAAATGACAGGTTTTAGCTCTAAGAATTGAGGGAAAGTTTCTTTGAACGACCGTCACATCTTTTAAGAGATCGTTACTTTGTGTCCAAAATTCCCTAAAACAGCGAAATCACCCAGCCAAATTTCTGTGAAATATGTAATGTTAACAGTTAAGTTTTTAATATTTAATATTTTGAAAAAAAAAGTATGAATACCTTTCTTCTAGGCCAATTTATTGGTAGCTCCTGCTACTCAAATAAATCACACAGACCTTGTAGCTACTGCTACTTGAGAGAAAAAAACCAAAGACTTTTATTTCGTAGCTTCTGCTACCAATACAAAATATGTCTTTATTGTTTGCAATGAGTTTTTTAACTGCTGTGATTGTCTACATACAATTCTATAAGTAAGTTATTTTAAAAATGATTATTAAGCGTTTTCATTGATTTAGTTTATGCTAAATAGACTATTGAGCATTTCTGTTTCTTTGCATTTTGCTTTTAACTCTCGAAATCATTTGTCAACAACGGAAGGTTGTTGACCTAATTTGATTTCACTTAATAAAAGCAATTTCGGTAGAAATTTAATATGGGGCAAAGAAACAGGAAACGCGTGCATAAGAAAAGTAACAATTAAAGTATACATTAAGTAAATATACCGTAACTCCCACTCCGTTAGATTGAGGTTCTGACGAAATATGAAGAATGGTTACTTTTTTTTACAAAGTATAGGTATAGTAGTTGATATGTTGTTGTATAATTACAAAGGTGGATGCATTCCTTAAGTTTTAATAACATCCCTGTGTTGATGAATTTGTAGGTATACATTTAGTACACTAATAATAATAATAATAATACTAATACTAATGTATTGATTGTTAGCTTAAGACTGTTAGTTTAAGATCATTCGTTGTGTTACCGGCAAAGCTGACAGTCAATAAAAGAATAAAGTGAAACCCCATACACCAATATAACAGGTTGGCTGATAAGTCCCAGGTCTGACACATAGATGGCGTCGCTAGTATTAAATGCATATAATTTTTATATAGAACCACCCTTCAAATGATTCGTGTCAATTTGACGTCTGTAAGTCAATTAGTTTGTGAGATGGAGCGTCTTTTGTGAAGCCACTTTTGTTATTGTGAAAAAAATGGAAAAAAAGGAATTTCGTGTTTTGATAAAATACTGTTTTCTGAAGGGAAAAAATACGGTGGAAGTAAAAACTTGGCTTGATAATGAGTTTCCGGACTCTGTCACAGGGAAATCAACAATAATTGATTGGAATGCAAAATTCTAGTGTGGTGAAATGAGCACGGAGGACGGTGAACGCAGTGGACGCCCGAAAGAGGTGGTTACCGACGAAAACATCAAAAAAATCCACAAAATGATTTTGAATGACCGTAAAATGAAGTTGATCGAGATTGCAGAGCCCTTCAAGATATCAAAGGAACGTGTTGGTCATATCATTCAACAATATTTGGATATGCGGAAGCTCTGTGCAAAATGGGTGCCGCGCGAGCTCACATTTGACCAAAAACAACAACGTGTTGATGATTCTGAGCGGTGTTTGCAGCTGTTAACTCGTAATACACCCGAGTTTTTCCATCGATATGTGACAATGGATGAAACATGGCTCCATAACTACATCCTGAGTCCAATGGACAGTCGGCTGAGTGGACAGCGACCGATGAACCGTCTCCGAAGCGTGGTAAGACTCAAAATTCCGCTGGCAAAGTAATGGCCTCTGTTTTTTTGGGATGCGCATGGAATAATTTTTATCGATTATCTTGAGCAGGGAAAAACCATCAACAGTGACTATTATATGCCGTTATTGGAGCGTTTGAAGGTCGAAATCGCGGCAAAACGGCCCCATATGACGAAGAAAAAAATGTTGTTCCTCCAAGACAACGCACCGTGCCACAAGTCATTGAGAACGATGGCAAAAATTCATGAATTGGGCTTCGAATTGCTTCCCCACCCACCGTCAGTTGCAGACAAAGTTTTTGTCCACTCCAAATTTAACTTGGGAGGAGGCGTGCAAGTCATTGCAATCATTTGAACTTGTCAGCAAAGAACAGAAAAGTATGCAGTCATCGTCGTCGTACGAAATGAACAAAATACAACAACAAAAACAGCAACGTCAAGTTCAACAAATTTTTGAAAAGTGTTCGAAATGCACCACAAAACTTGCAAAAGGGAAGTGTCCTGCAAAAAATTGGGATTGTTTTGCCTGTGGGAAAAAAGGACATTCATCAAAGCCTGTTTTACGAAGAGTCCTCAAAATCAGCAGCAGACTTTTAGAAGCCAAAACAGAAATCGGCACTTGAATGAAATGGATTTTAAGCTTGGTTCCATAAATTGGGTTGGCCGTGAAAGTGAACCTTTGATGGTGGAGGTTTTGGTCGAGGGCAGGAAATTTTCCATGGAAGTAGATACAGGAGCGGTGGTGTCTGTCATTTCAAATTTTGATTATTATTCTTATTTTAAAGATATAAAATTAAGTAATGTTAATTATCCGCCATTACAGGTTATTAAGGGAACTGAAGTCAAAGCGCATGGAGAAATATCAGTGGATTTGAATGGTTATTGTTGTATGAAGTTGTTAGTTGTGGAGTCTAAGCATCGGTTTAAACCTTTAATGGGTAGAAATTGGTTACAAATTTTGTATCCGAATTGGAGAACTTTTTTCACAGTAAAAAGTGGTGAGTCGTATGGAAGTAACTGTATAAACAGCATCTGTCAAATCAATATTATTGAGGATTTGAAATGTAAATTTCCCTCGTTGTTTTTAAAAAGTAAAGACCATATCAAAAATTTTACGGCTGACATTTTTGTTCAGTCAGGTTCGCAACCACACACAAAAAAAATTTTCTGGTTCAATCACGAAATTAATTGATCCAATTAATTTTTTAATTGAAATGTCTTCAATCACAGAAATGATAGTATCAATTAAAAAATTAATTAAAGTCAATAAAAAAATTAATTGATCCAATTAAAAAATTAATTGATACTATTAATTTTTGTGATTGATTTTTGTTTCAATTAAAAAATTTGTTGAATCAATTAAATTTTTAATTGAATAATTTTTAAAACTCAATTAAAATTTTAATTGGAAAATTTGTCGTGAAATTTTTTTCTGTGCAAAGTTTTGCAAACCGTATTCTGTGCCTTTGAGCTTAAAATTTAAAGTAGAAGCGGAATTAAAAACTATGTGCGACGAAGGTTTTATCCGACCAGTGAGAAATAGCAAATGGGCAGCACCCATTGTATGCGTATTAAAAAAAGATTCCAATGTGAGAATTTGTGTCAATTTTAAAGTTACAATTAATCCAGTAATTCAATTGGATGTATATCCATTGCCTTACCAGTATGAGGGGGAAAACATGTTTTTGTATTCTGGATCTCAGTAAAGCTTATTTACAGCTTTTAGTAAATGAACCTTCAAGGTCATTTTTAACCATAAATACCCATCTGGGGTTATTTGAATTTTGGTGACTTCCGTTTGGAGTCTCAACAGCTCCTATGATTTTTCAAAGGGTCATGGACCAAATCATGCAAGGTCTAGATGGCGTGGCAGTATATTTAGATGATGTACTAGTGTATGAGGGGGAAAACATGTTTTTGTAGTCTGGATCTCAGTAAAGCTTATTTACAGCTTTTAGTAAATGAACCTTCAAGGTCATTTTTAACCAAAATACCCATCTGGGGTTATTTGAATTTTGCCGACTTCCGTTTGGAGTCTCAACAGCTCCTATGATTTTTCAAAGGGTCATGGACCAAATCATGCAAGGTCTAGATGGCGTGGCAGTATATTTAGATGATGTACTAGTGGCGGGTGTCGGAAGGCAGGATTGTTACAATCAGTTGTGCAAAGTCTTAAGTAGACTTAATCAATACAATGTTCGGATTAATTGGGACAAGTGTAAACTTTTTAAGGGTAATCTCGAGTATTTAGGCCACACTCTGACTCCAGAAGGCATAAGACCACCTAAAAAGAAAATGGATGCCATAATGTTGGCTCATGAGCCAGTTGATGTAATGTGTGTGAAGATAAATTCGAATTTGAAATTTGCAGCAAAAACTTAGCCGAGACACAAACCAGCACCAAAAATATTTTTCAAATTCGAATTTGGATTTTTAGTATTTGGCTTATTATTTAAAAACTAAGCCGCGTGCGATATAGAGACTAGGCTCATTGGAAAGGGCTTGAGCTCAGCTTTCATAATCACAAAAGTCTTCATTAGAAAAGTATTTGTGAAAAGCGAAAATTTGAAAACAAAATTTTCATCAAATTTTTACAACGGGCCCACTGTGCCAAAACTAAGCCGCGTGCGATATAGAGAGTAGGCTCATTGGAAAGGGCTTGAGCTCAGCTTTCATAATCACAAAAGTCTTCATTAGAAAAGTATTTGTGAAAAGCGAAAATTTGAAAACAAAATTTTCATCAAATTTTTACAACGGGCCCACTGTGCCAAAACTAAGCCGCGTGCGATATAGAAACTAGGCTCATTGGAAAGGGCTTGAGCTCAGCTTTCATAATCACAAAAGTCTTCATTAGAAAAGTATTTGTGAAAAGCGAAAATTTGAAAACAAAATTTTCATCAAATTTTTACAACGGGCCCACTGTGCCAAAACTAAGCCGCGTGCGATATAGAGACTAGGCTCATTGGAAAGGGCTTGAGCTCAGCTTTCATAATCACAAAAGTCTTCATTAGAAAAGTATTTGTGAAAAGCGAAAATTTGAAAACAAAATGTTCATCAAATTTTTACAACGGGCCCACTGTGCCAAAACTAAGCCGCGTGCGATATAGAGACTAGGCTCATTGGAAAGGGCTTGAGCTCAGCTTTCATAATCACAAAAGTCTTCATTAGAAAAGTATTTGTGAAAAGCGAAAATTTGAAAACAAAATTTTCAGAGACAAATATAAGAACTGTGCAGGATATCGAACAAACCGTGGAGTGGACTTCAAGGCCTTCACCATCTAACTAAAAGCTGCTTGCCCTACAGGAAAGCCGATGGGGAAAAATCCACCGCCATGGTGGTTTATAATATGAGGAAACCCTGCAGGAAGCTCTTTAACAAAGCAAAGTCCACAAGAGCTCCGGAGGATAGGGACACTTACAAGATGAAGCTAAGAGGATATAAACGAGAACTGAGAAGGGCTCAATCTACAATAAAATGGTCTTTAAATAATTTTGGACCATTCAAATCCCCCTGACCTGATGGATTTATAGTGGACAAGCAGTGACTGACGTATATTCCAGAAAAGTGGAAACAAAAGTAATTTTCATACCTAAAGCGGGAAAAGCCTCTCACTGTAGTGCGAAGGATTTCCGACGAATCAGCTTATCCTCATTCCTACTTAAGACTCTGGAGAGGATGATAGATATTTATCTTAGAACTAGCGTCGATTCAAGTTTGCTCTCGAAGCGACAGCATGCATACTCGAAGGGCAGGTCTACTGAGACCGCTTTGCATGAACTAGTCAGCTACCTGTCAATGAATACACAATCGTGGCGTTTCTAGACGCCCATCCGAGCTTTATATTAAATGGACTGGCAACTCTGAATGTTGGTCCAGGTATACTTAGGCTGCTAGACGAACTGCTAATGAGGATACGTATACCGGCCACACTAGGACAAGCAAACATACAAAGGTATGTGACAGAGGCACTCCCCAAGCAGGAGTTCTATCACCTCTTCTTTGGAATTTTGCTATAAACACCCTTCTGGTTTCCCTAGAAAAAGAAAGAAAAAAAAAATGGTGACATATGCAGATGATGTGGCTCAAACAGCCAGGGAAAATTCCCATTCACAATCAGAGATAATATACACAGAGCCCTCCGGATGCGAGAGAGAATGGTCGTGGGGTAAAGACAGAACTGGTCATGTACTGCAAAGATCGCAAAACTCCCACAGTTAAGTTCATATCCATATGAGGTATTGAAATTCCCTTTGGTGCACTTCAGCAGCCGACACGTTTAAATAAAGTTCATCGTATGGCGTGCTTGTGTATCTCAGGCGCATTCAGTAAGACTTGAGCCCTTAATGTCATGCTGCAACAACGGATGTACGGTTGCGCGAGCTATCGCTGTGGTCGGAAAAAAGGTACGGTCACAGTTCGGTCAAAATAATGCCAGATGTGCCATACGTAGTGGATTACACTCTGGCGAAACCACTTTTCGACAAAAAGTTTGAAACTCTAATTCTCAATAGTGAGGCGTGGTGCACACAGAACCCAGGGAATAAACGTCATATAGGTTTCTACACTGATGGCTCCAAATTGGATGGACAAGTAGGTTTCGGAGTATATTCTAAAACTGGAACTTCGAATAGCGAAAAGATTGCCTAATCACGGTAGTGTTTTTCAGACTGAAATAGTAGCAATACGAGAGGTGGCGAATTGGCTGAGAAGTAATGTTCCAACAAATATTGGCATTAATATATACTTAGACAGTCAACCTGCAATAAAATCCTTGAACTCTGTGTTCCTTAATTCTAAAATGGCCATCGACTGCCGCAAATCTCTAAACGAGAGTACAATATTCACCTAATATGGGTGTCGCTGCCACATCGAGCCCAGACGCAAGGACGTGTAAGTTATGGCTTTCATGGATTCCGAAACGAACAAGCCTCCGGTAGTCAGAAGAAAAAAAATCTTGCGAAGCCGAAGGAGACATAAAAACTGCAGACATTGACGAACATCGTATGCGGGAAGTCCCAACAGGCTCAAACCTCACCAAAGCTGAACCGCGGGTTGTTGCGAGAGTCACCGAGATCTGTGAAGAGGAAGCCTTTGATGACTCAATCGAAACGACTGATGTGACGGTGGTTGAACATTTGGATGGTTCTACGGTTCCTCCAGATAAATATTCACTATTGTAAGGCTGCTTGTGCTGCCTTAAAAGTTATCCTGATGAAAGGAGACATAGATATAGTTCTTATTCAAGAACCATACAAATATAAGAACAAGATCTGTGAGTTAAGCACTCCGGGTTTCAAACTTTTGCATAATACCGGTAGAGATATAGATCGAGCACGTATAATTGCTAACAACTAACTAAACTTGTTTCTGCTTCCTTCATTGAACAATGCAGACACTGTCGTAGCCAGTCTAGAGATATCCAAATGCAAATACTGGGTATCTTCGGTCTACATGGGACATGATAGGGAGATGCCTCCATGTGCCGTTAAGAAAACTCATTATGGGATGCGATGCACATCATAGTATTTGGGGAAGTAGTGATACTAATGCAAGCGGAGAGTCGCTAATAGCGTTTATTTAGCGTACTAACCTGGTAGTTTGCAATAAGGGAGATGCACCAACCTACGTCACCAAAAACAGGCAAGAGGTGTTGGACGTCACTTTGGCCTCTACGGAACTGAATAAGATATCTGAGTGGCACGTTTTGAGGGCACATAGCTTCTCAGATCATCGCTACATCAGTTTCAAATTTGATGTTCATACCACCAAGACCATATTTCCGCCAAATGTTAGGAAAGCTGACTGGAATACGTATAGGGAATCGTTCAATATGATGATACCGGAAATACCAGAGACAAATATGAGCACTGTGCAAGATATCGAACACGCAGTGAAGAGGATTACTAAGACCTTCAACATCTCACTGAAAGCTGCATGCCCTAGATGGAAGCCAAGGGGAAAAATCGACCACCATTGTGATCTACGGAGTTGAGTAATATGAGGAAATCCTGCAGGCAGCTCTTTAACAAAGCAAAGTCCACCAGGGCTCCTGAGGATTGGGACGCTTGGAATGTTTACTGCAGCAGTATTGAGAAAACGTCCGAGGCTTCCAGACTACGGAAGGTACTAACTCCGCTCCAGGTTTCATTAAAACATCGGAGGTCAATATATTCGGAGGAAAAGGAATCAATTAGACACCTCTTGTGTGAGTGTCCTGCATTTTGTGTAAGGCGTAAGCGAATTTTAGGGTCATATAGCTTTAGATTACTGGCGGACCTAGAAAACGTTAACTTAAGCAGTCTGTTAATGTTTTTGGATCAATCTGGTTGGTTCAACAAAAGAAAATAATAGTGAAGGTTCAGTGGTTAAAACTAGAAGGGCCCATATGTAATAGGTACTTTTAGTTAAATGTGGTATCACAATGGACTGAATAGTCTAAGTGAGCCTGAAACTTAATCGGGCTGCCACTTTAACCTAACCTAACCTTCCTCAAGGAGTTTCGCTGGAGAGCTTAAGAGGGCGCGAGAATTTCGATGCTTGGAAGAGACAGGCAAAATCGTTTCTGATAATTAAAGGCTGCTGGAAGGTGGTGACTTCAGGAGTAATCGGTGACGCGGATGTGGGTTTGGATAAGCGGGCTCTGGCAGAAATAACGCTGATGGTGGATCCAAGCAACTACGGACATATTGCTACAGCAAAATCGGCAAAAGAAGCATGGGACGCTTTAATGAACACCTACGAGGACACAGGACTTACAAGAAAAGTGGAGTTGCTAAAGCAACTAGTAAATATGAAGCTTCAAAATTAAAGTCCTGTGCAAGAGTATGTCAATGAGTTGGTGATTATTGCTTTGAAAGTGAAAAATGCTGGTCTCAAATAGATGAGGAATTAACAGCCTCTTTGATGTTGGCCGGACTGTCGGATGAGTTGAAACCACTTGTTATGGCCGTCGAGGGGTCTAAAGAAAAATTGACAGTGGATATGGTTAAAAATCTCCTCCTTCAGGACGCCAAATTTGACAATCAAAGCAGTGAAAAAGAGGCAGCATTTTATACAAAGAAACCCCAAAAGAAGAAAAAATTGGTTCAATGCTATGGTTGCAAAGAATTTGGACATATTCAAAGAAATTGTCACAACAACAAAAACAATGCAAACGGTAAATCGAATAAGAAAATTGAAAAAAAGAAACATCATCTACTCATATTGAATCGAGTCAACTTCTTCATGCTTTTACACATACAGTTGCAACATGCGGTGATACAGATAACAGAAAAAATATTTTGCATTGGTATGTTGACAGCGGCGCTACAAACCATATGGTGAGCCGAAAAAAGTTTCTGTACAACACCCGCGCAGTTGAGGATAAAAAGGTTGTAGTTGCTGACAAAAATGAGCTTGATGTTGAATGTGCTGGCGACGTCGATGCAACTATTATGAGAGAGAAAATTATAACAGTAAAAAATGTCGAGTATGTACCCAACTTATGCGCCAATCTCACACATACAGTTGCAAAATCATGCGGTGGTACAGATAACGGAAAAAATATTTTGCATTGGTATGTTGACAGCGGCGCTACAAACCATATTGTGGCGACGTCGACGCAACTATTATGGGAGCGAAAATTATAACAGTAAAAAATGTCGAGTATGTACCCAACTTATGCGCCAATCTTCTCTCTGTTAGACAGATGACAAGCGACGGCAAGAGAGTGATATTTGAAGGCGACAGCTGCAAAATTTATGATCAAAACAAAAAACTTATTACTTCAGCTAATGTATGCAAGGCGAGAGAAGGGATATCGGTCTGTACGACTCACCTTTACTCGAATCTTTGCCTGGCTTCAGTAGTGGAATCACCCTTCCCATCTTCCAGACATCGGGTATAATGAGTGATTCCTAGGACAAATTGAGGAGTCTGGTCAGGTACTCAACTCCCAGTATTCCCAGGTGCTTCAGCATTAGCATTGAAATTCCGCCTGGGCCCAGCGCCTTGGATGGTTTCGCGCTGTTGATGACATTGGTAACTTCGGCTGCGGTAAATTGTGGTGTGTCATGCGACGAGTGGCTCTCCTTTTCGCTCTATCACTCTCGAGATGCTCGACAAACTGTCGGTTGAAGTATTTGGCGCATCTCTTCGGATCAGTCACAGTCACGTCGCCAAAGGTGACTGAAATCCCATCCTCCTTCGTGAGCGCTCTCACTGTTGACCACAATTTACCTGTTCCTGTGCCTAGGTTACATTGCTTCAGGTGCACTAACCATGTGCTCCGCTTGTGCTCGTCGACTATCTTACTAATCTCTAGATTCAGTTCCCTGTTTCTAGGGTCAGCAGGGTTAGCACGACGGTGTTCATCACGCTCGTCTGCGAGTCCCGCCGCTTCAGCTGGGAAGTTAGGCCTCACTTGGACAATTCGACCAGCTGGAATGAAACGAACGGCTGCTGCGTTGATGATGTCCCGGAACGCCCTCTGGGCAACATGAACATGAGAGGGGGACGGGAGCTCACTGAAGCGGCGATCTGTATATTCTCTGAAGCCTTCCCAGTTGGCTTTCTTTTGGTTTATGAACATCCGGCGTTCAGAGGTAATGAAATCGGCGGGTCGGTTAATGGTGAGAATTATGGGGACGTGGTATGAACCCAATGAGGGTGGTCTGAACGAACTAGAGGGAGGGATTGCCACTTGGATGCCTATTCATCAAGTGAGTATGGCTAAAGAATCGGGAAATATCCCAAAAATAATATATGCAACAGAAGAATAATATATATCAACATTCGAAGCCAATGATTACAGAGAAGTAATCAAAGCTCTTAATGAGGCCAACATACAATTCATATGAAAGCAAACATGATCGCCCTATACGTGTGGTAGCGAAAAACCTACATCACTCTTGCAGCCCCATCGAAGTTATTTATTAAAAATTCTGAAAAACCGTCCGTTTTTCTCCCGAAAAGCTGCAATTGCGGTGAACAACATCCTGCGAGCTATAGAGGATGTATTGTCGCTAAGGTACTTCAAAAGTTGCGCAATCAAAAGCAAAAACTCCATAAACGTGTTCAAAACTCTGAAAATCGGCTCCAAAACAATAATGGACCACAAAGAAATGAACCAGTTCCAACTACCTCGCAAGCTACATCAAAAACAATTCAAAGAACTAAAGGGTGATTTGTTAAGAGCTTGATAACTTTAAAAAAAAAAAAAACGCATAAAATTTGCAAAATCTCATCGGTTCTTTATTTGAAACGTTAGATTGGTCCATGACATTTACTTTTTGAAGATAATTTCATTTAAATGTTGACCGCGGCTGCGTCTTAGGTGGTCCATTCGGAAAGTCCAATTTTGGGCAACTTTTTCGAGCATTTCGGCCGGAATAGCCCGAATTTCTTCGGAAATGTTGTCTTCCAAAGCTGGAATAGTTGCTGGCTTATTTCTGTAGACTTTAGACTTGACGTAGCCCCACAAAAAATAGTCTAAAGGCGTCAAATCGCATGATCTTGGTGGCCAACTTACCGGTCCATTTCTTGAGATGAATTGTTCTCCGAAGTTTTCCCTCAAAATGGCCATAGAATCGCGAGCTGTGTGGCATGTAGCGCCATCTTGTTGAAACCACATGTCAACCAAGTTCAGTTCTTCCATTTTTGGCAACAAAAAGTTTGTTAGCATCGAACGATAGCGATCGCCATTCACCGTAACGTTGCGTCCAACAGCATCTTTGAAAAAATACGGTCCAATGATTCCACCAGCGTACAAACCACACCAAACAGTGCATTTTTCGGGATGCATGGGCAGTTCTTGAACGGCTTCTGGTTGCTCTTCACTCCAAATGCGGCAATTTTGCTTATTTACGTAGCCATTCAACCAGAAATGAGCCTCATCGCTGAACAAAATTTGTCGATAAAAAAGCGGATTTTCTGCCAACTTTTCTAGGGCCCATTCACTGAAAATTCGACGTTGTGGCAGATCGTTCGGCTTCAGTTCTTGCACGAGCTGTATTTTATACGGTTTTACACCAAGATCTTTGCGTAAAATCTTCCATGTGGTCGAATAACACAAACCCAATTGCTGCGAACGGCGACGAATCGACATTTCACGGTCTTCAGCAACACTCTCAGAAACAGACGCAATATTCTCTTCTGTACGCACTGTACGCATTCGTGTGCTTGGTTTAATGTCCAATAAAGTAAACTGAGTGCGAAACTTGGTCACAATCGCATTAATTGTTTGCTCACTTGGTCGATTATGTAGACCATAAATCGGACGTAAAGCGCGAAACACATTTCGAACCGAACACTGATTTTGGTAATAAAATTCAATGATTTGCAAGCGTTGCTCGTTAGTAAGTCTATTCATGATGAAATGTCAAAGCATACTGAGCATCTTTCTCTTTGACACCATGTCTGAAATCCCACGTGATCTGTCAAATACTAATGCATGAAAATCCTAACCTCAAAAGAATCACCCTTTACAAATGTGTACTCTGACGCAGTTAAAAACAAAAACGCTCAACAGATAAACGCACAAAAAGCTACCCATGAAACTATCCTTTCAAAAATCCTATCAAAATTGGAGTCAATCGAATCATTTAACAAGTGCTTAGACAACCGCTTAAGCTTGTTAGAGGAGAATTTTTTCAATACACTTTAATAGATGAATAAATATATTCAAATGGTATCCTAAAACACATAGATGAACTTCGGTACATTTTATGCGAATAAAATATTGATATATGTCTCATAAGCGAGACGCATTTTGAAAAAGATTCATTCCTCAAAATTACGATGTATTTCATGCTCCCCATCCAAGTAACACCACAAGAGGAGGAAGTGCTGTTATTATTAAAACCTCAATTAAACATTGGCTTGAAAATACAATATCGGTAGAGGAATTTCAAGTTAAAACTGTAACAATTAACATAAACAAAACGCTGGTATCAGTTTCATCTGTTTACAGTCCACCACGACATAATATAAAATTTGATCAGAACAAAGACATGCTAAATTCACATAAACATATATTTATTATGGGAGGAGATTTCAATGCAAAGAACACACAATGGGCACTAGAGTGACCACACCAAAGGGCAGAGAGCTACATCGTGCACTTATGAATACAGGATGTACAGTAATATCTACCAGTAAGCCAACTTACTGGCCAACAGACGTGTCTAAAACTCCTGATCTGATTGACTTTTTTATTACTAGAAAAATCCCGGAAAACAAACTGGCAATTGAATATGGACATTAACTCAGTTCTGACCATTCTCCTATATATCTTCATTATTTAAGTGAAGCAACTAATAAACAAACTAATTTCAACCTAACAAATAACAGAACCGGCTGGGATTACTTTCGTCACTTAATTACCACGTCTATTAGACATTCGCCAATCTACAATCCAAATGATATTGAGGAAGAAGTCGATGCTTTTACAAAATTGATGCAACAAGCGGCCTGGGAGAGTACTCCAGAACCAAGTATTCAAACAAATACGCCTCAGTATCCCCAATACATAGTAAATAAAATAAAGTTTAAAAGAAGGATTAGGAAAAAATGGCAACAAACTCGATCACCAGAGGATAAAAGAGTGTTAAACAATGCTACCAAAACATTTAGCAGATTAATAAAACAATATAATGACCGTACATTCCACAAGTATGTGTCCAATCTAAGTCCCAACAAAAACTCCGACTATTCTCTCTGGATGGCAGCAAAATTAAAAAATAAACCAATTGTGCAGAACATCGCAATACTTAAAGTTAATGGTCAATGTGCCAAAAGCAGTATCGAAAAGGCGAACGAATTTGCGAATAATCTTCAGTTGACCTATTCAAATTCTTATGTAACAAGCAATACAGAACCAAATCTTCAACATAAAATAAATAACTATGCAATTAGCGACCAGCCGTTTGATAAAATAACTATTAAAGAAGTTTATGATGCAGTGAATCAATTCAAGGTCAAAATATCTGGCTTCGATAAAATTAAGGGAGATCTCCTAAGAAATTTACCATACCATGGATTTATGCGTCTAACCACAATAATGAACGCCGTCCTAAAAATTAAATATATTTCAACTTGCTGGAAAGTTGCAGATGTTGTCATGATACAAAAACCGGGGAAAACACCGCACGATCCCAATTCATACAGACCAATATCTCTGCTTCCAGTAATTGGTAAGCTATTCGAAAAACTCTTTTGCAGAAGACTGGAATCATTTATTCTCTCGAAAAATATAATACCGGATCATCAATTTGGATTCCGGAAAAAGCACTCGACTAATCGAACAAGTACATTGAGTCATCGATAATATTGAAAAAGCCTTCGAGAAAAAACAAGTTTGCTCTGCTGTATTCTTGGACATTTCCAAAGCCTTTGATGGAGTATGGCATGATGGTCTCCTTCTAAAGCTCAACAGATTACTTCCAAAGAATTATTGTGAGATTCTAAGCTCATACCTGAGTAATCGATTTTATAGAGTATGCCATGATAATGAATTCAGTAATCTATATCCAATATATGCGGGGGTTCCGCAAGGCAGTATACTTGGACCACTGCTGTATCTACTATACACTCACGATATACCTGTTAACGAAGATTGTTCATTGGAACATTTGCTGATGACACATTTTTAATGTCCTCTGGAAAAAATACAAATGTATCCGTATATAAGCTTCAAGCGTCTTTAAACAAGGTACACGAATGGACAAAAGACTGGGGTCTAAAGCTCAACAGTAGCAAATTTGTTCATGTTGACTTTGCGAAAATCGGCTCAAGTTACAAATCCCTAAAAATAGGCAATGAACAAGTTCCTTTTTCGAACTCAGAAAAATATCTTGGTTTTACACTGGATTCAAAATTAAATTAGAAAATTCATATTGATAAAAAGTGTGAATAACTAAATATTAAATACCGCAAGCTAAGTTGGTTGATCGGAATAAATTCAGTCCTCTCCACAGATAATAAACTCTTAATATATAAACAAGCATTAAAGCCAATATGGATTTATGGCATTCAGCTATGGGGATGTGCGGCAAACAGTTCTATCGAAAAAATACAAAGGTTTCAAAACAAAGTGATAAGCGCAGTAAACGCTCCATGGTATGTCCGAAATAGTGACCTCCACCGAGACTTAAAAATGAACACAATCAAAGAGGAAATCTCTAGATTTGCAGAAAAACATCTTATCCGCCTCCAGAACCATACTAATCGCGAAGCCCGCAATTTACTCCAAACTTCCAATCAACATAGAAGATTGCGTCGTTTCAAACCACACGATTTATTAACTGGCTTTAATATATGAAAGCCTCAATACCAATGAAAAATTTACAATAATTGTCCTAGTTCGACTATATGAGACTTAGGATATTTTAAATTCAATAAATCTACTGATGTTAATAATAAACTATTGGTTAGTCACTTCTTCATAATTGATACTAGTTGTAATATAAGTTAAGCATCAAATATGTGTTTGCTTAAATAAAAAAAAAATATGTGAGATTTTTACGGATCTGCCATTGGCTACATTGGACACTGATTTTTACACGGGTGCTAACGCTTTGCGATACTTTGACAGCGGGGATAGCTTTCAGTTTCGATGTGTTACTCAATCCGATGTGTTACTCGCCTTTACAAAGGTTAAGTCGAACTCAATTGGATATGATGGCATAGATCCTAAGTTTGTTAAGATTATACTTCCCCCCTATTATTACCATCTGTCACTTTTATTTTTAATACAATTTTGACTACTAGTTCCTTCCCGAAGCCTTGGAGGCATGCCAAAGTCATCCCCATACCAAAGAACAACTCTGAATATCGTCCCATATCACTACTTCCATTTCTTTCGAAGGTATTTGAAAAGATAGTACATGTGCAGATATCCGACTCTTCAATTCTTTCATCAAGTCAATCGGGGTTTCGTCCTGGTTATAGTTGTATTAGTGCGCTAGCTGATGTCTGTGAGGACCTTAGAATAGAAGCTGATCTTGGTAAGGTTAGCTTTTTTGTACAATTGGATCATTCGAAGGCGTTTGACACTGTCGATCTCTCATTGCTGTGCTTCAAGTTACGCGACTTTTTTAATTTTTCTTCTAGCTCTGTTAGACTTTTACATTCCTATCTGAGTGAAAGGACGCAGACTGTATACACAGGTAATGGGATATCTGAGCCTGTACGTTTACGAAAAGGAGTTCCACAGGGATCCACACTTGGCCCTAGTCTTTTTTCTATTTATATAAACGAGTTGCCAACGTTTATCAGGGACAGCACGATACATTTGTATGCTGATGACGTGCAGATACATCAAAGCGGGACTATCGACTCCTTGTACGAATGTATTGATAGGCTCAATGCTGATCTTGATATTGTCCACAATTGGGCAAAGGCAAATGGACTATGTCTTAACCTTGGTAAGTCCAAATTCCTGATGATACACTGGCGTAGTATAACGGTTAACATTGATCCCCAAATTAAGATATATGATTAACGAATAATTATTGTAACGTCGGCTAAGAACCTTAGCATCATGTTTAACAGCTCATTTAGTTGGACTAATCACGTTAACTATATTAGTGGCCAGATTTATGCCACTCAGGAATCTTTGGTCCACACAGATGTTGACGCCTTTGCCTATAAGGGTACTTTTGGCAAAAAGTTATGTGATGTCATTTATATTGTATGGCTGTGAGCTTTTTGCTAGCTGTGATGCGGCATGCAAACGTAAGCTGAATTTGGCATTCAATAACATAATTAGGTACGTTTATGGTTTGGGCGATTTGATCACGTATCCCAGCTCCGCAGGCTTTTATGCATCTTGACGGATTGCTTGATTTTAGGCTTTGTTGTTCCTTCCAAATCCGTGCAAATCCCGGGCTACAACTTTTTTAGGAATGATCGCCTAGGAATGAGACGAGGGGGTGTCGGGCTATATGTTTCCAAGAACCTACATGCCAAGGTCGTTTCAACTTTATCCGAGCCGAATTCTTGTGAGGCACTATTCTTGAAAATAGTGTCCAGCGGATATGAGTTACTTGTTGGTGTGGTGTATTTGCCTTATGCTTTTAGGGATTATGATTTTATTTCATTGGACGATTTGTCTTTCACGGTATTGAACACTGATTTTTCTGCAATTTATTTTACTAATGACACTGACACAACTCTCAATCCTGAGCAATATTTTATACGCGTCGTTTAATTATTATGTTCCTTTGAGGTCAAGAGTAATTAGTAATGACAAGCCTATATGGTATGATAACGGAGACATACGTCAAGCTATTATTAATAGGGATCTCTCTCACCGGGATTTTATTGAGAATCGATCCGACGAAAGTAGATCTCGTTTCAAGATGTATAGAGCTATTGCCCGTCGAACCATTCGACGAGTTAAACGTTCGTATGGTTTTCGAATGTTTCAAAACTGCAGGAATTACAAGGAATTGTGGTCTAGAGTTCGTTCTACGGGTGTTCTCAATTCTAATTTCTGTGATAGCGATAACTGTGATATGGATCTAGATAATCTTATTAATTACTACGCCTCATTATGTACCTTTTAATAGCTTAGAAAATTTTACATACGGGGATGATCGCATTAACTGTCTTAGTTTTAGAAATGTAGATATGGTAGAATTAGAAAGTGCAATATATACAGAATTAAGTCCAACGCAGTTGGTTCTGACGAGATACCAATTAGATTTATTAAATTGGTTTTTCCATTTGTATCACAGCATATTTTGTACTTGTTTAATACTATTATATTGACTAATAATTTTCCTATGGCTTGGAAACTGGCTAGAGTGGCGCCGATGAGGAAAAAGTGTACTAGTGGTAATGACTGTTCTGATTTTCGTCCCATTTCTATCCTTCCAGCTTTATCAAAGGTCTTTGAAATAATAATAAAGGACCAACTTATTGAACATCTTGATCGTTACTCAATAATTTATGACTGCCAGTCGGGCTTCAGGAGACATCATAGTACCACATCCCTTATGATTAAGCTTACGAATGACATTAGGCGGGCACTTGATTGAGGTGACCCATGTATTCTCGCGGGTCTTGATTTGTGTAAAGCTTTCGATTCAGTCGACAATAATATCCTACATTCGAAGCTCTATCACGAATTTAAATTTTCTTCTACAGCTTGTACTTTTATTGTCTTTCTTGTCTGGTCGTTCTCAATATATTCGATGTGATGGTCGTGTGTCTGGTGTTAATGCAATTTCTGCCGGTGTTCCTCAGGGTTCCATTTTTGGTCCTGTGTTGTTCATGTTGTATGTCAATGATGTTCGGCTCTGTGTTCAACATGTAGATATGGCAATATATGCAGACGATTTTCAGCTGTTGAGTACGTGTAGTAGTGGAGGATTATCACGCTGCATTTCACATTTGGACGACGATATTGGGAGGATATGCGACTGGGCCCGTCGCAACCATCTTAAAATTAATATTCCGAAAACTAAATTTTTAGTATTTAATTACTCACGTCGCCAAAATACTCCTCAAAGTATTACTGTGCAGAATCATATAGTTTCTTCGATAGATGTCATAACTTCTCTTGTTATAAAATTGACTCCAATTTGGTTTTTGCGCAGCATATTGCCCACATCTGCTCCAAACTAAATCTCATCCTAAAAAAGTTGTACAGCCTAAATGCAATCTTGCCTACGCAAATGAAGTACATGTTGGCTCACTCGTTACTAATGCCTCATATATTGTACGGAGCTGAGGTATATACTGGCACCAATAGGTCAAACATTCGCAGACTTGAATCTTCATTTCACAGTATTTTAAGATATGTCTATGGTCGTACCTGCAGACGTAATTATGTGTATTTCACACATCAGTTCCTTGGCTGTACCTTTGAGCACTTCCTAAGCATAAGATGCATTTGTTTTTTCTTTAGCATTATAAAACATGGTGAACCCGCTTACCTCCAATGTTTTAATTTTCTAAACTCTACTCGCAATACTCAAATTCTAATAGAGAGTTTATCAAACCTTGTTTTTGAAAGATCGTTCATAATTCGTTTATCCAGATTATGGAATGCAATTCCATCCGATAATAAGAACTTTTTGGTAAGTCTAAGCGCTTTTAAAAGTAAAATAATTCAATATTTTAATAGTAACAATTAACTTTGCTTTTGCATCATTACTGATAATACCTCCATATGGGGTATTGCGTTTATCAGCTATTGAAAATATTGTATTCACATTAGTTTTAAGCATTATTATGCTTTTTTCCTTTGCATTTGTAAATTCTTTAGTTTGCTGTACGTTTTTTCAAAGCTATCAATGTATGGTCCACAAGGGCTTAATTGATTAAATAAATGTTTGAATTGAATTGAATTATGTAATGGTAAAAAAGTTATTTCTTTTGGATTTAAAAATATGAAAAATATCCGAATATAATAAAAATAAGTATTTTCCATTTATATTTTTTTCTATTTCCAGAATTTGCAAAGTATCATCAATGTAATACCAAATATTACATTGCTTTCCCATTATTTTTGTCTTTGATTGGTTTAAATTTTAATAGAGATTTCAATGTGTGGAAATTTTGGAAAGGAATTGTTACTAAAATTAAATTACCGAGCTCCTTAATACACCTTTTTATGCTAAAAGACTACAATTGCAAAAGAAGATTATAAATCTGCAATATGGAACTAAGAATTGAACTTGATATTCTATGCAGGTAATGTTTAACAAAATTAACTTTTAATTGAACAAAATTCAATTCGAATTATTCTGTTTACTTTCAGAAAAACTAATTTAGCATACAGGCTGCAGATTTATTGGAAATCTAGGCGCATCTACATATTAGAAGGAACATGCTGACTGACATGGTTATTATTATAAGGAAGATAGTGATTTATATTGTTTATTTGTTCACCCTATAGTTGTTATTGATAGTAATTGTATGTGTATGTTATATTAGAACAAAATACAAATGACAAGAACCACATTTATTTGTCTATTGCATAATTCAAAAAATAATAAAATATTAAATATCTTTTATAAGAAACACATATTTTCTTTTATTTCAAATAAAACTAAATACGATTTTGGGGGCGCAATATATACATGTTTTGATTGAAATTTATAACCAAGTTCAATTAATTATTTAATTGAATGAATCAAATAGTTGATTGATTTTTGTCGCGAAATTAATTAAAATTTTAATTGATTCAATTAAAACTATGATTGAATTTTATGTCAAAAATCAATCACGTTTTTAATTGATTCAATCACACAATTAATTGATTCCGTGACAAAAGTCAATTAAATTTTTAATTGAAAATCGTGTTGGTTTTCAATCAAAATGGGTTATCAATCACCCATTTTGATTGAAAACCATTTCGTGATATAAGACATTTCAATTAAAAAAATGATTGAATCCGCGATTTTCGTGATTGAAATCAAAAAACAAATTTTGTGTGTTTCGCTTATCTCGGAGCCCGTTGCAATTAAATTACAAAAATGATGCACTTTCCGGAACTGGTACAACAATATTCGGTGTTAGATGCTGCGGCGAGAATATTGTTGTGCGGGAGATGTCGGGGGGTCGCATAGTCTGACGACCCACTGCTGCTATCACTGGCACAGCATCCTGCCACGTAGTATGACTATACTCCCGTAGCCATGTTAGGCCGGAACAATTCCAAGCACAGGTTACACCTCACCGAAACCGAACAATGGTGAATTTGGTTCCGGCAGACCGAACAGTGCCATGGTCTGGGGTTCTGCTCTATCCCGGCTCGGACCAAAATCAAACGGAGAAGGTTCCCCGCGATGCACCTCCTCCAACACAAAAAGACGGACGAAACAACACGTACACTGATGTGACAGCCGCTGGCCGATGAGTTGGACCCATCGGGTCAATCCGGTACAGAGAACACGCCGCCGTGGGATAGATTCTGAGTACAGTGAATGAATGATCCACCTCAAGATGAAGAAGATAATGGTGCAGAATGGACTCCACATTTGTATCAGGCGAGAAATATTATAGCCGATACAAATATTCGTCGTTCTAATCGCATTGCTAATAGGACATAGTTTTTGCGCAATGGAATATGCAATGGAATAGGTTAGGTTAAAGTGGCAGCCCGATTAAATTTCAGGCTCACTTAGACTGTTCAGTCCATTGTGATACCACATTTAACTAAAAGTACCTATTACATATGGGCACTTCTAGTCTTAACCAGAACCTTCTCTCTTATTTACTTTTGTGGAACCAACCAGTTTGCTCCAAAAATGGATCAATGTATTTATTTTAAAATCACAGGTAGCGAGATGCAATCTATGTGAACGATGTTTTGATTTTTTGTAATAATTTGGATACAACAAAAGCAAAACTGGCGATTAAGTTCAAAATGAAAGATATTGGGGAACTTTCATCTGTACTTGGAATGAATATAACTAGAGAAGACAACTCAATAAAAATCGACCAGTCACAATATATATCGACTGTTTTAACTCGTTTTAGTATGGCGAATTGTAACCCTGTTTCGGCACCTACTGATTGTAATCAAAAATTAACATCGAATATGTCTCCAAAAGATGGTGAAGAGAAAAATGAAATGTCTAAAATCCCTTACATGCAAGCCATAGGTTGTTTATTACTTGCTGCCCAAGTTTAACGTCCAGACATTTGCTATGCGGTCAATTTATTAAGTCGATTTGGTTCCAATCCCGGAAACAGTAAAAAGATTGGGAAACAGTAACAAGAATATTTCCATGCCTGAAAGGCACGACTGATAAATGAATTGTTTTCAAAAAGCTGAGAGATGATGAGATCAAAGGCTATTGCGATGCTGATTGGGCCGGAGATATGGACGATCGCCATTCTACAACCGGCTATATATTCATTTATCAATCCGGTGCCATATCATGGTCAACGAAAAAGCAAAAGACAGTGGCATTGTCTTCGACGGAAGCCGAATTCTGCAATACAAGAGTCAGTTTGGCTTAAACGTTTAGAAGCTGAACTCAACCCTCTAAATAGCAAAACCATGAAGCTGTTTTGTGATAATAAAGGAGCTATCCAGGTAGCCCTAAACAACAACTATTCTCCAAGAACCAAACATGTGGATATTAAAGCCAAATTTATGCGCCAGAAACTAGATGAAAAGGAAGTCGTTATTATTGTATTATATATGTGCCAAGGAGATGATCGCTGACGTCTTCACTAAGGCTGTTACCCCTCAAAAACTTATGTATTTTAGAGATAAATTTGGACTTTATTAACAAATCAAAATTTTAATTAAAATCATAAGACTTTTTTCATTTATAATTGAAATTGGAATTTAATTTGTGAATACATTTTGTAAAAGGGTGCATGAGAAATTTAAACTTAAAATAAGGAAATTCTTCATTCAGGGAGAGTGTTGAGAATGAATGAAAAATGATGTATGCAACACTTTATTTCCCCTGTATTTCTTAGCGTACCACTGCTTGTACATATATGTATTTACAACTCTGCTTAACATATTAGTACTAACACTTTTGCAGTGTAACTTTTGAGTCGTTCAATAAACCTTGATTCAAACACAACAGGTACATTCATTATTCATTCAGTACATTCACTTTTAAGCTAGGAAGAATTATTTTTTGGGTAGTAAGGTTAACATTTTTTAAGGCCATTGATTCACGTTATTTGTAACTTTTGAAACTTATTCAGACTATTTCATTAATTTTGTCCGATTATCAATATTTCTCCATTAATAAAGGGTGATTTGTTAAGAGCTTGATAACTTTTTTTAAAAAAAAAAACGCATAAAATTTGCAAAATCTCATCGGTTCTTTATTTGAAACGTTAGATTGGTCCATGACATTTACTTTTTGAAGATAATTTCATTTAAATGTTGACCGCGGCTGCGTCTTAGGTGGTCCATTCGGAAAGTCCAATTTTGGGCAACTTTTTCGAGCATTTCGGCCGGAATAGCCCGAATTTCTTCGGAAATGTTGTCTTCCAAAGCTGGAATAGTTGCTGGCTTATTTCTGTAGACTTTAGACTTGACGTAGCCCCACAAAAAATAGTCTAAAGGCGTCAAATCGCATGATCTTGGTGGCCAACTTACCGGTCCATTTCTTGAGATGAATTGTTCTCCGAAGTTTTCCCTCAAAATGGCCATAGAATCGCGAGCTGTGTGGCATGTAGCGCCATCTTGTTGAAACCACATGTCAACCAAGTTCAGTTCTTCCATTTTTGGCAACAAAAAGTTTGTTAGCATCGAACGATAGCGATCGCCATTCACCGTAACGTTGCGTCCAACAGCATCTTTGAAAAAATACGGTCCAATGATTCCACCAGCGTACAAACCACACCAAACAGTGCATTTTTCGGGATGCATGGGCAGTTCTTGAACGGCTTCTGGTTGCTCTTCACTCCAAATGCGGCAATTTTGCTTATTTACGTAGCCATTCAACCAGAAATGAGCCTCATCGCTGAACAAAATTTGTCGATAAAAAAGCGGATTTTCTGCCAACTTTTCTAGGGCCCATTCACTGAAAATTCGACGTTGTGGCAGATCGTAAGTCTATTCATGATGAAATGTCAAAGCATACTGAGCATCTTTCTCTTTGACACCATGTCTGAAATCCCACGTGATCTGTCAAATACTAATGCATGAAAATCCTAACCTCAAAAGAATCACCCTTTAGTAATGTTAAGACTACTTTTGAATTTCATTGTTAAAAAATTACATAAATTAGAATGAATTTCTAACTTTGTTTCGAAATAAAGGTTCCTAGGCAAGTAAGGCAAATGAGTACTCGGTAAGACACTGAGTAAAAATGGGGTAATTTAGAATATTGAGGTGCATAAAATTACCATAGGTGAATTAAACTAACACCTAGTTAACCTATACTTAATATAGTTATATTTAAACATTTTCTTTCTATTTGTACATTCCTTATTTGAGTGGTGATTTATTTGGACATGGTATACTATTGTTATGCGTAAGGAATTTGGGTCAGAAAACCACACCACATATACATAGCTAGCCGGAATACCTTTTCATGTCTTGAACCATTTCTAATGAAACTTAGTAACTTTGAAGAATTTAACATTCGATTGACCGCGCGTAACAATATATTGGGCGAAAATAAGCGTCAAACGTCTTTCCAGGACAATTTTTGAAGTATCGATACCGGTATGAAGTATAGATACCGGTTTTGGAAAATACCCATATCGTAATGTTATATACCGAATATGAGGTAGAAATGCTGATTTGACTGCGAAGACGATTCTTTTTCTGCCAAATATTTATATTTGTTAATTTATCTATTCATTATTAAGTTACAAATAAAATTGATAACAATAACAAGTAAGTAAAGTAGAAAGTCTACCATAGTCTACTATATCATACCCTAAACAACCCCTCCTGAATTAGTAAAAATAAGCATTTGTGGGGTATCATTAGTATAGGCTTGGGAGATAATCCGCATTTCCATATTAAAGAATAGTAAGCGGTACATGTTTATGGGAGTTATATCACAATCTGAACAGAAATGTCTGATATTAGGAGCTATAGTTGATTAGTATATCACCAATATTGAGTCTATTATTAACCCTTGTGTATGTGATAACACCGAAAGCGATACCAGCGTGATGAGGTCCCGTGGGACCTACAATAAAAAAGGATGGTAGAGAGGTTATCCCTACGATATTTTTCGATTATTTAGTGTAGGTGGACTCCTCAATTACGCACAAATTGCACTTATATTTATTTGTTTGTAAATATAGATTTTACTTTAATATTTAGTAGGATAGGTTAATATTTAAATTTTGATAAGTATTCTACAGGCCCTGATGTTTCTCGTAGGCGTGGTACCTACAAGTTTCCTTATACGTACCAAGCAACAATAGATTGTTTTTGTAGTTGAATGTTCTGAACAAACTGGATTTTTGAAGGAAAAACAATACGATTTTTTTAGTGGCGTTCGTTTTGTTCGCAGTATTATGTGCACAGTGGTTGCTTCAAACTTGGTCCAAATTTAGGCACATCTTGCCAAATTCCAGGAGGCGACGGGTCTGGAACATGTATAGAAATATAAAAACTTAGATCGACCACGATTTCTATGAAGTTCAAATAACTTGTAGTTTCACTATAGTGGATATATCCACGGAAGACATAAAATTATGTACTACCAAGCAACGAAACCAATGGAAACTTCAAAAATTACAAATTTTTCTAAATAACGCTATTTTCTGAAATGATGTTAGTGTTATTAATTGTTCCAAACACAAAACTCGCAATATCTTTACGCTGCTTTTTAAACTATAGGTTAGGTTAAAGTGGCAGCCCGATTAAGATTCAGGCTCACTTAGACTATTCAGTCCATTGTGATACCACATTAACTAAAAGTACCTATTACATATGGGCACTTCTAGTTTTAACCGCTGCACCTTCTTGATTATTTTTCTTTGTTGAACCAACCAGATTGTTCCAAAAAAAAAATTAGCAGACTGCTTAAGTTAACGTTTTCCAGATCCGCCAGTAATCTGAAGCTATATGCTCCTAAAAGTTGCTTGCGCTTTACACAAAATGCAGGACACTCACACAAGAGGTGTTTAATTGATTCTTTTTCCTCCGCATCATGACAGCTCATACAATAGTCATTATACTTCGCGCCAATAGTTTTTGCAAAATCGCCTATCAGGCAGCGACCCGTTATAGCAGATATCAGGAGTGATATCTGACGTCTCGAGAACATTAGCATATCTAGTGTGCGGTTTAAGTTGAAATGGGGCCATATTTGCTTGGTGTCGTTACAACCCTTGCAATTCTCCCATCGAACATTTGCCATCATAACAGCCTTCTCACGCAGCATGAGCTTGCAGGTAGCTAGGGACATACCAACAAATTCTAGTTCCCCTGGAATATATAAGGTAGTTCCTAGCCTTGCCAACTCATCCGCTTCGCAGTTCCCCGGTATGTTCCTATGGCCAGGCACCCATATTAGGTGAATATTGTACTGCTCAGCCATCTCATTGAGAGATTTGCGGCAGTCGATGGCCGTTTTCGAGTTGAGGAACACAGAGTCCAAGGATTTTATTGCAGGTTGACTGTCTGAGTATATATTAATGCCCACATTTTTTGGAACATTACTTCTCAGCCAATTCGCCACCTCTCTTATTGCTAATATTTCAGCCTGAAAAACACTACAGTGATTAGGTAATCTTTTCGCTATTCGAAGTTCCAGATCATTAGAATATACTCCGAACCCCACTTGTCCATCCAATTTGGAGCCATCAGTGTAGAAATCTATATATTCTTTATTCCCCGGGGTCTGTGTGCACCACGCCTCACTGTTGGGGATTAGAGTCTCAAACTTTTTCTCGAAAAGTGGACTCGCCAAAGTGTAATCCACTACGTTAGGCACATCTGGCATTATTTTGAGGACAGAACTGTGACCGGAACCTTTTTCCGACCACAGCGATAGTTCGCGCAACCGCACAGCCGTTGTTGCAGCTGACTGTTTGGCAAAAATGTCTAAAGGCAATAGATGCAGTATGACATTAAGGGAACTTGTTCCTGTCTTGCTGAATGCGCCTGAAATACACAAACACGCCATACGCTGAACTTTATCTAAACAAGTCGGTTTCTGAAGTGCCGGCCACCAGACTACAACACCATATAGCATTATAGGTCTAACAACACCATATAGCATATAGGCCGTGTATAGCCAATGCACAATTTTTGGTTTTAGTCCCCACCTCTTTCCTATTGTCTTTTTGCACGAGTACAAAGCTACAATTGCATTTCTCGCCTTTTGGACAAAATAGCGCCAAGGTATTTTGCACAATAACCAAAGGGAATTTCAATACCCCCTAAGGAAATAGGCCTAACCGTGGGAGTTTTGCGATCTTTGCAGTACATGACTAATTCTGTCTTTGCAGGATTTACCCCAAGACCATTGTCTTTCGCCCATTTCTCAGTCATCCGGAGGGCCCTCTGAATAATATCTCTGATTGTGGATGGGAATTTTCCCCTGACCAGAGCAACATCATCTGCGTATGCCACCACTTTATTTATAGCAACATTCCAAAGAAGAGGTGATAGAATTCCTCCTTGGGGAGTGCCTCTGTTCACATACCTTTGTATGTTTGCTTGTCCTAGTGTGGCTGAAATACGTCTCTTCATTAGCAGTTCGTCTAACAGCCTGAGTATACATGGATCAACATCCAGAGTTGTCAGTCCATTTAATATCGAGCTCGGATGGACATTATTGAACGCCCCTTCGATGTCTACAAACGCCACGATTGTGTATTCTTTGACAGATAGTGAGCTTTCAATAAAGCTGACTAGTGCATGTAGTGCGGTCTCAGTATACCTGCCCTTCGAGTATGCATGCTGTCGTTTCGAGAACAAACTTGAATCAATGCTAGTTCCAAGATAAATATCTATCATCCTCTCCATAGTCTTAAGTAGGAATGAGGATAATATGATTGGTCGGAAATCCTTCGCCCTCGAGTGAGAGGCTTTTCCCGCTTTAGGTATGAAAACGACTTTTGTTTCCCTCCACTTTCCTGGGATATATGATAAGTTGTTTTAAGTATGTATCTTTATTCAATGAATATAAAAAGATTACACGTGCTTTTCAGAAGATCAATTTTATTGAACGGTTAGAAAAGGAATGAATACATGGTGAAGAATTACAAAAGAGTAAAATGTCATGTAAACATGTTATCGAAACATAAGTGTTACCGTATCGATAGTTTCATTACATACGTAACATTTCTTCCCTTGAAACTGATTATGGCGAGAATAGAACCCTTGGTCTCCTCAGCCTTGTGGATCTTCTTGGTAGAGGAATAGGTTCATTTCGTATAGGTGTCGAGTTTTCCGGCGTATGCGTCGATGAATTGGAATCATTATGTTGGCTAATGCTGTTGTGGTCGGTTATACTTTCATCCGAAACACTCTGATGAGGAGTACTACTGATATAATTTCTTCTTCTATTAGCAGCTTGTTCTGGGAATCTAGTATTCTCGGTGTTATCCATCTTATCGCTATCTTCATTTCCACTCGATGCACCTGTGGATCTTATCTGGTCAACGTGCCGTTTTACTTTTTTTCCTTGAAAGTTTATTTCATAGTGTAGGTCACCTATACGCAGTGTAATGATTCCAGGAAGCCATTTATTCATTCTAGGGTTGCCTGACAGAAAATACACGCGTTGATTTTGTTGAAATGATCGGAAGTTAGGATTGAAATTAATGAATTGTCTATCCATGATTCTGGTTTCAATATTTTCTGGTCGGACTAAATCTAAACGGGAACGGAGAAGACGTCCAAGAAAGAGCATGGCCGGTGGCTGGCCTGTCGTACCATGTGGTGCATTTTTATATTGGCTTAGGAATTTATTCAAGTCTCTTTGTATCGATGATGTTGTTGACCCCATTACTTTTAATGCATTTTTAATTGTTTGGACACTTCTCTCTGCTTGGCCGTTTGTTGCAGGGTGGTAGGGTGCCGATTGTTTATGATAAACTACACCACTCGTTGATAAAAAGTTTCGAAACTCCGTCGAAGAGAAGTTTGTGGCATTATCGGATACCACAGTATGGGGGACGCCGTATGCAGCAAACATTTTATCGAGAATTCCAATTGTCGCCTCAGATGTAGTTGATGCTGTGGTCTCCACTTCAATCCACTTACTATATGCATCTGTTACAATTAAAAACATTTTCCCCAAAAATGGGCCAGCATAGTCTATGTGAATCCGCTGCCAGGGACCACGTGGGTACTCCCAATGGTGAGTGCCAAATTTTGGGGGTGTGTTTGCTATCATGGCGCATTTTGTACACGTTTTTGCTACTTCTTCTATGTCGTGATCAATCCCGGGCCAGTATACAAATGATCTTGCCATACCTTTCATTTTCACAATGCCCAAGTGTGCGGCATGAAGATCTTCCAAAATTTTGTTAATTAGTGTAGTTGGAATTACAACTCTATGTTCGAAAACCAAACACCCCGATGATAATTTATAATGTGCTTCTGGCGCCTTATACCCGGCGAAGCCAAGATCGGCTCCAGATTCCAAGATTTGTACGATTTTGCCTAAATGAGGGTCTTTTCTCGTTTCCGTGGCTATGGTTTTCGATCTCGTGGGTAGTTGTTCAATTTGATGGATCATGAACCCGTCGAACTCATCTTCAAATATTTCAGTTGACTGTACAGAACCTTTGTTTTGTATTCTCGAACAATAATCTGCATTCACATTTTGTTTTGTAGGTTTATATACAATGTCGAAATTAAAGTTGCTGAGAAAATCTGAATAATTTGCCATTCGGCTAATGCACAGGGCCGACAAACTTTTCTGCGGGTGAAATATTTGGGACAATGGCTTGTGATCGGTCACTAGCGTAAAGTGCCTGGCATACACATACTTGAAGAATTTCTTAATGGCCCAAACTATCGCCAATGCCTCTTTGTCTATTTGTGGATATTTCATTTCGGTGACAGTCAACACTCTGCTGGCAAATGCTATTGGCCTCTCTAGTCCACCTTCTACTTTGTGGGAGAGCACAGCTCCCAATCCAGTCTTACTAGCATCCGTAGCCAAAATTAATGGAAGAGAGGGGTCGTACGGTATCAGCACTCGTGATGAAATCAGATCACCTTTAATACAGTCATATGCTTTGTCTGCCTCTTCATTCCATTTAAATTCGTCTTGTAGCAACAAATCGCGTAAAGGCCTAGATTTTGCGGAAAGATCGGGTATAAATGAATTATAATAAGTGGCCTTACCGAGGAAAAGATTTAGTTCCTCCGGCGATGATGGTTTTGGTGCGTTTTTTATTGCGTCAATATGTCTAGTGGATTTGTGAATACCATTCGAATCGATTTTGTGACCCAAAAATTCAACGCTCGGACTAGCAAACACACATTTTGTTTTTTTCAACTTTAGCCCACTTTCTTGAAGTCTATTTAAAACAATTTGAAGACTTTTAAGCATTTGCTCAAAGTTTGGAGCATAAACCAAAATGTCATCAAAAAAACTCAATACATTTGGTATACCCTTTAAAACAGTTTCCATTCGGCGTTGCCAAATAGCCGGTATATTGGCAGCTCCATATACTGCCCGTGTGGGCCTAATCAAACCATGTGTCTGCGTATTTAGGGTCAGTACCTCTGCAAATTGATCGTCGATTTCTGACTGACTAAATATAGTGGCGTCTTTCATTTTGTTTAATAAGTCATCAACTCGGGGTATTGGATGCTCATCCACAATTATCCTCGGATTTACCGTCGGTTTGTAGTTGCCGGTTATTCGAATACCCCCTCCATTCTTAGTGACAACGTGTGTAGCAGATGCCCATTCTGAAAAATCGACTCGCTTATATAAACCTGCGCTCAATTTATTATCTATTTCCTTTTCGTATTGTTCCCTCAATGCCACTGGTATTGCTTGCGCCTTTACAAAGATCGGTGTTGCATCTGGTTTGAGATGCACTTTCGTTGGTGGACCAACAAGTTTACCTGGAACAATACTAAATATTGATTCATATTTTTTAAGTACCTCTCGTAATTGCATCTCCTCGTTTTCTGATACTTTAGGATTTGATGAGCTAATGCTCTTGACATCTTCCACTTCCTTGAACAATTTAGCAAAATCTATTTCATTCGAAAATTTTGATATCCACTCTCTTCCCATAAGGGTATCGTGGTCCCCATTGACAACGTGTATGTTAAGCCTGTGACAAGTCTTACCCATTTGTGCCGCAACAGATAAACGGCCTTTACAATCTAATTTGTGCCCAGAATAACTTCTAAACTGTCGGTCACTCGGAGCAAGTTTGAAATTTCTTTTAATTCTACACAAGGTCTTCATGCTCATAATTGCACAAGGCGAACCAGTGTCTAACTCCATTTCGATTTCCTTTCCATCAATTAATACCTTTACTAATTTTCTTTCATTTGAAGGAATCGAGTTTATTATTTCAATTTTGTCCAGAGATTGAAACTCTTCAACTGGTGACTCTTCTACAACTTGATATGTTTTGCTGCGACACATTTTTGCTATATGCCCCATTTTCCCGCATCTGTAGCACTTGGCTTGTTTGAACATACACATACCCCTTGCATGATTACCACCACACCCACCACAGCTATTTTGCTGTCTTGTGTTTGGTGGATTACCTGCACCTTTGCTATTCTTCGTTCTGCCATTGATTGTTGACCGAACTTTGTGCACTTCTGTCGAAGGGTTTATTTCCGTTGTTGTACTGTGCGTGAGTTCCCTTGCATGTGCTATTTCATAGGCTTTCGAAAACGTGGCAGGGGTTTTGTTAACAATTTCGTCGCAAATATCGCGTGCTGACATCCCATGCAGCATATGTTCGATTAACATACGATCCAAAAATTCCCCATACTCACAGTTGGATGCCGCCTGCTTGAGACGTAAAGCATATTGAGCCAAGCTTTCTCCTGGTTCCTGAATAATTTTACGGAATTTTATGCTTTCTGCAAATTTATTCCTCTTTACATCAAAATGATTTACTAGAATAGATTTTATTTCCTCGAACATTAGTTCCTCGGGATTTCTGGGACTAACAAGAACTTTTAAAGCTGTATTCAATTCTGTGCCCATGTGGACACGTGCGAAGCTATGGTGTTGATCATTTGGTATTCTACTAAGGCTTAATGCCCATTCGAAACGTTGAAAATAATCAGCTACTGATGAATTAGTTTCTGCCTTGTACTCCGGCATACAAAAAGATGGTATCTTTGTACCTGACGAGCCTGTTTCTGCCGAATTTCCATTAGAAATAGATTCCGTTGCGCTTTTCACAGCTGCTTTTATTGCCGCAGCCAAGCTTTCAGTTAATCCTTTTAAAACTTCTTCGGTCATTATTTTCCAATTATCTCCAGGTGATTCTTTTCTATATATTTTTTGCTAATAACTTCTGACACCAATTTTAAGTATGTATCTTTATTCAATGAATATAAAAAGATTACACGTGCTTTTCAGAAGATCAATTTTATTGAACGGATAGAAAAGGAATGAATACATGGTGAAGAATTACAAAAGAGTAAAATGTCATGTAAACATGTTATCGAAACATAAGTGTTACCGTATCGATAGTTTCATTACATACGTAACAAGTTGATACATCCTTTATATATCACCGACAACCAGGGGATAATTTTGTCAGTTACAGCTTGTAACTCCGCCGGAGTAATTCCATCAGGTCCGGGGGATTTGAATGGTCCAAAGCTATTTAGCGCCCATCTTATTCTAGTTTCCGATACAATTTCCTCGACAGGAAACGACCGCTGAGCAACTGTGGCACCGCCAGTACATGGTTCAACCGTCTGATTTCCAGGAAAATGTGTGTCCAATAGTACCTCCAGCGTCTCCTCACTGGACGTTGTCCAATTGCCCTCCGATGTTTTAATGAAACCTGGAGCGGAGTTTGTGGATGCTAGAACCTTCCGTAGTCTGGAAGCCTCGGACGTATTCTCAATACTGCTGCAGTAATCATTCCAAGAGTTATGCTGAGCCTTTCTCAGTTCTCGCTTGTATCCTCTCAGATTCTTCTTGTAAGCGTCCCAGTCCTCAGGGGCTCTGGTGGACTTTGCCTTGTTAAAGAGCTTCCTGCAGGATTTCCTCATATTACTTATTTCCGTAGACCACCATGGTGGTCGATGTTTCCCCCTTGGCTTTCCTCTAGGGCATGCAGCTTTCAGTGAGATGTTGAAGGCCTTAGTAATCCGCTCCACTGCGTGTTCGATATCTTGCACATTTCTCATATTTGTCTCTGTTATTTCCGGTATCATCATATTGAACGATTCCCTATACCTATTCCAGTCAGCTTTCCTAACATTTGGCGGAAATATGATCTTGGTGATATGAACATCAAATTTAAAACTGATGTAGCGATGATCTGAGAAGCTGTGTTCACTTAAAACCTGCCACTCAGATATCATTTCATTCAGTTCTTGCGAGGCCAAGGTGATGTCCAAAACCTCTTGCCTGTTTTTAGTGACAAAGGTTGGGACATCTCCCTTGTTGCAAACTACCAGATTAGTACGCAAAATAAACTCTATTAGCGACTCTCCCCTTGCATTAGTATCACTACTTCCCCATATACTATGATGTGCATTCGCATCGCATCCCATAATGAGTTTCGTCTTTGTTTTCAGTGACTCCTCCACTAAGGTTTTAACGGCATATGGAGGCATCTCCCTGTCATGTCCCATGTAGACCGAAGATACCCAATATTTGCATTTGGCTATTTCTAAACTTGCAACGACAGTGTCTGTATTGCACATTGAAGGAAGCAGAAACAAGTTGAGCTCGTTTTTAGCCATTATACAGGCTCGATTTACATCATTGCCAGTATACTGCAATAGTTTGAACCCCGGAGTACTTAATTCACATATTTTGTTTTTATAAACATATGGTTCTTGAATAAGAACTATATCTATGTCCCCTTTCATCAGGAGAACTTTTAAGACAGCACATGCAGCTTTACAATGATGAAGATTTATCTGGAGGATCCGTAGGACCATCGAGATTTTCAACAACCGTCACATCAGCCGCTTCAATCGAGTCATCAATAATGTCCTCTTCAGAGATCTCGGTGACTCTCGCAATAACCATAGGTTCAACTTTGGTGAGTTCTGAGGCAATAAAAACATCCTCTCGCATACGGTATCTATCCATGTCTTCAACTTTGGTATCTCCCTCGACTTCGCAAGAGGATCCGCTTACTTCTGATTCAGACAGAGGCTTGTCCATTTCCGAATCCTTTAGCTGATCGTTTTTATACACCTTCATTTGGATATAATGAAAGCCAAAACATACACGGCCCTGGGACTTTGCTAGATGTGGCAAAGACTGGGTGTTCAATATAAACACTACATGCCGTCTTGGTCCATCCACTTCATCCAAACGGCCAACCTTCCAATCAGCTGTTGGAAGATCTGGATTGCATCGTTTCAGTCTATTTAAAATAGATTCAGGGTCAGAAGGGTTTGCAGGTATCCACGCATGTGCTCTAGGTTTAGCCGGTATGTCTTTCTTCTCGACTAACTCTAGAGCAGCTCCTTCCCAAACTTCACCAATTAGTATCAGAGCAGCTTTAAAACATTCTATAGACCTCTGGTCCTCAAATGCGACTAGCTTAAATCGTCCTTGATACCAACCAGCCTCATGGTGTCGAGGATCTGGGCCGGGAAACTTTTCCAGCACCTGTGAGTAGACGCCAGACAAAGCATTCTCAATTTGACCCCATTTTTGCCTTGGAACCATACCGTCCAATGCTCCTTTATTAATGATGGCCATCACAAGGCTGTCTTTAGCAACTGAGGCAAACGATCTTTGATCCCTTTTGGAGGATGGCAACTCATCCGGTGATAGCTTTGTTTAGCCGACAACGTGCTTGGGTCGACTGATCCTAGCTTCTTTGTCTTTGCCCAAATTTATAATTTCAGTCGATACACGTCCACCGAGCTCTGAAGATAGCAACCCAGTGGATGACTTTGAATTTCGCTGCATGATGGCTTAATTTACCACCACACTTGAAATTCGTCCCAGTGGACGGGTATCGACTGGAGTTATAAATTTGGGCAATGACCCAATTAGTTGACCTGTAGACGGGTCGACAGGTGGCGACACTTTGACAAGTCGAACCTTTTCCAAGGTAACGGCATCAAAAGGAGGTAATCCCTCACGAAAGAGATTCAAGGAACGCAGAAATGCTTTGTTTATCCTAAAGAAATTAGGATCAGTCGACCCAAGCACGTTGTCGGCTAAACAAAGCGATTCCTTAAAATGGGCTCAAGGAATTCTTGATGCTGAAAAAAGGGAACGATCACCGGATGAGCTGCCATCCTCCAAAAGGGATCAACGATCGTTTGCCTCAGTTGCTAAAGACAGCCTTGTGATGGCTATCATTAATAAAGGAGCATTGGACGGTATGGTTCCAAAGCAAAAATGGGGGGAAATTGAGAATGCTTTGTCTGGCGTCTACTCACAGGTGCTGGAAAAGTTTCCCGGCCCAGATCCTCGACACCAAGAGGCTGGTTGGTATCAAGGACGATTTAAGCTAGTCGCATTTGAGGACCAGAGGTCTATAGAATGTTTTAAAGCTGCTCTGATACTAATTGGTGAAGTTTGGGAAGGAGCTGCTCTAGAGTTAGTCGAGAAGAAAGACATACCGGCTAGACCAAGAGCACATGCGTGGATACCTGCAAACCCTCCTGACCCTGAATCTATTTTAAATAGACTGAAACAATGCAATCCAGATCTTCCAACAGCTGATTGGAAGGTTGGCCGTTTGGATGAAGTGGATGGGCCAAGACGGCATGCAGTGTTTATATTGAACACTCAGTCTTTGCCACATCTAGCAAAGTCCCAGGGCCGTGTATGTTATGGCTTTCATTATATCCAAATGAAGGTGTATAAAAATGATCAGCTAAAGGATTCAGAAATGGACAAGCCTCTGTCTGAATCAGAAGTAAGCGGATCCTCTTGCGAAGTCGAGGGGGATACCAAGACATTTGAAGACATGGATAGATACCGTATGCGTGAGGAGGCTTCTACTGCCTCAGAACTCACCAAAGTTGAACCTATGGTTATTGCGAGAGTCACCGATATCTCTGAAGAGGACATTCTTGATGACTCGATTGAAGCGGCTGATGTGACGGTTGTTGAAAATCTCGATGGTCCTACGGATCCTCCAGATAAATCTTCATCATTGTAAGGCTGCATTTGCTGCCTTAAAAGTTCTCCTGATGAAAGGGGACATAGATATAGTTCTTATTCAAGAACCATATGTTTATAAAAACAAAATATGTGAATTAAGTACTCCGGGGTTCAAACTATTGCAGTATAGTGGTAATGATGTAAATCGAGCCTGTATAATTGCTAAAAACGAGCTCAACTTGTTTCTGCTTCCTTCAATGTGCAATACAGACACTGTCGTTGCCAGTTTAGAAATAGCCAAATGCAAATATTGGGTATCTTCGGTCTACATGGGACATGACAGGGAGATGCCTCCTTATGCCGTTAAGACCTTAGTGGAGGAGTCACGGAAAACAAAGACGAAACTCATTATGGGATGCGATGCGAATGCACATCATAGTATATGGGGAAGTAGTGATACTAATGCAAGGGGAGAGTCGCTAATAGAGTTTATTTTGCGTACTAATCTGGTAGTTTGCAACAAGGGAGATGTCCCAACCTTTGTCACTAAAAACAGGCAAGAGGTTTTGGACATCACCTTGGCCTCGCAAGAACTGAATGAAATGATATCTGAGTGGCATGTTTTAAGTGAACACAGCTTCTCAGATCATCGCTACATCAGTTTCAAATTTGATGTTCATCGTTTGATGGGAATCGTTCAATATGATGATACCGGAAATACCAGAGACAAATATGAGAAATGTGCAAGATATCGAATACGCAGTGGAGCGGATTACTAAGGCCTTCAACATCTCACTGAAAGCTGCATGCCCTAGAGGAAAGCCAAGGGGGAAACATCGACCACCATGGTGGTCTACGGAATTAAGTAATATGAGGAAATCCTGCAGGAAGCTCTTTAACAAGGCAAAGTCCAACAGAGCTTCTGAGGACTGGGACGCTTACAAGAAGATTCTGAGAGGATACAAGCGAGAACTGAGAAAGGCTCAGCATAACTCTTGGAATGCTTACTGCAGCAGTATTGAGAATACGTCCGAGGCTTCCAGACTACGGAAGGTTCTAGCATCCACCAACTCCGCTCCAGGTTTCATTAAAACATCGGAGGGCAATTGGACAACGTCCAGTGAGGAGACGCTGGAGGTACTATTGGACACACATTTTCCTGGAAATCAGACGGTTGAACCATGTACTGGCGGTGCCACAGTTGCTCAGCGGTCGTTTCCTGTCGAGGAAATTGTATCGGAAACTAGAATAAGATGGGCGCTAAATAGCTTTGGACCATTCAAATCCCCTGGACCTGATGGAATTACTCCGGCGGAGTTACAAGCTGTAACTGACAAAATTATCCCTTGGTTGTCGGTGATATATAAAGGATGTATCAACTTATCATATATCCCAGGAAAGTGGAGGGAAACAAAGGTCGTCTTCATACCTAAAGCGGGAAAAGCCTCTCACTCGAGGGCGAAGGATTTCCGACCAATCAGCTTATCCTCATTCCTACTTAAGACTCTGGATAGGATGATAGATATTTATCTTAGAACTAGCATCGATTCAAGTTTGTTCTCGAAACGACAGCATGCATACTCGAAGGGCAGGTCTACTGAGACCGCACTACATGAACTAGTCAGCTTTATTGAAAGCTCACTATCTGTCAAAGAATACACAATCGTGGCGTTTCTAGACATCGAAGGGGCGTTCAATAATGTCCATCCGAGCTCGATATTAAATGGACTGACAACTCTGAATGTTGATCCATGTATACTCAGGCTGTTAGACGAACTGCTAATGAAGAGACGTATTTCAGCCACACTAGGACAAACAAACATACAAAAGTATGTGAACAGAGGCACTCCCCAAGGAGGAGTTCTATCACCTCTTCTTTGGAATGTTGCTATAAATAGCCTTCTGGTTACTCTAGAAAAAGAAAGGATAAAAGTGGTGGCATACGCAGATGATGTAGCTCTGGCAGTCAGGGGAAAATTCCCATCCACAATCAGAGATATTATTCAGAGGGCCCTCCGGATGACTGAAAAATGGGCGAAAGACAATGGTCTTGGGGTAAATCCCGCAAAGACAGAATTAGTCATGTACTGCAAAGATCGCAAAACTCCCACGGTTAGGCCTATTTCCTTAGGGGGTATTGAAATTCCCTTTGGTGATTGTGCAAAATACCTTGGCGTTATTTTGGACAGGAAGCTGAACTTTAAGCTTAATATTGAAGAAAGGGCGAGGAAGGCAACTGTAGCTTTGTACTCGTGCAAAAAGGCAATAGGAAAAAAGTGGGTACTAAAACCAAAAATTGTGCATTGGCTATACACGGCAGTGGTTAGACCTATAATGCTATATGGTGTTGTAGTCTGGTGGCCGGCACTTCAGAAACCGACTGGTTTAGATAAAGTTCAGCGTATGGCGTGTTTGTGTATTTCAGGCGCATTCAGCAAGACAGGAACAAATTCCCTTAATGTCATGCTGCATCTATTGCCTTTAGACATTTTGGCCAAACAGTCAGCTGCAACAACGGCTGTGCGGTTGCGCGAACTATCGCTGTGGTCGGAAAAAGGTTACGGTCACAGTTCTGTCCTCAAAACAATGTCAGATGTGCCTAACGTAGTGGATTACACTTTGGCGAGTCCACTTTTCGACAAAAAGTTTGAGACTCTAATCCCCAACAGTGAGGCGTGGTGCACACAGACCCCGGGGAATAAAGAATATATAGATTTCTACACTGATGGCTCCAAATTGGATGGACAAGTGGGTTTCGGAGTATATTCTAATGATTTGGAACTTCAAATAGCGAAAAGATTACCTAATCACTGTAGTGTTTTTCAGGCTGAAATATTAGCAATAAGAGAGGTGGCGAATTGGCTGAGAAGTAATGTTCCAAAAAATGTGGGCATTAATATATACTCAGACAGTCAACCTGCAATAAAATCCTTGGACTCTGTGTTCCTCAACTCGAAAACGGCCATCGATTGCCGCAAATCTCTCAATGAGATGGCTGAGCAGTACAATATTCACCTAATATGGGTGCCTGGCCATAGGAACATACCGGGGAACTGCGAAGCCGATGAGTTGGCAAGGCTAGGGACTACCTTACATATTCCAGGGGAACTAGAATTTGTTGGTATGCCCCTAGCTACCTGCAAGCTCATGCTGCGTGAGAAGGCTGTTATGATGGCAAATGTTCGATGGGAGAATTGCAAGGGTTGTAACGACACCAAGCAAATATGGCCCCATTTCAACTTAAACCGCACACTAGATATGCTAATGTTCTCGAGACGTCAGATATCACTCCTGATATCTGCTATAACGGGTCGCTGCCTGATAGGAGATTTTGCAAAAACTATTGGCGCGAAGTATAATGACTATTGTATGAGCTGTCATGATGCGGAGGAAAAAGAATCAATTAAACACCTCTTGTGTGAGTGTCCTGCATTTTGTGTAAAGCGCAAGCAACTTTTAGGAGCATATAGCTTCAGATTACTGGCGGATCTGGAAAACGTTAACTTAAGCAGTCTGCTAATGTTTTTGGAACAATCTGGTTGGTTCAACAAAGAAAAATAATCAAGAAGGTTCAGCGGTTAAAACTAGAAGTGCCCATATGTAATAGGTACTTTTAGTTAATGTGGAGCCACCGTGGTGCAATGGTTAGCATGCCCGCCTTGCATACACAATGTCGTGGGATCGATGCCTGCTACGACCGAACACCAAAAAGTTTTTCAGCGGTGGATTATCCCACCTCAGTAATGCTGGTGACATTTCTGAGGGTTTCAAAGCTTCTCTAAGTGGTTTCACTGCAATGTGGAACGCCGTTCGGACTCGGCTATAAAAAGGAGGTCCCTTATCATTGAGCTTAACATGGAATCGGGCAGCACTCAGTGATAAGAGAGAAGTTCACCAATGTGGTATCACAATGGACTGAATAGTCTAAGTGAGCCTGATACATCGGGCTGCCACATAACCTAACCTAACCTAACCTAATGTGGTATCACAATGGACTGAATAGTCTAAGTGAGCCTGAATCTTAATCGGGCTGCCACTTTAACCTAACCTAACCTAACCTACGGGGTCTTCCTCCTAAATGTAAGGTGGTCACTGTTCCACATTCACGAAATTTTTTAATTAGTTTAGAAATAGCTGCTTTCTTCATCGAGTATAAATCATTTATTATACGTATTTTTAGTTCTTCGCAAAATTTACTTTTGCCATTATTTATTAAATTCACTTAAACGAAATAGTGCACACAAAAAAAAATTTTTTCTGATTCAATCACGAAATTAATTGATCCAATTAATTTTTTAATTGAAATGTCTTCAATCACAGAATTGATAGTATCAATTAAAAAATTAATTGACAGTCAATTAGAAAATTAATTGATCCAATTAAATATTTAATTGATACTATTAATTTGTGTGATTGATTTTTATTTCAATTAAAAAATTTGTTGAATCAATTAAATTTTTAATTGAATATTTTTTAAAACTCAATTAAGATTTTAATTGGAAAAATTTTCGTGAAATTTTTTTCTGTGTGAACACGTTTGTCATTTAATAACAGTTTCTATTACATTTTTTTTTGTACAGTATTATGAATAAAATGGAATTGGAAGAATATCTTCCCCTCTTTTTCTAAAGACAAGCAGAATGAACAGAAAAAACACAAAAATACAACTCTGCAACTGAGACTGCACAGTTTCCATTATTTTGCCAACATTGGTAAAACATCAAAGTTATTAGTTATAAATTATTCTAAAAAAATCCATTGAATTTAAAGGTAATTGTGTTAAAAAATTGTTTCATATTAAAAAATATAAGTTTTTTAAGAAACATACTCATAGGGGGCCTTAAAATTTAAAAATGAAGTACTATTAAAAAGTTTCCATTGTTTTGTCACCCTGTATATGGGAGCTATATCTAAATCTGAACCGATGTGTATTATAATTTGCAGGTTTGGTGGATATTACAGTAGATTACCTTGTGTTAAATTTGAGTAGGTAGGTTAAAGTGGCAGCCCGATTAAGTTTCAGTCTCACTTAGACTATTCAGTCCATTGTGATACCACATTAACTAAAAGTACCTATTACAAATGGGCACTTACAGTTTTAACCACTGAACCTTCTCGATTATTTTCTACTGTTGAATCAACCAGATTGTTCCTAAAAACTTTATCAGACTGCTTAAGTTAACGTTTTCCAGGTCCGCCAGTAATCTAAAGCTATATGCTCCTAAAATTCGCTTACGCCCTACATAAAATGCAGGATACCCATACAAGAGGTGTTTAATTGATTCCTTTTCCTCCGCATCATGACAGCTCATACTTCGCGCCATTAGTTTTTTCAAACTCGCCTACCAGGCAGCGACCCGTTATAGCAGATATCAGGAGTGAAATCTGACGTCTTGAGAACACTAGCATATCTATTGTTTAAGTTTAAATGGGGCCATATTTGCGTGGTGTCGTTACAACACTTGCAATTCTCCCATCGAACATTTGCCAACATAACACCCTTCTCACGCAATAAGAGCTTGCAAAATATTGTAGTTCCCCTGGAATATGTAAGGTAGTTCCTAGCCTTGCTAACTCATTCGCTTCGCAGTTCCCGGTATCTTCCTATGGCCATGCACCCATATTAGGTGAATATTTTACTCTCGTTTAGAGATTTGTGGCAGTCGATGGCCATTTTAGAATTAAGGAACACAGAGTCCATGGATTTTATTACAGGTTGACTATCCAAGTATATATTAATGCCAATATTTGTTGGAACATTACTTCTCAGCCAATTCGCCACCTCTCGTATTGCTACTATTTCAGCCTGAAAAACACTACCGTGATTAGGTAATCTTTTCGCTATTCGAAGTTCCAGTTTTTTAGAATATACTCCGAAACCCACTTGTCCATCCAATTTGGAGCCATCAGTGTAGAAACCTATATGACGTTTATTACCTGGGGTCTGTGTGCACCACGCCTCACTGTTGGGAATTAGAGTTTCAAACTTTTTGTCGAGAAGTGGTTTCGCCAGAGTGTAATCCGCTACGTATGGCACATCTGGCATTATTTTGACCGGACTGTTACCATACCTTTTTTCCGACCACAGCGATAGCTCGCGCAACCGTACATCCATTGTTGCAGCATGACATTAAGGGCTTAAGTCTGAATGCGCCCGAGATACACAAGTACACCATACGCTGAACTTTATTTAAACTTGTCGGCTGCTGAAGTGCCCGTTGCTTTTCTCGCCCTTTCTTCACTCACCAAAGGGAATTTCAATACCTCCTAAGGATATGGACTTAACCGTGGGAGTTTTGCGATCTTTGCAGTACATGACTAGTTCTGTCTTTACAGGATTTACCCCAAGACCATTCTCTTTCGCCAATTTCTTAGACATCCGGAGGGCTCTGTGTATAATATCTCTGATTGTGGATGGGAATTTTCCCTGGCTGCTAGAGCCACATCATCTTCATATGCCACCACTTCTATTCTTTCTTTTTCTAGGGAAACCAGAAGGTTGTTTATAGCAACATTCCAAAGAAGGGGTGATAGAACTTCTCCTTGGGGAGTGCCTCTGTTCACATACCTTTGTATGTTTGCTTGTCCTAGTGTGGCCGAAATACATCTCCTTTAGGTATGAAAATGACTTTTGTTTCCACTTTTCTGGAATATATGTCAGTCACTGCTTGTCCACCATAAATCCATCAGGTCAGGGGGATTTGAATGGTCCAAAACTATTTAAAGACCATTTTATTGTAGATTGAGCCTTTCTCAGTTCTCATTTATATCCTCTTAGCTTCATCTTGTAAGTGTCCCTATCCTCCGGAGCTCTTGTGGACTTTGCTTTGTTAAAGAGCTTCCTGCAGGGTTTCCTCATATTATAGACCACCATGGCGGTGGATTTTTCACCCTCGGCTTTCCTGTAGATCAAGCAGCTTTTAGTGAGATGGTGAAGGCCTTTGAAATCCACTCCACGGTTTGTTCGATATCCTGTACAGTGCTTATATTTGTCTCTGGTATTTCTGGTATCATCGTATCCCTATACCTATTCCAATCAGCTTTCCTGAAACTGAATGATGTAACTGATTTGAAACTGATGTAGCGATGATCTGAGAAGCTATGTTCCCTCAAAACTTGCCATTCAGATATCTTATCATTCAGTTCCGGAGAGGCCAATGTGACGTCATAAACCTCTTGCCTATTTTTGGAGACGAAGATTGGTGCATCTCCCTTATTACAACCTACCAAGTTAGAACGCAAAATAAATTCTATTATTGCATTTGCATCACATCCCATGAGTTTTGTCTTAGTTTTCAGTGTCTCTTCAACCAAGGTCTTAAAGACACATGGAGTCATCAAGGGCTTCCTCTTCACAGATCTCGGTGACTCTCGCAACAATCCGCGATTCAGCTTTGGTGAGGTCTGAGCCTGTAGAAACTTCCCGCATACGGAAGTTTCTGCAGTTTTTATATCTCTTTTGGCTTCGCAAGGAGAAATTTTCTCTTCTGACTCTAACGGAGGCTTGTCCGTTTCGGAATCATATGGATACCATGAAAGCCATAACGTACACGTCCTTGTGTCTGGGCTATATGTGGAAGCGACTCAGTGTCCAATATAAACACCGCATTGGTCCATCCACCTCATCCAAACGACCAACCTTCCAATCGGCTGTTGGAAGATCTGGGTTACATTTCTTTAGTTTGTTTAATATTGTCTCAGGAGGGTTTGCAGGTATCCATGCATGTGCTCTAGGTTTAGCCGGTATGTCTTTTTCTCGACTTACTCCAAAGCGGATCCTTCACCAATTAACATCAAAGCAGCTTTAAAGCAATCCATAGACCTCTGGTCCGCAAATGCGATTGTCTTAAATCGTCGTTGATACCATCCAGCATCTTGCCGTCGAGGACTTGGCCCGGGAAACTTTTTTCGCACCTCTGATGACAGCTCATCCGGTGGTCGTTCCCTTTTTCACCTTCAAGAATTCCTTGAGCCCATTTTAAGGAATCGCTTTGTTTAGCCGACAACGTGCTTGGGTCGACTGATCCTAGCTTCTTTGTCTTTGCTCTTGACATCTTCCACTTCCTTGAACAATTTAGCAAAATCTATTTCATTCGAAAATTTTGATATCCACTCTCTTCCCATAAGGGTATCGTGGTCCCCATTGACAACGTGTATGTTAAGCCTGTGACAAGTCTTACCCATTTGTGCCGCAACAGATAAACGGCCTTTACAATCTAATTTGTGCCCAGAATAACTTCTAAACTGTCGGTCACTCGGAGCAAGTTTGAAATTTCTTTTAATTCTACACAAGGTCTTCATGCTCATAATTGCACAAGGCGAACCAGTGTCTAACTCCATTTCGATTTCCTTTCCATCAATTAATACCTTTACTAATTTTCTTTCATTTGAAGGAATCGAGTTTATTATTTCAATTTTGTCCAGAGATTGAAACTCTTCAACTGGTGACTCTTCTACAACTTGATATGTTTTGCTGCGACACATTTTTGCTATATGCCCCATTTTCCCGCATCTGTAGCACTTGGCTTGTTTGAACATACACATACCCCTTGCATGATTACCACCACACCCACCACAGCTATTTTGCTGTCTTGTGTTTGGTGGATTACCTGCACCTTTGCTATTCTTCGTTCTGCCATTGATTGTTGACCGAACTTTGTGCACTTCTGTCGAAGGGTTTATTTCCGTTGTTGTACTGTGCGTGAGTTCCCTTGCATGTGCTATTTCATAGGCTTTCGAAAACGTGGCAGGGGTTTTGTTAACAATTTCGTCGCAAATATCGCGTGCTGACATCCCATGCAGCATCTGTTCGATTAACATACGATCCAAAAATTCCCCATACTCACAGTTGGATGCCGCCTGCTTGAGACGTAAAGCATATTGAGCCAAGCTTTCTCCTGGTTCCTGAATAATTTTACGGAATTTTATGCTTTCTGCAAATTTATTCCTCTTTACATCAAAATGATTTACTAGAATAGATTTTATTTCCTCGAACATTAGTTCCTCGGGATTTCTGGGACTAACAAGAACTTTTAAAGCTGTATTCAATTCTGTGCCCATGTGGACACGTGCGAAGCTATGGTGTTGATCATTTGGTATTCTACTAAGGCTTAATGCCCATTCGAAACGTTGAAAATAATCAGCTACTGATGAATTAGTTTCTGCCTTGTACTCCGGCATACAAAAAGATGGTATCTTTGTACCTGACTTGCCTGTTTCTGCCGAATTTCCATTAGAAATGGATTCCGTTGCGCTTTTCACAGCTGCTTTTATTGCCGCAGCCAAGCTTTCAGTTAATCCTTTTAAAACTTCTTCGGTCATTATTTTCCAATTATTTCCAGGTGATTCTTTTCTATATATTTTTTGCTAATAACTTCTGACACCAATTTTAAGTATGTATCTTTATTCAATGAATATAAAAAGATTACACGTGCTTTTCAGAAGATCAATTTTATTGAACGGTTAGAAAAGGAATGAATACATGGTGAAGAATTACAAAAGAGTAAAATGTCATGTAAACATGTTATCGAAACATAAGTGTTACCGTATCGATAGTTTCATTACATACGTAACAAGTTGATACATCCTTTATATATCACCGACAACCAGGGGATAATTTTGTCAGTTACAGCTTGTAACTCCGCCGGAGTAATTCCATCAGGTCCGGGGGATTTGAATGGTCCAAAGCTATTTAGCGCCCATCTTATTCTAGTTTCCGATACAATTTCCTCGACAGGAAACGACCGCTGAGCAACTGTGGCACCGCCAGTACATGGTTCAACCGTCTGATTTCCAGGAAAATGTGTGTCCAATAGTACCTCCAGCGTCTCCTCACTGGACGTTGTCCAATTGCCCTCCGATGTTTTAATGAAACCTGGAGCGGAGTTTGTGGATGCTAGAACCTTCCGTAGTCTGGAAGCCTCGGACGTATTCTCAATACTGCTGCAGTAATCATTCCAAGAGTTATGCTGAGCCTTTCTCAGTTCTCGCTTGTATCCTCTCAGATTCTTCTTGTAAGCGTCCCAGTCCTCAGGGGCTCTGGTGGACTTTGCCTTGTTAAAGAGCTTCCTGCAGGATTTCCTCATATTACTTATTTCCGTAGACCACCATGGTGGTCGATGTTTCCCCCTTGGCTTTCCTCTAGGGCATGCAGCTTTCAGTGAGATGTTGAAGGCCTTAGTAATCCGCTCCACTGCGTGTTCGATATCTTGCACATTTCTCATATTTGTCTCTGTTATTTCCGGTATCATCATATTGAACGATTCCCTATACCTATTCCAGTCAGCTTTCCTAACATTTGGCGGAAATATGATCTTGGTGATATGAACATCAAATTTAAAACTGATGTAGCGATGATCTGAGAAGCTGTGTTCACTTAAAACCTGCCACTCAGATATCATTTCATTCAGTTCTTGCGAGGCCAAGGTGATGTCCAAAACCTCTTGCCTGTTTTTAGTGACAAAGGTTGGGACATCTCCCTTGTTGCAAACTACCAGATTAGTACGCAAAATAAACTCTATTAGCGACTCTCCCCTTGCATTAGTATCACTACTTCCCCATATACTATGATGTGCATTCGCATCGCATCCCATAATGAGTTTCGTCTTTGTTTTCAGTGACTCCTCCACTAAGGTTTTAACGGCATATGGAGGCATCTCCCTGTCATGTCCCATGTAGACCGAAGATACCCAATATTTGCATTTGGCTATTTCTAAACTTGCAACGACAGTGTCTGTATTGCACATTGAAGGAAGCAGAAACAAGTTGAGCTCGTTTTTAGCCATTATACAGGCTCGATTTACATCATTACCAGTATACTGCAATAGTTTGAACCCCGGAGTACTTAATTCACATATTTTGTTTTTATAAACATATGGTTCTTGAATAAGAACTATATCTATGTCCCCTTTCATCAGGAGAACTTTTAAGACAGCACATGCAGCTTTACAATGATGAAGATTTATCTGGAGGATCCGTAGGACCATCGAGATTTTCAACAACCGTCACATCAGCCGCTTCAATCGAGTCATCAATAATGTCCTCTTCAGAGATCTCGGTGACTCTCGCAATAACCATAGGTTCAACTTTGGTGAGTTCTGAGGCAATAAAAACATCCTCTCGCATACGGTATCTATCCATGTCTTCAACTTTGGTATCTCCCTCGACTTCGCAAGAGGATCCGCTTACTTCTGATTCAGACAGAGGCTTGTCCATTTCCGAATCCTTTAGCTGATCGTTTTTATACACCTTCATTTGGATATAATGAAAGCCAAAACATACACGGCCCTGGGACTTTGCTAGATGTGGCAAAGACTGGGTGTTCAATATAAACACTACATGCCGTCTTGGTCCATCCACTTCATCCAAACGGCCAACCTTCCAATCAGCTGTTGGAAGATCTGGATTGCATCGTTTCAGTCTATTTAAAATAGATTCAGGGTCAGAAGGGTTTGCAGGTATCCACGCATGTGCTCTAGGTTTAGCCGGTATGTCTTTCTTCTCGACTAACTCTAGAGCAGCTCCTTCCCAAACTTCACCAATTAGTATCAGAGCAGCTTTAAAACATTCTATAGACCTCTGGTCCTCAAATGCGACTAGCTTAAATCGTCCTTGATACCAACCAGCCTCATGGTGTCGAGGATCTGGGCCGGGAAACTTTTCCAGCACCTGTGAGTAGACGCCAGACAAAGCATTCTCAATTTGACCCCATTTTTGCCTTGGAACCATACCGTCCAATGCTCCTTTATTAATGATGGCCATCACAAGGCTGTCTTTAGCAACTGAGGCAAACGATCTTTGATCCCTTTTGGAGGATGGCAACTCATCCGGTGATAGCTTTGTTTAGCCGACAACGTGCTTGGGTCGACTGATCCTAGCTTCTTTGTCTTTGCCCAAATTTATAATTTCAGTCGATACACGTCCACCGAGCTCTGAAGATAGCAACCCAGTGGATGACTTTGAATTTCGCTGCATGATGGCTTAATTTACCACCACACTTGAAATTCGTCCCAGTGGACGGGTATCGACTGGAGTTATAAATTTGGGCAATGACCCAATTAGTTGACCTGTAGACGGGTCGACAGGTGGCGACACTTTGACAAGTCGAACCTTTTCCAAGGTAACGGCATCAAAAGGAGGTAATCCCTCACGAAAGAGATTCAAGGAACGCAGAAATGCTTTGTTTATCCTAAAGAAATTAGGATCAGTCGACCCAAGCACGTTGTCGGCTAAACAAAGCGATTCCTTAAAATGGGCTCAAGGAATTCTTGATGCTGAAAAAAGGGAACGATCACCGGATGAGCTGCCATCCTCCAAAAGGGATCAACGATCGTTTGCCTCAGTTGCTAAAGACAGCCTTGTGATGGCTATCATTAATAAAGGAGCATTGGACGGTATGGTTCCAAAGCAAAAATGGGGGGAAATTGAGAATGCTTTGTCTGGCGTCTACTCACAGGTGCTGGAAAAGTTTCCCGGCCCAGATCCTCGACACCAAGAGGCTGGTTGGTATCAAGGACGATTTAAGCTAGTCGCATTTGAGGACCAGAGGTCTATAGAATGTTTTAAAGCTGCTCTGATACTAATTGGTGAAGTTTGGGAAGGAGCTGCTCTAGAGTTAGTCGAGAAGAAAGACATACCGGCTAGACCAAGAGCACATGCGTGGATACCTGCAAACCCTCCTGACCCTGAATCTATTTTAAATAGACTGAAACAATGCAATCCAGATCTTCCAACAGCTGATTGGAAGGTTGGCCGTTTGGATGAAGTGGATGGGCCAAGACGGCATGCAGTGTTTATATTGAACACTCAGTCTTTGCCACATCTAGCAAAGTCCCAGGGCCGTGTATGTTATGGCTTTCATTATATCCAAATGAAGGTGTATAAAAATGATCAGCTAAAGGATTCAGAAATGGACAAGCCTCTGTCTGAATCAGAAGTAAGCGGATCCTCTTGCGAAGTCGAGGGGGATACCAAGACATTTGAAGACATGGATAGATACCGTATGCGTGAGGAGGCTCCTACTGCCTCAGAACTCACCAAAGTTGAACCTATGGTTATTGCGAGAGTCACCGATATCTCTGAAGAGGACATTCTTGATGACTCGATTGAAGCGGCTGATGTGACGGTTGTTGAAAATCTCGATGGTCCTACGGATCCTCCAGATAAATCTTCATCATTGTAAGGCTGCATTTGCTGCCTTAAAAGTTCTCCTGATGAAAGGGGACATAGATATAGTTCTTATTCAAGAACCATATGTTTATAAAAACAAAATATGTGAATTAAGTACTCCGGGGTTCAAACTATTGCAGTATAGTGGTAATGATGTAAATCGAGCCTGTATAATTGCTAAAAACGAGCTCAACTTGTTTCTGCTTCCTTCAATGTGCAATACAGACACTGTCGTTGCCAGTTTAGAAATAGCCAAATGCAAATATTGGGTATCTTCGGTCTACATGGGACATGACAGGGAGATGCCTCCATATGCCGTTAAGACCTTAGTGGAGGAGTCACGGAAAACAAAGACGAAACTCATTATGGGATGCGATGCGAATGCACATCATAGTATATGGGGAAGTAGTGATACTAATGCAAGGGGAGAATCGCTAATAGAGTTTATTTTGCGTACTAATCTGGTAGTTTGCAACAAGGGAGATGTCCCAACCTTTGTCACTAAAAACAGGCAAGAGGTTTTGGACATCACCTTGGCCTCGCAAGAACTGAATGAAATGATATCTGAGTGGCATGTTTTAAGTGAACACAGCTTCTCAGATCATCGCTACATCAGTTTCAAATTTGATGTTCATACCACCAAGACCATATTTCCGCCAAATGCAAGGAAAGCTGACTGGAATAGGTATAGGGAATCGTTCAATATGATGATACCGGAAATACCAGAGACAAATATGAGAAATGTGCAAGATATCGAATACGCAGTGGAGCGGATTACTAAGGCCTTCAACATCTCACTGAAAGCTGCATGCCCTAGAGGAAAGCCAAGGGGGAAACATCGACCACCATGGTGGTCTACGGAATTAAGTAATATGAGGAAATCCTGCAGGAAGCTCTTTAACAAGGCAAAGTCCACCAGAGCTTCTGAGGACTGGGACGCTTACAAGAAGATTCTGAGAGGATACAAGCGAGAACTGAGAAAGGCTCAGCATAACTCTTGGAATGCTTACTGCAGCAGTATTGAGAATACGTCCGAGGCTTCCAGACTACGGAAGGTTCTAGCATCCACCAACTCCGCTCCAGGTTTCATTAAAACATCGGAGGGCAATTGGACAACGTCCAGTGAGGAGACGCTGGAGGTACTATTGGACACACATTTTCCTGGAAATCAGACGGTTGAACCATGTACTGGCGGTGCCACAGTTGCTCAGCGGTCGTTTCCTGTCGAGGAAATTGTATCGGAAACTAGAATAAGATGGGCGCTAAATAGCTTTGGACCATTCAAATCCCCTGGACCTGATGGAATTACTCCGGCGGAGTTACAAGCTGTAACTGACAAAATTATCCCTTGGTTGTCGGTGATATATAAAGGATGTATCAACTTATCATATATCCCAGGAAAGTGGAGGGAAACAAAGGTCGCCTTCATACCTAAAGCGGGAAAAGCCTCTCACTCGAGGGCGAAGGATTTCCGACCAATCAGCTTATCCTCATTCCTACTTAAGACTCTGGAGAGGATGATAGATATTTATCTTAGAACTAGCATCGATTCAAGTTTGTTCTCGAAACGACAGCATGCATACTCGAAGGGCAGGTCTACTGAGACCGCACTACATGAACTAGTCAGCTTTATTGAAAGCTCACTATCTGTCAAAGAATACACAATCGTGGCGTTTCTAGACATCGAAGGGGCGTTCAATAATGTCCATCCGAGCTCGATATTAAATGGACTGACAACTCTGAATGTTGATCCATGTATACTCAGGCTGTTAGACGAACTGCTAATGAAGAGACGTATTTCAGCCACACTAGGACAAACAAACATACAAAAGTATGTGAACAGAGGCACTCCCCAAGGAGGAGTTCTATCACCTCTTCTTTGGAATGTTGCTATAAATAGCCTTCTGGTTACTCTAGAAAAAGAAAGGATAAAAGTGGTGGCATACGCAGATGATGTAGCTCTGGCAGTCAGGGGAAAATTCCCATCCACAATCAGAGATATTATTCAGAGGGCCCTCCGGATGACTGAAAAATGGGCGAAAGACAATGGTCTTGGGGTAAATCCCGCAAAGACAGAATTAGTCATGTACTGCAAAGATCGCAAAACTCCCACGGTTAGGCCTATTTCCTTAGGGGGTATTGAAATTCCCTTTGGTGATTGTGCAAAATACCTTGGCGTTATTTTGGACAGGAAGCTGAACTTTAAGCTTAATATTGAAGAAAGGGCGAGGAAGGCAACTGTAGCTTTGTACTCGTGCAAAAAGGCAATAGGAAAAAAGTGGGGACTAAAACCAAAAATTGTGCATTGGCTATACACGGCAGTGGTTAGACCTATAATGCTATATGGTGTTGTAGTCTGGTGGCCGGCACTTCAGAAACCGACTGGTTTAGATAAAGTTCAGCGTATGGCGTGTTTGTGTATTTCAGGCGCATTCAGCAAGACAGGAACAAATTCCCTTAATGTCATGCTGCATCTATTGCCAAACAGTCAGCTGCAACAACGGCTGTGCGGTTGCGCGAACTATCGCTGTGGTCGGAAAAAGGTTACGGTCACAGTTCTGTCCTCAAAACAATGTCAGATGTGCCTAACGTAGTGGATTACACTTTGGCGAGTCCACTTTTCGACAAAAAGTTTGAGACTCTAATCCCCAACAGTGAGGCGTGGTGCACACAGACCCCGGGGAATAAAGAATATATAGATTTCTACACTGATGGCTCCAAATTGGATGGACAAGTGGGTTTCGGAGTATATTCTAATGATTTGGAACTTCAAATAGCGAAAAGATTACCTAATCACTGTAGTGTTTTTCAGGCTGAAATATTAGCAATAAGAGAGGTGGCGAATTGGCTGAGAAGTAATGTTCCAAAAAATGTGGGCATTAATATATACTCAGACAGTCAACCTGCAATAAAATCCTTGGACTCTGTGTTCCTCAACTCGAAAACGGCCATCGATTGCCGCAAATCTCTCAATGAGATGGCTGAGCAGTACAATATTCACCTAATATGGGTGCCTGGCCATAGGAACATACCGGGGAACTGCGAAGCCGATGAGTTGGCAAGGCTAGGGACTACCTTACATATTCCAGGGGAACTAGAATTTGTTGGTATGCCCCTAGCTACCTGCAAGCTCATGCTGCGTGAGAAGGCTGTTATGATGGCAAATGTTCGATGGGAGAATTGCAAGGGTTGTAACGACACCAAGCAAATATGGCCCCATTTCAACTTAAACCGCACACTAGATATGCTAATGTTCTCGAGACGTCAGATATCACTCCTGATATCTGCTATAACGGGTCGCTGCCTGATAGGAGATTTTGCAAAAACTATTGGCGCGAAGTATAATGACTATTGTATGAGCTGTCATGATGCGGAGGAAAAAGAATCAATTAAACACCTCTTGTGTGAGTGTCCTGCATTTTGTGTAAAGCGCAAGCAACTTTTAGGAGCATATAGCTTCAGATTACTGGCGGATCTGGAAAACGTTAACTTAAGCAGTCTGCTAATGTTTTTGGAACAATCTGGTTGGTTCAACAAAGAAAAATAATCAAGAAGGTTCAGCGGTTAAAACTAGAAGTGCCCATATGTAATAGGTACTTTTAGTTAATGTGGAGCCACCGTGGTGCAATGGTTAGCATGCCCGCCTTGCATACACAATGTCGTGGGATCGATTCCTGCTACGACCGAACACCAAAAAGTTTTTCAGCGGTGGATTATCCCACCTCAGTAATGCTGGTGACATTTCTGAGGGTTTCAAAGCTTCTCTAAGTGGTTTCACTGCAATGTGGAACGCCGTTCGGACTCGGCTATAAAAAGGAGGTCCCTTATCATTGAGCTTAACATGGAATCGGGCAGCACTCAGTGATAAGAGAGAAGTTCACCAATGTGGTATCACAATGGACTGAATAGTCTAAGTGAGCCTGATACATCGGGCTGCCACATAACCTAACCTAACCTAACCTATACTGACTGAATAGTCTAAGTGAGCCTGAATCTTAATCGGGCTGCCACTTTAACCTAACCTAACCTAACCTACGGGGTCTTCCTCCTAAATGTAAGGTGGTCACTGTTCCACATTCACGAAATTTTTTAATTAGTTTAGAAATAGCTGCTTTCTTCATCGAGTATAAATCATTTATTATACGTATTTTTAGTTCTTCGCAAAATTTACTTTTGCCATTATTTATTAAATTCACTTAAACGAAATAGTGCACACAAAAAAAATTTTTTTCTGATTCAATCACGAAATTAATTAATCCAATTAATTTTTTAATTGAAATGTCTTCAATCACAGAATTGATAGTATCAATTAAAAAATTAATTGACAGTCAATTAGAAAATTAATTGATCCAATTAAATATTTAATTGATACTATTAATTTGTGTGATTGATTTTTATTTCAATTAAAAAATTTGTTGAATCAATTAAATTTTTAATTGAATATTTTTTAAAACTCAATTAAGATTTTAATTGGAAAAATTTTCGTGAAATTTTTTTCTGTGTGAACACGTTTGTCATTTAATAACAGTTTCTATTACATTTTTTTTTGTACAGTATTATGAATAAAATGGAATTGGAAGAATATCTTCCCCTCTTTTTCTAAAGACAAGCAGAATGAACAGAAAAAACACAAAAATACAACTCTGCAACTGAGACTGCACAGTTTCCATTATTTTGCCAACATTGGTAAAACATCAAAGTTATTAGTTATAAATTATTCTAAAAAAATCCATTGAATTTAAAGGTAATTGTGTTAAAAAATTGTTTCATATTAAAAAATATAAGTTTTTTAAGAAACATACTCATAGGGGGCCTTAAAATTTAAAAATGAAGTACTATTAAAAAGTTTCCATTGTTTTGTCACCCTGTATATGGGAGCTATATCTAAATCTGAACCGATGTGTATTATAATTTGCAGGTTTGGTGGATATTACAGTAGATTACCTTGTGTTAAATTTGAGTAGGTAGGTTAAAGTGGCAGCCCGATTAAGTTTCAGTCTCACTTAGACTATTCAGTCCATTGTGATACCACATTAACTAAAAGTACCTATTACAAATGGGCACTTACAGTTTTAACCACTGAACCTTCTCGATTATTTTCTACTGTTGAATCAACCAGATTGTTCCTAAAAACTTTATCAGACTGCTTAAGTTAACGTTTTCCAGGTCCGCCAGTAATCTAAAGCTATATGCTCCTAAAATTCGCTTACGCCCTACATAAAATGCAGGATACCCATACAAGAGGTGTTTAATTGATTCCTTTTCCTCCGCATCATGACAGCTCATACTTCGCGCCATTAGTTTTTTCAAACTCGCCTACCAGGCAGCGACCCGTTATAGCAGATATCAGGAGTGAAATCTGACGTCTTGAGAACACTAGCATATCTATTGTTTAAGTTTAAATGGGGCCATATTTGCGTGGTGTCGTTACAACACTTGCAATTCTCCCATCGAACATTTGCCAACATAACACCCTTCTCACGCAATAAGAGCTTGCAAAATATTGTAGTTCCCCTGGAATATGTAAGGTAGTTCCTAGCCTTGCTAACTCATTCGCTTCGCAGTTCCCGGTATCTTCCTATGGCCATGCACCCATATTAGGTGAATATTTTACTCTCGTTTAGAGATTTGTGGCAGTCGATGGCCATTTTAGAATTAAGGAACACAGAGTCCATGGATTTTATTACAGGTTGACTATCCAAGTATATATTAATGCCAATATTTGTTGGAACATTACTTCTCAGCCAATTCGCCACCTTTCGTATTGCTACTATTTCAGCCTGAAAAACACTACCGTGATTAGGTAATCTTTTCGCTATTCGAAGTTCCAGTTTTTTAGAATATACTCCGAAACCCACTTGTCCATCCAATTTGGAGCCATCAGTGTAGAAACCTATATGACGTTTATTACCTGGGGTCTGTGTGCACCACGCCTCACTGTTGGGAATTAGAGTTTCAAACTTTTTGTCGAGAAGTGGTTTCGCCAGAGTGTAATCCGCTACGTATGGCACATCTGGCATTATTTTGACCGGACTGTTACCATACCTTTTTTCCGACCACAGCGATAGCTCGCGCAACCGTACATCCATTGTTGCAGCATGACATTAAGGGCTCAAGTCTGAATGCGCCCGAGATACACAAGTACACCATACGCTGAACTTTATTTAAACTTGTCGGCTGCTGAAGTGCCCGTTGCTTTTCTCGCCCTTTCTTCACTCACCAAAGGGAATTTCAATACCTCCTAAGGATATGGACTTAACCGTGGGAGTTTTGCGATCTTTGCAGTACATGACTAGTTCTGTCTTTACAGGATTTACCCCAAGACCATTCTCTTTCGCCAATTTCTTAGACATCCGGAGGGCTCTGTGTATAATATCTCTGATTGTGGATGGGAATTTTCCCTGGCTGCTAGAGCCACATCATCTTCATATGCCACCACTTCTATTCTTTCTTTTTCTAGGGAAACCAGAAGGTTGTTTATAGCAACATTCCAAAGAAGGGGTGATAGAACTTCTCCTTGGGGAGTGCCTCTGTTCACATACCTTTGTATGTTTGCTTGTCCTAGTGTGGCCGAAATACATCTCCTTTAGGTATGAAAATGACTTTTGTTTCCACTTTTCTGGAATATATGTCAGTCACTGTTTGTCCACCATAAATCCATCAGGTCAGGGGGATTTGAATGGTCCAAAACTATTTAAAGACCATTTTATTGTAGATTGAGCCTTTCTCAGTTCTCATTTATATCCTCTTAGCTTCATCTTGTAAGTGTCCCTATCCTCCGGAGCTCTTGTGGACTTTGCTTTGTTAAAGAGCTTCCTGCAGGGTTTCCTCATATTATAGACCACCATGGCGGTGGATTTTTCACCCTCGGCTTTCCTGTAGATCAAGCAGCTTTTAGTGAGATGGTGAAGGCCTTTGAAATCCACTCCACGGTTTGTTCGATATCCTGTACAGTGCTTATATTTGTCTCTGGTATTTCTGGTATCATCGTATCCCTATACCTATTCCAATCAGCTTTCCTGAAACTGAATGATGTAACTGATTTGAAACTGATGTAGCGATGATCTGAGAAGCTATGTTCCCTCAAAACTTGCCATTCAGATATCTTATCATTCAGTTCCGGAGAGGCCAATGTGACGTCATAAACCTCTTGCCTATTTTTGGAGACGAAGATTGGTGCATCTCCCTTATTACAACCTACCAAGTTAGAACGCAAAATAAATTCTATTATTGCATTTGCATCACATCCCATGAGTTTTGTCTTAGTTTTCAGTGTCTCTTCAACCAAGGTCTTAAAGACACATGGAGTCATCAAGGGCTACCTCTTCACAGATCTCGGTGACTCTCGCAACAATCCGCGATTCAGCTTTGGTGAGGTCTGAGCCTGTAGAAACTTCCCGCATACGGAAGTTTCTGCAGTTTTTATATCTCTTTTGGCTTCGCAAGGAGAAATTTTCTCTTCTGACTCTAACGGAGGCTTGTCCGTTTCGGAATCATATGGATACCATGAAAGCCATAACGTACACGTCCTTGTGTCTGGGCTATATGTGGAAGCGACTCAGTGTCCAATATAAACACCGCATTGGTCCATCCACCTCATCCAAACGACCAACCTTCCAATCGGCTGTTGGAAGATCTGGGTTACATTTCTTTAGTTTGTTTAATATTGTCTCAGGAGGGTTTGCAGGTATCCATGCATGTGCTCTAGGTTTAGCCGGTATGTCTTTTTCTCGACTTACTCCAAAGCGGATCCTTCACCAATTAACATCAAAGCAGCTTTAAAGCAATCCATAGACCTCTGGTCCGCAAATGCGATTGTCTTAAATCGTCGTTGATACCATCCAGCATCTTGCCGTCGAGGACTTGGCCCGGGAAACTTTTTTCGCACCTCTGATGACAGCTCATCCGGTGGTCGTTCCCTTTTTCACCTTCAAGAATTCCTTGAGCCCATTTTAAGGAATCGCTTTGTTTAGCCGACAACGTGCTTGGGTCGACTGATCCTAGCTTCTTTGTCTTTGCCCAAATTTATAATTTCAGTCGATACACGTCCACCGAGCTCTGAAGATAGCAACCCAGTGGATGACTTTGAATTTCGCTGCATGATGGCTTAATTTACCACCACACTTGAAATTCGTCCCAGTGGACGGGTATCGACTGGAGTTATAAATTTGGGCAATGACCCAATTAGTTGACCTGTAGACGGGTCGACAGGTGGCGACACTTTGACAAGTCGAACCTTTTCCAAGGTAACGGCATCAAAAGGAGGTAATCCCTCATGAAAGAGATTCAAGGAACGCAGAAATGCTTTGTTTATCCTAAAGAAATTAGGATCAGTCGACCCAAGCACGTTGTCGGCTAAACAAAGCGATTCCTTAAAATGGGCTCAAGGAATTCTTGAGGCTGGAAAAAGGGAACTATCACCGGATGAGCTGCCATCCTCCAAAAAAAATCAACGATCGTTTGCCTCAGTTGCTAAAGACAGTCTTGTGATGGCTATCATTAATAAAGGAGCATTGGACGGTATGGTTCCAAGGCAAAAATGGGGGGACATTGAGAATGCTTTGTCTGGCGTCTACCCACAGGTGCTGGAAAAGTTTCCCGGCCCAGGTCCTCGACACCAAAAGGCTGGTTGGTATCAAGGACAATTTAAGCTAGTCGCATTAAGGGATCAGAGGTCTATAGAATGTTTTAAAGCTGCTCTGATACTAATTGGTGAAGTTTGGGAAGGAGCTGCTCTAGAGTTAGTCGAGAAGAAAGTCATACCGGCTAGACCTCGAGCACATGCGTGGATACCTGCAAACCCTCCTGACCCTGAATCTATTTTAAATAGACTGAAACAATGCAATCCAGATCTTCCAACAGCTGATTGGAAGGTTGGCCGTTTGGATGAAGTGGATGGACCAAGACGGCATGCAGTGTTTATATTGAACACTCAGTCTTTGCCACATCTAGCAAAGTCTCAGGGCCGTGTATGTTATGGCTTTCATTATATACAAATGAAGGTATATAAAAACGATCAGCTAAAGGATTCGGAAATCGACAATCCTCTGTCTGAATCAGAAATAATCGGATCCTCTTGCGAAGTCGAGGGAGATACCAAAGATGCAGACTTGGATAGGCACCGTATGCAAGAGGGGGTTTCTACTCAAAACTCACCAAACTTGAACCTATGGTTATTGCGAGAGTCACCGAGATCTCTGAAGAGGATATTCTTGATGACTCGATTGAAACGGCTGATGTGACGGTTGTTGAAAATCTCGATGGTTCTACGGATCCTCCAGATAAATCTTCACCATTGTAAGGCGGCATGTGCTGCCTTAACAGTTCTCCTGATGAAAGGGGACATAGATATAGTTCTTATTCAAGAACCATATGTTTATAAAAACAAAATATGTGAATTAAGTACTCCGGGGTTCAAACTATTGCAGTATAGTGGTAATGATGTAAATCGAGCCTGTATAATTGCTAAAAACGAGCTCAACTTGTTTCTGCTTCCTTCAATGTGCAATACAGACACTGTCGTTGCTAGTTTAGAAATAGCCAAATGCAAATATTGGGTATCTTCGGTCTATATGGGACATGATAAGGAGATGCCTCCATGTGCCGTTAACACCTTAGTTGAGGAGTCATTGAAAACAAAGACAAAACTCATTATGGGATGCGATGCAAATGCACATCGCAGTATATGGGGAAGTGGTGACATTAATACAACAGGAGAGTCACTCCTAGAGTTTATTTTGCGTACTAATTTGGTAGTTTGCAACAAGGGAGATGCCCCAACCTTTGTCACTAAAAACAGGCAAGAGGTTTTGGACGTCACCTTGGCCTCGCAAGAACTGAATGAAATGATATCTGATTGGCCGGGTTTAAGTGAACATAGCTTCTCAGATCATCGCTACATCAGTTTCAAATTTGATGTTCATACCACCAAGACCATATTTCCGCCAAATGTTAGGGAAGCTGACTGGAATAGGTATAGGGAATCGTTCAATATGATGATACCGGAAATACCTGAGACATATATGAGCACTGTGCAAGTTATCGAACACGCAGTGGAGAGGATTACTAAGGCCTTCAACATTTCACTGAAAGCTGCATGCCCTAGAGGGAAGCCAAGGGGGAAATCGACCACCATGGTGGTCTACGGAGTTATGTAATATGAGGAAATCGTGCAGGAAGCTCTTTAACAAAGCAAAGTCCACCAGAGCTCCTGTGGATTGGGACGCTTACAAGAAGAATCTGAGAGGATACAAGCGAGAACTGAGAAAGGCTCAGCATAACTCTTGGAATGATTACTGCAGAAGCATTGAGAATACGTCCGAGGCTTCCAGACTACGGAAGGTGCTAGCATATACGAACTCCGCTCCATGTTTCATTAAAAATCGGAGGGCAATTGGACAACGTCCAGTGAGGAGACGCTGGAGTTACTATTGGACACACATTTTCCCGGAAATCAGACGGTTGAACCATGTACTGGCGGTGCCACAGTAGCTCAGTGGTCGTTTACTATCGAGGAAATTGTATCGGAATCTAGAATAAAATGGGCGTTAAATAGCTTTGGATCATTCAAATCCCCCGGACCTGATGGAATTACTCCGGCGGAGTTAAAAGCGGTGGATGTCGGCGATATATATAGGATGTATCAACTTAGCATATATTCCAGGAAAGTGGAGGGAAACAAAAGTCGTTTTCATACCTAAAGGTGATTTTTAAGTTCGAGTTTAGCCGCTAAAATCGCTAAAGTGAAAACTGAATCAGTAAGAAAAATGCATAAAATTATACGTATTTGTTGCAAATTTTATTAAAACTTGATGGGGAAAAGCCCAAAGCAAAATTTTCACAAAGTTTGTATACCTTAAAATGGATTATTAAAGAAAAGTAATCGTGAAAAAATGACGTTTTTAGCGGCTAAACTCAAACTTAATACCCACTGTCTAAACATGGCTGTTTAGCCTTAGTTATATATATAGAAATTTGATTGGATTTTAATGAATTTGAATTAATTATGTTAGCTTAAAATGTAACGTAAATACAATTTGAAAGTCATTGAATTTGAAAACGATATACATATACCAAAACAAGTATCGACAGGAATGTCAAAAAAATCGTTAAAACTTCAGAATGTTCTAAAAATTAAAATAAATGAAGTTGATAGGTTTCTAAATTAGTGGGAAAGATACAATCTTTCTGTTTTTTGTAAGCCGTGACCCAGGCCACTAGATGAGAGTTGATCATCTTAAAATAAATTGTAAATTGAAATCTGACCCACTTGTGTTTACCTCTACTTGGGTTTACTTATTGTGTTGGGTTACAATACCTCATTGCTCGAGATATCATTTCCTAACAATATAACTAAACTCTTCTGCTTGACAGTTTCATCCACCAAGTATTTAACATCTCGCTTGTGGGAGCTATCTTTCTCTGGGATTCCAAATACAGTCCACAAACACAACTACAATATTGGAGCGTTGTGTCCAGCTCTCTATACTGTCCACCATCGGTGCTCATTAGACCCTGCTCCATCCCCCCATTTTTATTCATGGTCCCTCGAGCCGGATGATTTCCCAGCCCCTCGTCATAGTTTTGAGCCCGAAGTTAATGATTCGCCCAATGTTTACATAAAAGTTCCTCCGTGCGACACCGAAATTTTTAAAGGTGGATACGAGGAATGGCCGTCTTTCCGTGATATGTTCACGGCGGTCTATGTAAATCACCCGAAACTGACCCCAGCACAGAAATTGTACCATCTGAGAAATAAAACTCAGGGTTCTGCTGGTGCCATAGTCAAACGATACTCTTTATGTGATGAGAATTTTGACTTGGCTTGGAACGCTCTTAGAAATCGCTAGGAAAACAAGCGAGTATTGGTGGACAATCAGCTTAAGATATTGTTCAATATCCCAGTGGCTACAGTGGAGACGAGTGATTCTGTTCAAAAAATACAGTCAACTGTGAACGACTGTTTGGCCACCCTTAGATCACTTGATGTAAAAGTTGAACATTGGGATCCCATATTGATTTATTTAATTTCCACAAAACTTCCAGATCAGACGTTGTCCCTCTGGGAACAGTCGCTCAAGTCTCACAGAGAGTTGCCTATGTGGTCTCAACTCGAGGAGTTTCTCATTGATAGATTTGAAATTGTTGGGCGTTTAACCAGTATTCGTTTAACTAAAGATGGATATTCTAAACCGAACTCTCATGCTGGACGTACTCAGGTGTATCACTCTCAAGAAAATTTGAATTCCTCGTGCCCTTTATGCGGGAACAGCCATTCCTTGCGTATATGTCCGAAATTTCGCGATTTTTCTGGGGTAGAAAGGATAGATTTTGTATATAAAAACAAATTATGCAATAATTGTCTTTCTTCCTTTCATAAAAAACAGAAATGTAAAAGTAGGAACAAATGTTTTGTGTGTCAAAAGGCACATAACACTTTGCTTCATTTGAAAAGCAAGTCTTCTGCGACGACAGCAAATGAAACAATTGAAAATGGTCCAGCTTCAAAAGAGCTTCAACGGGACCCATACAATAGGAGCGAAAGCTTGGACAGTGGCCCATCTACATCGGGTCTTACACGTAACACTCACGTGCAGGCAAATTTTTCTTCCAGCAATGAGACGATTTTGCTTCGAACAGCATTAGTTCAAATTGAACACCAGGGGGAATTATTTACTCTTAGGGCACTAATAGACCCTGGTTCCCAAAGGACTTTTTTTCGGAAAATTCCAGGAGTTTTCTCAAAATTCCTTATCGTAAAGCCTTATTTGACATTTACGGTATAGGAGAACAAAAACTCTCTGCCAATAAGGAATGCGAATTGGTTCTTTATTCGTCGAGATATAATCTCCGAATACCCATAACTGCAATTGTTCCCCCGAAAGTAACACAAAAGCTACCTTCTGTCTCGTTTACAGTTCCAAATCCCAGCGAACTTAGTGAACTTGATTTGGCGGATCCGTCTTTTAACAAGTCCTCACAAATTGACCTCATTTTAGGTAATAACTTTGAGAAGTATCTCAATATTGATGGAATCAAGAGGAACATCTGTGGAGAAGCATCTGCCTACAATACTGTTTTTGGTTGGGTGCTAAGTGGACCAATGAAAACAGAGCAAGTGCATTCTTTTTCCACTAATGTTTTGCCTTCTGAACAGTCTTCTCTTAATGAGGTTCTTTTAAAATTCTGGGAATTAGAGGATCCGTCTTTTAACAAGTCCTCACAAATTGACCTCATTTTAGGTAATGACTTTGAGAAGTATCTCAATATTGATGGAATCAAGAGGAACATCTGTGGAGAAGCATCTGCCTACAATACTGTTTTTGGTTGGGTGCTAAGTGGACCAATGAAAACAGAGCAAGTGCATTCTTTTTCCACTAATGTTTTGTCTTCTGGACAGTCTTCTCTTAATGAGGTTCTTTTAAAATTCTGGGAATTAGAGGATATTCCTACTCCCCACCCTATCTCGGAGGGGGACGAATTTTGCAAAGAATTTTATAGGAGAACTACTGTTCGTGGAAAAGATGGCCGATATATGGTACTTTTACCTTTCAGGAAAGAGTTTCCTGATTCCATTAATCTTGGATCGTCGAGATTCATTGCGCCCGGTCAGCTTTCTCGAATGGAACACACTTTGTCAAGGAACCCCGAGCTTCAAGTTCAATACAGCTCAGTTTTAGATGAGTATCTATCATTGGGTCATATGGAAGAGACTTCGTCGGAAGAAGCATCCTCGGAGGGAAGGTTTTACTCATTTTATCTCCACGCTGTAGTGAGACCCGAACACAAAAGTACAAAGGTACGAATTGTGTTTAATGCTTCTAGAAAATCCAAATCTGGATTTTCTCTCAATGATATACTACTCACTGGCCCTACTCTTCAGACAGACCTTGTATCGACTGTATTGAATTGGAGGAAGTACATTTATGTCTTCAGCGGTGACATTCAAAAAATGTACCGGCAAATTTTAGTACACCCAGAGGATCGACCATATCAAAGAATTCTTCATCTGATAGCGCAATTAAAGATTTTCAACTATGTACGGTAACGTTTGGTGTAAACTGCGCTCCCTTTTTGGCGATCCGTACTTTGCTTCAGCTCGCATCTGACTGTGAATTACAGTTCCCAAAAGTAGCAAACATACTAAAAAAAGAGACTTATGTGGATGACATACTTTCTGGCGGTTTTTCTTTACAAGAGACAGTAGAGCTTCAAACTCAGTTAATACATACACTAAAATCTTCTGGGTTTCCTCTTAAGAAAATTACTGCCAATGATACTCAACTGCTGAATCATTTGCCTCCCGAAGACATGTACGATTCTGATTTTTTTAAGTTTGACGAATCTAGTTCTACGAAAACCTTAGGCATCAAGTTGAATGCTTTGACTGATAGTTTTTCGTATACGTTCAATTTTGTCAAACCAACCCCGAACATTACCAAGCGAAAAGTTCTCTCGGCGGTCGCTCAATTGTTCGACCCGGCTGGTTGGATAACCCCGATTATTATACTCCACACACACACACTTATGTTAATTAATTATTTTTTATTATTATGTAGTATGCCTTGATAAAATGTTTTTCAAATATTGTCAGAAAAATAAAAACTTTTGAAAAGAAAAGAAGTTTAAACCTAACAGAATCCTAGGCCCACTTCATTGGCGATCCTGCCAGGAGCATATTACCTCTAATAAGGATTCATATATCAACATAAACGTTAAAATCAAAACTCACCAAGCCAATTAAAAATATCTGCAATTTTTGGTACTCATTGGAAATAGTAATTCCAACGAACGGCGAGAACAACACATTTACCGCTAACGAGGGCTCATACCTTTCTCGACGTAGTCTTACTATATATTCAAATATTACCTTATAGCATATGAACAATCTGGATTACACGAGGCACTTGAATTATAAGAGGCTCCTGATGTATCCTCAAAACATAAATGCTACACTGATGTAAAGGAAATCTCAATGCAACTTCACCGTGTAACTGTATTCCGAATCAAAACAAGATATCAACCAATATCAAATCTGAAGACAATCATACGTGCTGTTCACTAAACAATTTTAGATTAATTTAAATAATTTAGTTAAGTATTTTATTATTTTACAATATCCACCTAAACCCTTATTACATCACATTTAATGGTACTCACACGCTCTTCCCTCAGAAACGAACAAGCAACACCTACCACCTCAACCGAATTAACTAATTCTCATCACATCGCCATGACGGAAAATAACACAAACCAACCAATGAATGCCCAAGCCATGAATATTTCGTTAAAACTTCCACAGTTTTGGACGGCTTGTCCTGAAACTTGGTTTGTGCAAGTTGAAATGCATTTTGCATTAAAAGGTATAACGGACGATTTAATCAAGTACCAGTTAATAGTAACATCACTCTCCGAGGAGATTTTAATGAAAATAATCGATGTGATTCACCGCCCTCCTTCAGAAAATCGATATTTTCACATAAAAAAGATAATTCTTGAGCGTTTTTCAACGAACGAAGGTCCGTTCAAGGTACTAGAGCGAAGGAACAATACATTCGACATATCCTATGGCGATGTAATAAAGAATGTTCATGTTGATCTACTCAAACCTGCATACGTCGATAAATCACAAACAAGCAGCCAACCAACTCACAACATAACATACAACATTATTTAAATACTATATCGTAATATTATTTTTTTGAGTGATGTAGTGTTCCCCACTCCACACACACACTTATGTTAATTAATTATTTTTTATTATTATGTAGTATGCCTTGATAAAATGTTTTTCAAATATTGTCAGAAAAATAAAAACTTTTGAAAAGAAAAGAAGTTTAAACCTAACAGAATCCTAGGCCCACTTCAGCGCCAAAATGCTAATGCAACAGCTATGGCTTGAGGGCTTAGAATGGGATTCTCCCATAGGCGAAGAATCCCACATAACATGGGAGAATCTAATTAAAGATTTCTCGCATATTACTGATATAAAAATCCCACGTTGGCTTGGTTATATGCCATCAAACAAAATCCAAATTCATGGATTTTTAGATGCTTCTAAAGCCGCGTACTGCGCATGTTTTTAGATTGTGATTAATTCGGATTATGGTACATGTTCAAACTTATTTATAGCCAAGAGTAAAGTCGCTCCTTTAAAAACAATATGTCTACCCCGTCTAGAACTCAACGGAGCTGAGTTACTGGCCAAACTTGTTAATTATGTTTTGTCTGGTTCTGATTTCGAAGTGTGTCAGACATATCTATGGACCGATTCATCGATTGTATTGGGCTGGTTATCAAAGCCTCCGTGGTCTTGGGAAACGTTTGTTGCTAAACGTACCTCCAAAATTCATACTCTCGTTCCAAACGCCCAATGGCGCCATGTCCCCACTTATGACAACCCTGCCGACCTTGGTACACGTGGTTGTACACCTCAGGATCTTCTAAACTCGAAGCTATGGTGGAATGGCCCAGCATGGATTACGGCTCCTTCGTCTTCTTGGCCTGAAATGATACCCATAACGCATCCGAAACTTGTACAAACACATACAGAACTTGTACAAACTCTCCATGTTACATCGGAAAATTTCGATATTTTGGAAAGATTTTCCTCATACAGCAAGGCATTAAGAGTAGTTTGTTACATATTCCGCTTTTTTCGTCGGACACATCCGGATACGAAATCTGAAACTGTTTTTCCATGTGTGAACCTTGCCCACAATGAAATATTGTTTGTGAAGAAGAGATTAATCCTTATATCTCAATTTCGCGAATTCAGAGACGAATATGAGGCCGTGTTAAATGGTAATCAAGTCCCTAAGAAATCCTCTTTATGTACGCTCAATCCATTTCTTGATAGCGATCAGATTCTTCGTATTAACGGCCGATTGTCACAATCAACAATCCCATATAACGAACGCCACCCAATGATTCTCCCGGGTAATTCACGGTTTTGCCATCTTTACCTCTCACATCTCCATAATTTTTTGGCACATGCAGACTGTAACTTAATGTGCAAAATGGTCCAAACTGAATTTTATATATCCAGGCTAAAACCTCGTATTAAACATATAATTCATAAGTGTAAGATCTGTATTATGTTTAGGCATAAGGTTTGTTCACAAATGATGGCACCATTACCCCTTGATCGCTGTATTATTTCTCCACCGTTTCACATTACTGGAGTAGACTTCGCTGGTCCATTTTACCTAAAGATATCGAATTTGCGAAATGCGCCTTTAATAAAGGCATATGTCTCCGTGTTCGTTTGTTTCGCCACTAAAGCGGTACACTTAGAGCCATGTTCAGATTTATCTTCAGCAGCTTTCCAAGCTGCTTTTGCGCGATTCGTTGGGAGGCGAGGACTACCCCGAAGGGTAGTATCGGACAACGGTCGGAATTTTGTGGGGGCTAGCAGAGCGCTACTTAGAGAATTTTCTCAGTTTATAAAAAACGCTGAAACAGATATATCAAGCAAATATGCTACTCACGGCTTCGAATGGTGTTTCATCCCGCCTCATGCTCCTCACATGGGAGGATTGTGGGAAGCAGCTGTGAAAAGTTTCAAGCACCATTTCAAATAAATAGCGGGGGCTCATAGGTTCACTTTTGAACAATTTTCTACGATTTTAGCACGTATAGAAGGAGTTCTAAATTCTCGCCCAATATCTGCTTTATCAGAAGATCCTGCGGACCTTAGTGCACTTACACCAGGACACTTTATTAGAGGGTCCCCAATGCTGGCATTACCTGAACCAATATCCCCAAACATCTCTTTGACGAACCGATGGACAAGGTTGAAAGCGCTCCATCACCAATTTGCAGTGGGTTGGAAGGAAGACTACTTGAAATCACTACAGAAGCGGTATAAGTGGAAGACTCCACAAGTTAATGTGAAAATAGGGGATTTAGTCGTAGTAGTAGACGATTTGTTACCCCCTAGTGAATGGCGACTTGGTAAAATTGTGGAAACTCAACCTGGTCAAGACGGGAGAGTTCGGGTTGCCCAAGTGCGCACTGCTGCAGGTGTAATGAAACGTCCGATAGTAAAATTGTGTTTACTGCCGTATCTGAGTTCTGATACCGCCTAAAAGTTCAAGAAAAACTTCGATAACAACCAACAATTCTCCACACAAGTGGAGGATTTTTTATCTTTTAACCAAATTTTATTTTTTGTCATTACAGAGCAGCAAGTACCCAGTCAAAGCGCAATTCCGATGTATATCGTTGCATGCTGTGTAAGCGATATCACAGCATACGTGTATGCCCAAGATTCATCAAAATGCAACCGGTAGAGAGATGTCGAACAGTGCGTCAGCTTAAATATTGTGTCAACTGCTTAGCAAAAAGCCATACTGTTGCCTATTGCAAGTCTAAAAACAAATGCCGCAAATGTCGCAACTGTCATCACACCATGTTGCACCCATCTGAACCAATGCTTTATACTACCGGGAAAACTACTAAAGCCAAGACCAAGCTTACTAATCGGAGAAAGCTTCAAAATTGCCAACATACCCCAAAACTCAGCAAACCGAGCCCAGAGACCAAAAAGGAACGATCCCACGGCGGCGGGTTCTGTGTACCGGATCGACCCGATGGACCCCATCCATTGGCCAGCGGCTGCCACATCAGTGTACGTGTTGTTTCGTCCGTCTTTTTGTGTTGGAGAAGGTGCATCCCGGGGAGCCTTCTCCGTTTGCTGTTGGTCCGAGCCGGGATAGAGGAGAACCCCGGACCATGGTATTGTTCAGTCTGCCGAAACCTGATCCACCACCGTTCGGTTTCGGTCAGGTGTAACCGGTGCTTGGAGTGGGTGCACTTCCGGAACTGCTCCGGCTTAACATCGCTGCGGGAGTATAGTCATACTGACTACGTGGCAGGATGCTGTGCCAGCGATAGCAGCAGCGGGTCGTCTGACTATGCGACTCTCCCGTACAACAATATACTCCGCCGCAGCATATCACACCCAATATTGGTGTTCCAGTTCCGGATAGTGCATCGTTTTTGCAATTTAATTGCAACGGTCTCCGGGGTAAGATTAGCGAGATCGTGGACTTTATGAATCGGAAAAGGATAAGGGTCGCGGCGATCCAGGAAACAAAGCTGAATTCCACCTGCAGCCTACGCCATTGTGACGGATACAATGTGCTTCGAAAGGATCGCACGAGAAGTGGAGGTGGTGGCCTGGCTTTCATATTACACCGTTCCGTGCAGTATAGACCTATCCCGCTTGTGCCAGACACTAGTGACCCGTATATGGAATGTATGGGGGTAGCAGTTAAGTTTGGGTTGCCGAGATAGAGCTATACAATGTGTATATACCGCCGGTTGGTAGCTGTGCTCCAGGTTATAGCCCAAACATTGAGTGGCTGTTGTGCGGGCATAACCGATTGGTTCTAGGAGACTTTAATGCACACCATGAACTTTGGCATTCTCTCCTAGGTAATGACCAGAGAGGCATAGCTTTGGCAGAGCAGATAGATGACTCCACATTTTACACGGTGAACGAAGAGGCCCCCACGAGGATTATGGGTGACTGCAGCAGTTCGCCAGATTTATCTTTAGCGTCGCCTGGTCTGATAAATGACGTCTCCTGGCAACCCGTCATTTCATTGGGATCGGACCACCTCCCCATAATTCTCACCAACAACCGACCCTCCGATTTCATAACCTCTGAACGCCGGACGTTTATTAATCAAAAGAAAGCCAACTGGGAAGGCTTCAGAGATTACACCGATCGCCGCTTCAGTGAGCTCCCGTCCCCCTCTCATGTTTATGTTGCCCAGCGGGCGTTCCGGGATATCATCAACGCAGCAGCTGCTCGCTTCATACCCGCTGGTCGAATTGGCCAAGTGAGGCCCTACTTCCCAGCCGAAGCGGCGGGACTCGCAGACGAGCGTGATGAACGCCGTCGTGCTAATCCTGCTGATCCTAGAATCAGAGAACTAAATCTAGAGATTAGTAAGATAGTCGACGAGCACAAGCGGAACACTTGGTTAGAGCACCTGAAGCAATGTAACTTAGGCACAGGGACTGGTAAATTGTGGTCAACAGTTAGAGCCCTCTCGAACCCCGCTACAAGGGATGATGGGATTTCAGTCACCTTTGGCGACGTGACTGTGACTGATCCGAAGAGATGCGCCAAATACTTCAACCGACAGTTTGTCGAGCATCCCGAGAGTGATAGAGCGAAAAGGAGAGCCACACGTCGTAGACGTGGTCTCCGAGCCGGCGACACACCACAATTTACCGTAGCCGAAGTTACCAGTGTCATCAACAGCGCGAAACCATCCAAGGCGCTGGGCCCCGACGGAATTTCAATGCTAATGTTGAAGCATCTGGGAATACTGGGAGTTGAGTACCTGACCAGACTCCTCAATTTGTCCTTAGAATCACTCATTGACCCGATGTCTGGAAGATGGGAAGGGTGATTCCACTACTGAAACCAGGCAAAGATTCGAGTAAAGGTGAATCGTACAGACCGATATTCTTCTCTCGCCAAGACACTTGAGGCACTACTCCTCCCTAGGTTAGGTTAGGTTAGGTGGCAGCCCGATGTATCAGGCTCACTTAGACTATTCAGTCCATTGTGATACCACAATGGTGAACTTCTCTCTTATCACTGAGTGCTGCCCGATTCCATGTTAAGCTCAATGACAAGGGACCTCCTTTTTATAGCCGAGTCCGAACGGCGTTCCACATTGCAGTGAAACCACTTAGGGAAGCTTTGAAACCCTCAGAAATGTCACCAGCATTACTGAGGTGGGATAATCCACCGCTGAAAAACTTTTTGGTGTTCGGTCGAAGCAGGAATCGAACCCACGACCTTGTGTATGCAAGGGGGGCATGTTGGAGAATTTTCCAGCTGCCCACCATCAACATGGATTCCGTAAGGTACACAGTACGACGACAGCCTTACATGCCATTTCGACACATATCAATAAGGGACTTAATCAGCCCAGGCCGTGTCATAGGACGGTCCTCGTGTCGCTTGACCTATCGAAAGCATTCGATACGGTCAACCATGCCAAATTATTTGAGGACATCGAGAATACGTCCCTACCGGCAGGAGTGAAACGTTGGGTGCTGAATTATATGTGTGGACGCCAGTCGTACTTGGAATTCAGGGACAAAAAGTCAAAACCCCGTAGAGTTAAACAGGGAGTTCCCCAGGGTGGGGTGATATCTCCGGCGCTGTTTAACCTCTACCTGTCCTCGATTCCACGCCCACCTGACGGCGTCGAGATTGTATCATATGCTGATGACTGTACAATCTTGACATCTGGGCCCAATGTTGATGACATCTGCGATCGTTTAAATGTCTACTTAGCTAATCTTACCAGTTATTTCACTGCGAGAAACTTGAGGATATCCCCCACCAAATCCTCAGCCACACTATTCACTACATGGACGGCAGAAGTGCGCAGGCAGTTGAATATTAGTGTCGATGGCGAAATAATTCCGACCACAAATTACCCCAAGATTCTTGGGGTCACATTCGACAGCCTTTTCAGGTCGTCTGCCCATGCCACTGCAATTTGTAATAAGCTCCGTGGTAGAAACAAGGTCCTCATGTCACTTGCCGGCAGTACTTGGGGTGCGGACAAAGAAACCTTGTTAGCTACCTATAAGGCAATTGGCCGGTCAGTGGTAAACTATGCAGCGCCAGTGTGGACACCGCAGACTAGTGATACGCAGTGGAATAACATACAAACCTGTCAGAACGCTGCCCTTAGAACTGCGACTGGGTGTCTCCGCAGCACACCCCTGGATCACCTTTATGTGGAGACAAAGATCATCCCTGTGCGAAGACACAACTACATGTTGTCAAAGCAGTATCTCCTGGGTTGTTATCGCAGTAATCATCCAAACCACCATCTCATGGATGCACAACCACCACCCAGGAACGTAAGGGTTGATATACATAATCTAGAGCGCGAGATCCAGGCAGGTTTGAACAGGATTCATGAGGATACTGTAGCTGAAGCGGTGAGAAGCTACAAGGTTAATCCTGTTCTCGGAGTCCGTCCACCGCCCATAGCACCGGAGGAAAGAGACCTCCCACGGCAGACTAGGGTAGTTTTAGCCCAGTTAAGATCAGGCAAGTGCAGCCGCCTCAATTCCTATTTATCAGTGATTGATAGCAGCGTAGCTGACGTATGTCCAATTTGTAACCAAGGGCCACACGACACGCGTCATCTTTTCTCTTGCCCAGCTAAACCAACCCGACTTACCGCCAGGTCACTCTGGACGCACCCCACCTTAGTCACAGAGTTCCTCGATCTGGCCACAAGCTGAAGTACCAAAGCGCATAACATAAAAATGGATGAAATCACAATAAACTGTTACAACAACAACAACCAAAAAGGAAGATTCGTGGCAATTTGAAGAAAGCACCTAACCAATTGGCTACTTCACAACCATTTATAAACCAACACATCATATCGGATGCCATTCGTTCCTTAGCGACAGTACTTTGTGCATCCCACCAATCTAGTCAATTTCAAGCCCGGCGCCATGTCTAAACATGGCTGTTTAGCCTTAGTTATTATATATAGAAATTTGATTGGATTTTAATGAATTTGAATGAATTATGTTAGCTTAAAATGTAACGTAAATACAATTTGAAAGTCATTGAATTTGAAAACGATATACATATACCAAAACAAGTATCGACAGGAATGTCAAAAAATCGTTAAAACTTCAGAATGTTCTAAAAATAAAAATATATGAAGTTGATAGGTTTCTTAGTTAGTGGGAAAGATACAATCTTTCCGTTTGTTGTAAGCCGTGACCCAGGCCACTAGGTGAGAGTTGATCATCTTAAAATAAATTGTAAATTGAAATCTGACCCACTTGTGTTTACCTCTACTTGGGTTTACTTATTGTGTTGGGTTACGATACCTCATTGCTCGAGATATCATTTCCTAACAATATAACTAAACTCTTCTGCTTGACAGTATTTAACATCCACCAAGTATTTAACATCTCGCTTGTGGGAGCTATCTTTCTCTGGGATTCCAACTACAGTCCACAAACACAACTACAATCTTGGAGCGTTGTGTCCAGCTCTCTATACTGTCCACCATCGGTGCTCATTAGACCCTGCTCCATCCCCCCATTTTTATTCATCCACCTTAAAGCGGGAAAAGCCTCTCACTCGAGGGCGAAGGATTTCCGACCAATCAGCTTATCCTCATTCCTACTTAAGACTCTGGAGAGGATGATAGATATTTATCTTAGAACTAGCATCGATTCAAGTTTGCTGTCGAAACGACAACATGCATACTCGAAGGGCAGGTCTACTGAGACCGCATTACATGAACTAGTCAGCTTTATTGAAAGCTCACTATCTGTCAAAGAATACACAATCGTGGCGTTTCTAGACATCGAAGGGGCGTTCAATAACGTCCATCCGAGCTCAATATTAAATGGACTGACAACTCTGAATGTTGATCCAGATATACTTAGGCTGTTAGACGAACTTCTAAGAGACGCATTTCAGCCACACTAGGACAAGCAAACATACAATGGTATGTGAACAGAGGCACTCCCCAAGGAGGAGTTCTATCACCTCTTCTTTGGAATGTTGCTATAAACGACCTTCTGGTTTCCCTAGAAAAAGAAAGGATACAAGTGGTGGCATACGCAGATGATGTGGCGCTAGCAGTCAGGGGAAAATTCCCATCAACAGTTAGAGACATTATACAGAGAGCCTTCCGGATGACTGAGAAATGGGCGAAAGATAATGGTCTTGGGGTAAATCCTGCAAAGACAGAACTAGTCATGTACTGCAAAGATCGCAAAACTCCCACGGTTAGGCCCATTTCCTTAGGGGGTATTGAAATTCCCTTTAGTGAGTGTGCAAAATACCTTGGCGTTATTTTGGACAGGAAGCTGAATTTTAAGCTTAATATTGAAGAAAGGGCGAGGAAAGCAACGGTAGCTTTATACTCGTGCAAAAAGGCAATAGGGAAAAAGTGAGGACTAAACCAAAAATTGTGCATTGGCTATACACGGCAGTGGTTAGACCTAACATGCTATATGGTGTTGTAGTCTGGTGGCCGGCACTTCACCAGCCAACAAGTTTAGATAAAGTTCAGCGTATGGCGTGCTTGTGTATCTCAGGTGCATTCAGCAAGACAGGAACAAATTCCCTTAATGTCATACTGCATCTGTTGCCTTTAGACATTTTGCCAAACAGTCAGCTGCAACAACGGCTGTGCGGTTGCGCGAGCTATCGCTGTGGCCGGAAAAAAGTTACGGTCACAGTTCGGTCCTCAAAATAATGCCAGATGTGCCTAACGTAGTGGATTACACTTTGGCGTGACCACTCTTCGACAATAAGTTTGAGACTCTAATTCCCAACAGTGAGGCGTGGTGTACACGGACCCCGGGGAATAAAAGATATATAGATTTCTACACTGATGGCTCCAAATTGGATGGCCAAGTGGGTTTCGGAGTATATTCTAAAGATATGGAACTTCGAATAGCGAAAAGATTACCTGATCACTGTAGTGTTTTTCAGGCTGAAATATTAGCAATAAGAGAAGTGGTGAATTGGCTGAGAAGTAATTGGCATTAATATATACTCAGACAGTCCACCTGCAATAAAATCCTTGGACTCTGTGTTCCTCAACTCGAAAACGGCCATCGACTGCCGCAAATCTCTCAATGAGATGGCTGAGCAGCACAATATTCACCTAATATGGGTGCCTGGCCACCGGGGAACATCGAAGCAGATGAGCTAGCAAGGCTAGGAACTACCTTACATATTTCAGGGGAACTAGAATCTGTTGGTATGCATCTGGCTACCTGCAAGCTCATACTGCGTGAGAAGGCTGTCATGATGGCAAATGTTCGATGGGAGAATTGCAAGGGTTGTAACGACACCAAGCAAATATGGCCCCATTTAAACTTAAACCGCACACTAGATATGCTAGTGTTCTCGAGACGCCAGATATCACTCCTGATATCTGCTATAACGGGTCGCTGCCTGATAGGCGATTTTGCAAAAACTATTGGTGCGAAGTACATACAATAGTCATTAATTGTATGAGCTGTCATGATGCGGAGGAAAAGGAATCAATAAAACACCTCTTGTGTGAGTGTCCTGCATTTTGTGTAAGGCGTAAGCAAATTTTAGGGGCATATAGCTTCAGATTACTGGCGGACCTGGAAAACGTTAACTTAAGCAGTCTGCTAATGTTTTTGGAACAATCTGGTTGGTTCAAAAGCAGAATATAATCGAGAAGGTTCAGCGGTTAAAACTAGAAGTGTCCATATGTAATAGGTACTTTTAGTTAATGTGGTATCACAATGGACTGAATAGTGTAAGTGAGCCTGGATCTTAATCGGGCTGCCACTTTTACCTAACCTAACCTAAGGTAGTGAAATAATAGATTTCCGAAGAAAAATTGTGGATGCTTGGCTGGCCTGCTCAGTTACCTAATATAAAGCCATGAAATAACCTTTGGAAAGTCAAAAAGTCGAAAAAGTCAGTACTATAGAAGATTAGAGTTATCCAAATTTGAGTATGATCGGTTGATAAATATGGGAGCTATATCTAAATCTTAACCCGAATCGACCCAGAACTTTTTTTTTTTAATTTTTCGGAATATTTCATAGGGCATTTATGTAGGTCCTAGGGATTATAAATCAATTTTTTTTTTTCATTTTGCCCTTTCAGATCGAAAGATATAGGGTGTGACCATATGGTCACATTGGGTACGATTTGTGTTCGTACAACACGAAAAAAATCGAGTTATTTTACATGTGACCATATGGTAACACTGGGCTGATTCGGATTAATCGATTTCAATGAAATTTTGCGGACTTAAAGAATGGTGAATTATATTACCTTATGCTCTACACACTATCCTCGATTGTTCTAAATTTGTATCGATTAGAGGGAATTTCGATTTCTTCAAGTATCATAATACTTCTCGCTACTAAAAACATTAATCTCTAGAAATCTCTTACGAAATTTATAATTGAAATAAATTGATATTTATTAATATATTTGATTATATTGTTAAATTGTTTTTCATTCCTTGATATTGTTACCATAGATATAGAAAAAAGGAAAATACGTTGTTAATTACATGGATTGAATATCAATATTTTCTCTCGATACTGTATCAGCATTTCACTTCATCACTCACACCCAGCCTTGGTTCTGAAGCATCAAAAGCTGGCATCGTTCTATAACAGATCAATAGGAGTTTTTCCGTGAACGGGATCCCGGGAAATTGCTATTTTTCGCTACCGTTTTCCCGGGAGTGAAGTGCGGGAATACCCGGGACATTTTATTTACAATATTTTATATATAATAGAGGGTTTTATATGGCAAATGACAGTTGAAATCTAGTTAAAGTGGAATTTGAAAGTGTAATGTGAATAACTATGGTACCAAGTCGTAGTAGTTGTGGAACATACATAGTCGTAGGTTCCAATCCAGAATCCAACGGGCTCTAAATTGTTAAAAAGAAGTTTGCACTTCCTAATTTATGATTGTCATATTTCTGTAAACCGACATTCCGATAGACTGGTAGACTGAGTAAACCTTTAAAACCCCACGTCGGCAATTGCATAATTTCAAAATTTCATAATTATTGCAAGGATGTTTTTTATGGAATACGAAAATTCCAACCTTTTCTAAGATAGTTACTTTAATTTCAAATTTATACCTTATATACATTAGTCTTCAAATCTATTAAAATTGGTTTAAAGCCGTTATTTATAGGGCATACGACAACTGAAATCAAGTTAAACATTCTAGATTGAAGCTGATTAATTTGCCTACTCTTAGGAGCCGACGGACGATGTTGAGCTCCATGATGACGTATAGGTTAGTTAGTGGGGATTCCATGCTCGGAATTGATATTTAGGATTAGGATAAATGTTCCTTTTATGGCATCTAGGAATTACCAGTTTCTTTACATTGATTTCTGTGGAGCCTATTCGTAGGATGTGCATTATTTTTAATTCAATCTATCATCTAGTTGACACTAACCTTAGTATTGATATTATGAAGTCTAGAATTTTAGCATATTTGGATAACTAATACATTAGTTTTATCGAATAACCTAATATTTGATCTTGTGTTTTAATATACCCGGCTAGTCGACCTGTAGACGGGTCCACAGGTGGCGACACTTTGACAAGTCGTACTTTTTCTAAGGTAACGACATCAAAAGGAGGTAATCCCTCACGAAAGAGATTCAAGGAACGCAGAATAGCTTTGTTTATCCTAAAGAAGTTAGGATCAGTCGACCCAAGCACGCTGTCGGCTAAACAAAGCGATTCCTTAAAATGGGCTCAAGGAATTCTTGAGGCTGGAAAAATGGAACGATCACCGCATGAGCTGCCATCGTCCAAAAGGGATCAAAGATCGTTTGCCTCAGTTGCTAAAGACAGCCTTGTGTTCCAAAGCAAAAATGGGGGGAAATTGAGAATGCTCTGTCTGTCGTCTACTCACAAGTGCTGGAAAAGTTTCCCGGTCCAGATCCTCGACACCAAGAGGCTTGTTGGTATCAAGGACGATTTAAGCTAGTCGCATTTGAGGACCATAGGTCTATAGAATGTTTTAAAGCTGCTCTGATACTAATTGGTGAAGTTTGGGAAGGAGCTGCTCTAGAGTTAGTCGAGAAGAAAGACATACCGGCTAGACCTAGAGCACATGCGTGGATACCTGCAAACCCTTCTGACCCTGAATCTATTTTAAATAGACTGAAACGATGCAATCCAGATCTTCCAACAGCTGATTGGAAGGTTGGCCGTTTGGATGAAGTGGATGGACCAAGACGGCATGCAGTGTTTATATTGAACACTCAGTCTTTGCCACATCTAGCAAAGTCTCAGGGCCGTGTATGTTATGGCTTTCATTATATACAAATGAAGGTATATAAAAACGATCAGCTAAAGGATTCAGAAATGGACAAGCCTCTGTCTGAATCAGAAGAAAGCGGATCCTCTTGCGAAGTCGAGGGAGATACCAAAATTGAAGACATGGATAGACACCGTATGCGAGAGGAGGTTTCTATTGCCTCAGAACTCACCAAAGTTGAACCTATGGTTATTGCGAGAGTCACCGAGATCTCTGAAGAGGACATTATTGATGACTCGATTGAAGCGGCTGATGTGACGGTTGTTGAAAATCTCGATGGTCCTACGGATCCTCCAGATAAATCTTCATCATTGTAAGGCTGCATGTGCTGCCTTAAAAGTTCTCCTGATGAAAGGGGACATAGATATAGTTCTTATTCAAGAACCATATGTTTATAGAAACAAAATATGTGAATTAAGTACTCCGGGGTTCAAACTATTGCAATATACTAGTAATGATGTAAATCGAGCCTGTATAATTGCTAAAAACGAGCTCAACTTGTTTCTGCTTCCTTCAATGTGCAATACAGACACTGTCGTTGCCAGTTTAGAAATAGCCAAATGCAAATATTGGGTATCTTCGGTGTACATGGGACATGACAGGGAGATGCCTCCATGTGCCGTTAAGACCTTAGTGGTGGAGTCACTGAAAACAAAGACGAAACTCATTATGGGATGCGATGTGAATGCACATCATAGTATATGGGGAAGTAGTGATTAGTATGCAAAGGGAGAGTCGCTAATAGAGTTTATTTTGCGTACTAATCTGGTAGTTTGCAACAAGGGAGATGCCCCAACCTTTGTCACTAAAAACAGGCAAGAGGTTTTGGACATCACCTTGGTCTCGCATGAACTGAATGAAATGATATCTGAGTGGCAGGTTTTAAGTGAACACAGCTTCTCAGATCATCGCTACATCAGTTTCAAATTTGATGTTCATATCACCAAGACCATATTTCCGCCAAATGTTAGGAAAGCTGACTGGAATAGGTATAGGGAATCGTTCAATATGATGATACCGGAAATAACAGAGACAAATATGAGAAATGTGCAAGATATCGAACACGCAGTGGAGCGGATTACTAAGGCCTTCAACATCTCACTGAAAGCTGCATGCCCTAGAGGGGAGCCAAAGGGGAAAAATCGACCACCATGGTGGTCTACGGAATTAAGTAATATGAGGCGGAGTTACAAGCAGTAACTGACAAAATTATCCCCTGGTTGTCGGCGATATATAAAGGATGTATCAACTTATAATATATCCCAGGAAAGTGGAGGGAAACAAAAGTCGTTTTCATACCTAAAGCGGGAAAGCCTCTCACTCGAGGGCGAAGGATTTCCGACCAATCACCTTATCCTCATTCCTATTTAAGACGCTGGAGAGGATGATAGATATTTATCTTAGATCTAGCATCGATTCAAGTTTGTTCTCGAAACGACAGCATGCTTACTCGAAGGGCAGGTCTACCGCATTACATGAACTAGTCAGCTTTATTGAAAGCTCACTATCTGTCAAAGAATACAAAATCTTGGCGCTTCTAGACATCGAAGGGGCGTTCAATAATGTCCATCCGAGCTCGATATTAAATGGACTGACAACTCTGAATGTTGATCCATGTATACTCAGGCTGTTAGACGAACTGCTAATGAAGAGACGTATTTCAGCCACACTAGGACAAGCAAACATACAAAGGTATGTGAACAGAGGCACTCCCCAAGGAGGAGTTCTATCACCTCTAAAGTGGTGGCATACGCAGATGATGTGTCTCTGGCAGTCAGGGGAAAATTCCCATCCACAATCAGAGATATTATTCAGAGGGCCCTCCGGATGACTGAGAAATGGGCGAAAGACAATGGTCTTGGGGTAAATCCTGCAAAGACAGAATTAGTCATGTACTGCAAAGATCGCAAAACTCCCACGGTTAGGCCTATTTCCTTAGGGAGTATTGAAGTTCCCTTTGGTGAGTGTGCAAAATACCTTGGCGTTATTTTGGACAGGAAGCTGAACTTTAAGGTTAATATTGAAGAAAGGGCGAGAAAAGCAACGGTAGCTTTGTACTCGTGCAAAAAGGCAATAGGAAAAAAGTGGGGACTAAAACCAAAAATTGTGCATTGGCTATACACGGCAGTGGTTAGACCTATAATGCTATATGGTGTTGTAGTCTGGTGGCCGGCACTTCAGAAACCGACTTGTTTAGATAAAGTTCAGAGTATGGCGTATTTGTGTATTTCAGGCGCATTCAGCAAGACAGGAACAAATTCCCTTAATGCCATGCTGCATCTATTGCCTTTAGACATTTTGACCAAACAGTCAGCTGCAACAACGGCTGTGCGGTTGCGCGAGCTATCGCTGTGGTCGGAAAAAAGTTACGGTCACAGTTCGGTCCTCAAAATAATGCCAGATGTGCCTAACGTAGTGGATTACACTTTGGCGAGTCCACTTTTCGACAAAAAGTTTGAGACTCTAATCCCCACCAGTGAGGCGTGGTGCACACAGACCCCGGGGAATAAAGAATATATAGATTTCTTCACTGATGGCTCCAAATTGGATGGACAAGTGGGGTTCGGAGTATATTCTAATGATCTGAAACTTCGAATAGCGAAAAGATTACCTAATCACTGTAGTGTTTTATAGGCTGAAATATTAGCAATAAGAGATGTGGCGAATTGGCTGAGAAGTAATGTTCCAAAAAATGTGGGCATTAATATATACTCAGACAGTCAACCTGCAATAAAATCCTTGGACCCTGTGTTCCTCAACTCGAAAACGGCCATCGACTGCCGCAAATCTCTGAATGAGATGGCTGAGCAGTACAATATTCACCTAATATGGGTGCCTGGCCATAGGAACATACCGGGGAACTGCGAAGCGGTTGAGTTGGCAAGGCTAGGGACTACCTTACATATTCCAGAGGAACTATAATTTGTTGGTATGCCCCTAGCTACCTGCAAGCTCATACTGCGTGAGAAGGCTGTTATGATGGCAAATGTTCCATGGGAGAATTGCAAGGGTTGTAACGACACCAAGCAAATATGGTCCCATTTCAACTTAAACCGCACACTAGATATGCTAATGTTCTCGAGACATCAGGTATCACTCCTGATATCTGCTATAACGGGTCGCTGCCTGATAGGCGATTTTGCAAAAGCTATTGGTGCGAAGTATAATGACTATTGTATGAGCTGTCATGATGCGGAGGAAAAGGAATCAATAAAACACCTCTTGTGTGAGTGTCCTGCATTTTGTGTAAGGCGTAAGCAAATTTTAGGGGCATATAGCTTCAGATTACTGGCGGACCTGGAAAACGTTAACTTAAGCAGTCTGCTAATGTTTTTGGAACAATCTGGTTGGTTCAACAGAAGAAAATAATCGAGAAGGTTCAGCGGTTAAAACTAGAAGTGCCCATATGTCATAGGTACTTTTAGTTAATGTGGTATCACAATGGACTGAATAGTCTAAGTGAGCCTGAATCTTTATCGGGCTGCCACTTTAACCTAACCTAACCTAATATAGCCGGCTGATGAGTCATTCTCTGTAGCTGGTCAAATCCCTCTGCCTCCACCCCGCCATGATCCGGAGGATGGTGTGTACGCTGTCCCTACGTCATGGAGATGAGGCCCTCACGGTCGGAAGGGGCGGGAAAGTGGGCGATGGGACCGCTCGATAAAAAAAAGTGGATTTTGGAAGTGTAATGTGAATGTCGTATTACATGGTAGTGTTTCCCTTTTGGGAATATTGACTGAACATGTGCATTTATTGACCCCGTTTAACGATGGTGAAATCGAAATAAGTTTCTTTCATTTCCAAACACTTTTTTTGGTGTTACAAAAAATCCCACTATATTAATAGTGTTCTTCCGAAAACTATACCGAAAGAGACTGCCTTAACCATTGTAAAATGTTTTGTATTACAAAATATTTCGTATTTTAGTATGATTCATGGCTGATGTAAGAGAGCAACATAATATATATTGTTAGTTGTCCAGAGAGCGCTTTATAACCGTAGCTTTAGGCTATTTAATTTATTCAAATGTCTAAATGTATTCCACATCAAAGCAAATTTCCCTTTGACCGGGATCCCGGGAAAAAAAATTCCCGCTTTCCCGGGAATGCAAAAAGTCCAGGAAAAAGAATGAGAACAACATCACCATTAAAAATCCACAACCAACAAAAAATAAGCATTGCAAAATACATTTGAAGGAACCTCATTGGATTACATTTTAGCGCAATAGTCGTTTTCGTAATGTTATGTATAAACAAAGATTAGTTAAAATTCAGCACATAGACATAGCATACCTTTAATAATATCTCTGCCTCCTGGCTGACCAAATGATTGAACTAGAATTAATGGCATCATATTTTGCCAGATATGTTTTGCCAATAAAAATGACTAAAACCTAGAAAATTGATATGCATCAAATAAAGAATTAAAATAAATATTATACATACCTATCGTGCTACCAATGTCTTCTAGCAATACTAAATCTTTTATATAAATTAAAAATTACTTTATTTTTCCATATGCGTCTACTATTTCCAAATTCCTACAAAGCATGTAATCGGTTTATTTATTTATTTTTTTTTGTTTTCAGCACTAAATGATTATGTAGCCACCGTTCTAATAGCGATGTTTCTAATTTTAGAATTAATAGAATTCAAAATTACAGGGTGACCCAGAGATAGAAAACTATCATAAAACGTCGTTCACATTATTATAGCCCGCTCGCACTAGACACAAAACCCAAAAAAACAACGTTTGAAAATTGCTAAATTTCAACAATTTTTCAAACATTTTTTCAAAGGATTAGTGTAATATTCAAGTTGAGAAATTGTTGAGAAAATTGCGTTCTCAACAAAAAACAGACGTTACCCTCAACAGTGAAATTCAACACATTAGCAATAATATCTCAAGTGTTATCCTCAAATTGAAATGCATCGCTACTCAATAATTTGTCAAACAATTTTCGATGCGAGTCAAATTCAAAATTAACATCGTTGCAAATACTTTTCAACCTAAATTTGTATGAATGATATCCCCACATCAAATTGAAAGTCAAAGCCAAAATTCTATGAAGTTTGTATAATTTATTCATTTTCATCAAAATAAAATATATAATAATACACTACACTACATAATACAGAACAATACCAATTGGTAAATAATAATCTTATTAAACCTATTATTGTAATTGAAACACACAACGAATTTATTAAAAGTTTTTGACAAGGAAAAACAAATTGTATTTATTCTCTATACGGGATTTTTCAGAATGAAAAAAATATTTAAAAACAAAAAACATGTAGAAAATGCAAGGCCTATTTCAATTAAGAAATAATTGAAACCTCTATTGATTGTAACAAGTATTACAATACCCCCTCTCAATCAATTAATCCAATATCCTTGCAAATCTTGAAGAAATGGTTTGCATCTGTAGATTTGGTAAATATATCCGCAAGTTGCATATCGGTTTTGATTGGCTCTATTTTTACAACCCCATTCATTACGTTGTCTCTTACGAAATGGTGTTTTATATCTATGTGTTTAACGCGCTTGCTTTCCAAATTGCTTGCTATTCCAATGCATCCTCTATTGTCCTCGAAAATTTTTATTGCATAAGATTAATTTATTTCGTGCAAGTCTTGCATTACCCCCCTGATCCAAATTGCTACGGCAGTTGCAAAGCTTAAAGCAACGTATTCAGCTTCCGAAGACGATGTTGCAACGGTTTGGTGTTTCTTACTACCCCATGAGACGGAACAACCATAAATTTTGAAAATGTATCCCCTGACTGACTTCCTGTCGGTTGTATCTGAAGCCCAATCAGCATCCGCATAGCCAATAACTGCCTCAGAATTTTGTTTATTGAAGGCTAACTTCATGGGAATCGTACCTTTTAGATATCTAGCTATTCTTTTTAAATGTTGCCAATGCAGTTCAGATGGGTTCTGTTGGAATCTGCCTAGATATCGACTTGATAACAAATATCCGGCCTTGTACATAGCATCAAGTACATCAAGCTTCCCAATAACTCGCGATAGGGCTGATTTAATTTTTGCTCTTCCGCACTTAATTGAAGTTGTAACCCTTCTCCATTGGCGTCTTGACATAGTTACATTCTGCCAATCCAAATGTTTCAAGCAACTTTCTAATACTAGATTCTTGTGATATTATCAGTTTTCCTTTCTCATAAATAAACTTCATTCCAAGAAAATGTTTTAAAAGGCCACAATCAGACATCTCGAAATTATTCGCAAGGCTCGTTTTCAGATTGGTAATACTTTCCACATTATTCCCAACAATGAGTAAATCATCGACGTATAAGACCAAGTATAGTATAACACGAGCCTTTTTATCTACTTTAACATACAGGCAGTAATCGTGTTTTGAACGCGTGAACCCTAATGAAGTTATGAAGTTATTAAACTTATCGTTCCAGCATTTTGGTGCTTGCTTGAGGCCATACAACGATTTGGTTAATTTGCAGCACATACCATTATTCTTATTCACACCTTCAGGGAGTTCCATGAATAAATCTTCCTTCAGGTCACCATGGAGGAAAGCCGTTTTCACATCCAGTTGATGGAACTGGTAACCATGGTGCACCCCGACTGCCAGGACTATTCTTAACGTACATAACTTTGCTACAGGCGCATAAATATCCAAATAATCTATTCCATACTGTTTATGGTAGCCCTTTACAACCAACCTGGCTTTGTGTTTACTCAAATTACCATTTTCGTCCTCTTTTATACGAAATACCCATCTTGATTTAAGTAGTTTTGTATTGGGAGGAATCTTGACCAATTGCCAGACATGATTTTTCTTCATTGAAAGTAGTTCATCCTTTATAGCTTTTTGTCACATCTCGCTATCGTCTCTATGAGCTATTTCCTCGTATTTCTCCGGAATATTGTTGTTGACTCGTTCTGCGTTTAACCCAGTTATGTAATCTAAGAACTTATAGGGCATTTTACTGAGTCGACCACTTCTTCGTATATTATCTTGCTGTTGATCTACAGTTTCGCCGTCATTGCTTGCCGTTATCTCCTCTGTTTGGAACGTGTGCTCAAGACTTTCTCTTGTACGGTTTAGATTTCGTTCACTTCCAAAGCCTTCATCATATCCCCCGAAGTCATCAACATCGGCACTAACACCTTCGCCTTCTCTTCCAAAGCCTTCATCATATATTCCGAAGTTAGCAACATCGGCACCAGCACCTTCGCTTTCTTCCCTCCCTTATTGGTAGTTTGTACATATTACAGTGGTTTCTTTAGCAGAAGGTTTTTCTTTAAATGGGTAGCACATTTCATGAAATTTAACATCACGAGCCAAAACCACTTTTTTAAATTCAAAATCCCATAAACGTTAACCACTGGGAGCGTATCCGATCATTGCCATTTTCTTTCCTTTGGGATCAAGTTTTCGTCTTTTGGCATCTGGTATCCAAGCAAATGCTTTACAACCAAACACACGGATTTTGTTAAGATTTTGCTTTTCCCTAAACCAAAGATCGGCGGAGGTGACATCTTTACTTACCGCTCTTGTAATACAACGATTTATAATGTATACCGCAGAGAGAGCCGCTTCATTCCATAAATACTTCGGGGCATCTGAGTCTATTAACATTGCCCGAACTTTATCAGAAACGGTTCTGTTAAAACGCTCTGAAACTCCGTTCTGTTGGGGAGAATAAGCTATGGTAGTTTCTACTTGTATACCTTTCATTTTATACCATTGCTTTTGTTCATTTGAGAAATATTCCCTTCCCTGGTCAATGGTTAAACTCGATATCTTTGAACCTGGAAACATTGCCGATACCATTGCTTCATATTCTTTAAATTTGCTAAAAACTTGCGACTTCTTCTTGATACAATATAGACAAGCAATGTGAGTGTAGTCATCTATGAATGACACGAAATATTTGCAGCCGTCCCACGAAACAGGAGTAATGGGACCGCATACATCTGAGTGTATTCTTTCAAGAACTCTTGTAGCTCGTGTTCTACTACCGTTAAAAGGATCGCGAGATTGCTTCGCTTCCACACAAACGTCGCAAAACTTTTGTTCTTTCGGGTTTACATCAGCCTTGATCAGATTCAATCTTTTTAAATACTCAAGTCCCGAAATACCGATGTGTCCCAAACGTTTGTGCCACAATTCGGTTTAATTTTGATTAGCAACTAAAGGTAAGTACTATGTTCGCTTTTCGCGTTGAAATTTTCGTGGTTACTTTATTAAAACAGTTCAATATAAAGCAGACAAATTAACTCAATTGATGCGTAGTTTCTTGTTCCTCTAGATTTCGGCAACACTTTACAGGAATAAGTTTTTTTCATTTATAATTTTGGTTATTTAAGGAAAAGTAATCGCGAAAATAAAGTGGTTTTCAACTCGAAAACCGAACATAGTACCTACCCTAAAGCTGAAATATTCTTCTGTTGCAATTTCAACTCGTACAAATTACCTTTCAGATAAGCTGTAGCAAGTTTTTTGTTGCCCTTTACAATTGAGGCCTTATTCCCTTCAAGGCCAGATTCAGCGAGCTTACATACAGACATCACATTTTCTCTAATAATGTAAAATATTGTTACGAATTTGATAATTATAGATATAAGTTTATTTAAATTAGTTTCCGTTAATTTAAAATTTCAAATTGTAACGATAAAATTTCGCTATCACTTGTTGGAATCATCTATTCATTTTCTAGTATTTTCCTGAATTTCTTTTATGTTCTTTTGTTTGCTTACCGAAATGTTAGTTCTTACTCTCTCATAGAATAGCAACCCCTTTGCTTTGTTATTCTGCATTCTCATTTCATCTCATTGTCTATTGTCATTATTGTTGTTGTTGTAGTAATGCGAGCATATATCTGTGTGAGTGTGTATGTGTTTGGCAGCCACCAGGTAAACAACTTAATGGTCGTAGATCCTTCTAGCATTGTCTAAGAATGTTCAGGCGTTGCCAGAATATTGTAGTGCTACCAGAATGCTCTCGTATTGCCACACCGTCATATATAAAAGCGCTCGCATGCTGCTAACGAGTCAGTCTTAATTAAAGCGTCAAACGAATAACTTCAGTGTGAACGAATTGTAAAGTGTGAAGTCATAGTAAATAAATTGTAGATTGTCGTTATTTAAAAGAACTGTCGGGTAATTAAAAACGCCTAAATATAAAAACGTAACAATTGGTGTCGGAAGTGAAATAACGGAAAAAAATCTACAATGAAGTTTAATGAGCTTCGAGTGGAAGACTTAAAAAAGGAATTGAGCAAACTGGAGCTGCCGACAACAGGCAATAAGGCCCAGCTTCAAAAGCGTCTACTGGAAGAGTTTGAACGGCGTAATATGGACATTGCGACGCATGAGTTTGATTATAAGGAAGACATTGATGAATCAATACTCGTCAATACAAGCAGTGTAGAAACTCTATCTGTGGCTTCGAGTGTTGTGGATTACACATCAATGCTCAATGTTTTGAGCAAAATGATGGAAGAAAACTCTAGAAAAATCATGGATGAGAATTCTACAAAAATGGAAGAAAATTCTAGAAAATTGCTGAAAGAAAATGCCCTACAAATGGAAGCAAATTCTAGAAAAATGGAAGAAAATTCTAGAAAATTGGAAGAAAAATTCGACGAAAATTCTAGAATGGTCAACGAAAAATTACAACAAATTTCTGAAGGCATGGAGAAACGTGTGGACCATATAGAAAATCAAATTGTGGAATTGGATAAGAAAGTTCTTTCCGTGGATGAGAAAATTATGGTTCATGATGAGAAGTTTCTGCACATCGAGAAAAAAATGTCAGAGCTGGAAATGAAAGGTGGTCCAGTGCGCGTCATCGAGGGCTCAAAAATCAAAACTCCTGTTTTCGATGGCTCAACGTCATTTGATGTCTTCAAATTCCAATTCGAAATGGTTGCTTGTAGAAATTTGTGGAATGACGATGATAAAGCAATTGAACTTCTATTGGCATTAAAGGGCAATGCTGCTGATGTGATACAAAGCATTCCCGCTGCTTCTAGAAATAACTATAATGAAGTAATACCGGCACTTCAACGCAAGTATGGTGGAGAGCACAAGCAGGACATCTTCAGAATGGAATTGAGAGGAAGAATCCAGAAATCGAATGAAACCCTACAAGATTTCGCAACAGAAGTTGAGCGGCTAGTGCTTTTGGCATACCCTGGAGAGAATCATCCTCTTATAGATCGTATCAAGATTGAGACTTTTGTGAATGGAATTCGAGACCCTGAGATAAAATGTGCAACATATGCCGCACAAAAAGCTACATTCACAGAAACAGTAACATTTGCACTTGTACAAGAGACTGCGAGATTGCTGGCACGGCCTCAAATTCACAAAGTACGCAGAGTAGAGACCGAGTGTGAAGAATCGAAATCGGTCATTGAATTGGTAAAAGAGGCTCTAAAGCAGATAATGCAAGAAATGAAGCAGCAGGCAAATAAATCTAGAATAAAATGCTATAACTGTGATAAGGCTGGACATCTTTCCCGGGAATGTAAAGCGTGGCGTAAAACGTCGGGGTCAATCTCGCCATCTCCATTAAACAATAATCAGAAGAAGGCGACCACAAAGCCAAGCGACTCAAATTCAAATTTTGCGGATAATAGAAAAGGTGGCAAACAAGTTATTGATCAAGCCTTGACACGACGGCATTGCAATGTAGAAAGCAGACGCTACTCGAAGGCTGAACCAAAGGAGACAGTTGTAAATGTCAGGCAGTTACACATCGAATCTGGCACAGACTGGTCAATAGAGCAACATAAAGATCCCATTCTGAGAAAAATTATTTCGGCAAAACAAGAAAATAAGAAACCCAGCAAGAAAGAAATCGCAGCCGAAAGTCCACTTATGAAAGCATACTGAGCTCAATGGGATAGTTTAGTTCTAGTCAATGGATCCCTGCAACGTAAATGGGAAAGCGAAGATGGCAAGAGCAGCCGAAATTTGATCATCGTTCCAGATTCCAAAATAAGAGACGTTTTGGCGGAGTTCCATAATGCTCCCAGTGGAGGTCATCTGGGAATAACAAAACCGCCGAGAAAGTGAAGCAACGATTCTACTGGGTTGGATGCCAGAAATCAATTGCTGAATGGGTATCCAATTGCGAGAAGTGCATGAAGGCGAAAGGTCCAACAAGGAAAAGTCGAGGTCCTATGCAAGAATATAGACCAGGAGCCCCGTTTGAAAGAATAGCAATGGACGTAGCAGGCCCTTTCCCAGTAAGTGATTCTGGAAACCGTTATGTCCTTGTGGTCATGGATTACTTCAGCAAATGGCCGGAGGTGTATGCAATTCCAAACCAAGAGGCAAAAACGATTGTGGATGTTCAAGTGTATGAAGACAAAGTTTTATTGAAAGTTAAATATGGAATCAACAAATATTACTAAAATTAATTTCAAAGCCATTAACATGGCCGAAGAGTGGAAACGTTGGAAAGATTTGTTTAAAATATATTTACGGGCATCGAATTTGGAAGAAAAGGATGATAAGAGGAAAGTGGCTCTTTTACTACACCACATGGGACCTGAATCTCTGCAAATAACTAAATCATTTGATATAAATTTGGATGAAGTCAAGTATGTGGCCCTGATAGAGAAATTTGACAAGTTTTTCATACCAAAAGTAAATTTGGCAATGGAACGCCACAAATTCACAAGAAAGCAGAAAGATGAAGAAAACTTGGAAAATTTTGTTACTGATCTTAAAAATTTAAGCCTTTCTTGCGAATTTGGAAACCTAAGGGACAGTTTGGTGAACGGCATTTTTATTTGTGTCATGTCCGTTAATTACCAACACATAAAAGAAAGACTGCTAAGTGAAGGTGATATAACCCTTGATAGAGCAATAGAGATAGCAAGAAATATTGAAGCTGCCCGTGAAAATGCATCTCAACTATCAGAAAGCAACAACATAAACAGCATGAGCATAGACCTCTTAAAACAAAACCGAAGTAGTAACCAACAAAAAACTGTTTGTCGGAAATGTGGGCTTTCTCACCAAAACAGATGTCCAGCCGAAAACTCAATATTGTTACGAATTTGATAATTATAGATATAAGTTTATTTAAATTAGTTTCCGTTAATTTAAAATTGTAACGATAAAATTTCGCTATCACTTGTTGGAATCATCTATTCATTTTCTAGTATTTTCCTGAATTTCATTTATGTTCTTTTGTTTGCTTACCGTAATGTTAGTTCTTACTCTCTCTCATAGAATAGCAACCCCTTTGCTTTGTTATTCTGCATTCTCATTTCATTTCATCTCATTGTCTATTGTCATTATTGTTGTTGTTGTAGTAATGCGAGCATATATCTATGTGAGTGTGTATGTGTTTGGCAGCCACCAGATGAACAACATAATGGTCGTAGATCCTTCTAGCATTGTCTAAGAATGTTCTAGCGTTGCCGGAATATTGTAGTGCTACCAGAATGTTCTCGTATTGCCACACCGTCATATATAAAAGCGCTCGCATGCTGCTAACGACTCAGTCTTAATTAAAGCGTCAAACGAATAACTTCAGTGTGAACGAATTGTAAAGTGTGAAGTCATACCCAATAAATACAAACGTTTGAAAAATACTAAAATTCAATAATTTTTCAAACATTTTTTCAAAGGATTAGGGTAATATTCAAGTTGAGAAATTGTTGAGAAAATCGCGTTCTCAACAAAAAACAGACATTACCCTCAACAGTAAAATTCAACACAATAGCAATAATTTCTCAATTGTAATCCTCAAATTGAAATGCATCGCTACTCAATAATTTCTCAAACAGTTTTCAATGTGAGAAAAATAAAAAACTAGCATTGTTGCGAATACTTTCAAATCACAATTTGTATGAAAGTCAATCCTAGTTCTAACTGAAAGTCAATACTAAATTTCTAGGGATTTTGTAAATTTTATTATTTTTTCGTTAACAAATATAATAATCTTAAAAATAACATTAATAATATATGAAAATAATAATATTATACCAATCAAAATGTAATTATCTTATTAAACGTATTAATAAATAAAACTATGAATACAACTTTAAATATCTTAAACATTTTTACATGTATAATTCCATTTCCTCCATAATGTTGGTGTCATTAATATGCTGGCAATTTGAAATAATTACTATCGAGGAACTTGCTGGCTTGTGTGTTAGAATAGATTCCAGCAAGAGGAAATCACAAAATATCAAACTGATGACGGGATGTAAATTGATGTAATGCACATTTTCATCCAGAAGTTCTTGATATAGGAATTGTTGCACTTTGTTTTAATTGGTTGCACTTTGTAAGTTTTCTGAAAACTTTTCTTTGTTGTTTCCTTCATCGGTTTTTCATCGGCCAACATCTTCCAAGAATATACCATTCAATGATTTTAATTTTCTGCAAAACAATCGAGTTTTGTGATTTTCATTATGTTTTCATTTCACTTTTTATTTTGACTTATCAATTTGTATTTCTTCCAACTGACCGCGTACTTCGTGATTTCCTCAAGAATGTTGGTGTTACAAAATTGTTGTTATTAAAATACTGGCAATTTTCAGGAACTTGATGACCAGATAATTGGAATAAATTTCCAGCAATTTCAATTCACAAAATAACAAATTAAACCGATGATGCACATTTTCATCCAGAAGTTCTTGATATAGGAATTTTTGCACTTTGTTTTAGTTGGTTGCACTTTGTAAGTTTTCTGAAAACTTTTCTTTGTTGTTTCCTTCATCGGTTTTTCATCGGCCAACATCTTCCAAGAATATACCATTCAATGATTTTAGTTTTCTGCAAAACAATCGAGTTTTGTGATTTCCATTATGTTTTCATTTCACTTTTTATTTTGACTTACCAATTTGTATTTCTTCCAACTGACCAGGTACTTCGTGATTTCCTCAAGAACGTTGGTGTTACAAAATTGTTGTTATTAAAATACTGGCAATTTTCAGGAACTTGATGACCAGATAATTGGAATAAATTTCCAGCAATTTCAATTCACAAAATAACACATTAAACCGATGATGCACATTTTCATCCAGAAGTTCTTGATATAGGAATTGTTGCACTTTGTTTTAGTTGGTTGCACTTTGTAAGTTTTCTGAAAACTTTTCTTTGTTGTTTCCTTCATCGGTTTTTCATCGGCCAACATCTTCCAAGAATATACCATTCAATGCTTTTAGTTTTCTGCAAAACAATCGAGTTTTGTGATTTCCATTATGTTTTCATTTCACTTTTTATTTTGACTTACCAATTTGTATTTCTTCCAACTGACCAGGTACTTCGTGATTTCCTCAAGAACGTTGGTATTACAAAATTGTTGTTATTAAAATACTGGCAATTTTCAGGAACTTGATGGCCAGATAATTGGAATAAATTTCCAGCAATTTCAATTCACAAAATAACAAATTAAACCGATGATGCGATATAAATTAAACTATCGATGTGATGCGAATTATCATCCAGTAGTTGTTGATATGGAAAAGCATAAATACCAAGTTTTTTTGGTTGCACTTTGATTTATGGAAACTTTCTCTTCTCGATAAGCCACTACCATTTTTCATCGGCCAGCCTCTTAATGTGTCCAAGAATCAGCATCCAAATATTTTAGTTGTCTGCAAAGAGATTTGAGTTTAGTGACTTCCTTCAAGTTTTCATTTCGTGTTTTAGTTTTACTTACCAATTATTATAAGCAATTTCAATTGATTATTAAAAAATTTCCACATTTTTGTATTTCTTCCACGAACTTTGTTGTCCAAAGTAGTATTGAAAACCATGTGGTGTTTTCGTTGCATTTCAGGGTAGTGTTTTGTCAAAGTTTTCTCCAATTATCTTCAACACATTTTCAAAGTTTTCGTCAACATTTTGCCAAATTGGTTGTAATTCGCAAACAATTTGAAGATGAATTGAAGATGAGCTTTTTCAAGTCAAGTTGAATTTATGTTGAAAATGATATTTACCCTCAAACTGAAGAGGTGTTGCATTTGAAAAACGCTCATCCTGTGTTTATTGGGTAGTAAATAAATTGTAGATTGTCGTTATTTAAAAGAACTGTGTTTTAATTGTCGGGTAATTAAAAACGCCTAAATATAAAAACGTAACAATTGGTGTCGGAAGTGAAATAACGAAAAAAAATCTACAATGAAGTTTAATGAGCTTCGAGTGGAAGACTTAAAAAAGGAATTGAGCAAACTGGAGCTGCCGACAACAGGCAATAAGGCCCAGCTTCAAAAGCGTCTCCTGGAAGAGTTTGAACGGCGTAATATGGACATTGCGACGCATGAGTTTGATTATAAGGAAGACATTGATGAATCAATACTCGTCAATACAAGCAGTGTAGAAACTCCATCTGTGGCTTCGAGTGTTGTGGATTACACATCAATGCTCAATGTTTTGAGCAAAATGATGGAAGAAAACTCTAGAAAAATCATGGATGAAAATTCTAGAAAAGTGGAAGAAAATTCTAGAAAATTGGAAGAAAAATTCGACGAAAATTCTAGAATGGTCAACGAAAAATTACAACAAATTTCTGAAGGCATGGAGAAACGTGTGGACCATATAGAAAATCCAATTGTGGAATTGGATAAGAAAGTTCTTTCCGTGGATGAGAAAATTATGGTTCATGATGAGAAGTTTCTGCACATCGAGAAAAAAATGTCAGAGCTGGAAATGAAAGGTGGTCCAGTGCGCGTCATCGAGGGCACAAAAATCAAAACTCCTGTTTTCGATGGCTCAACGTCATTTGATGTCTTCAAATTCCAATTCGAAATGGTTGCTTGTAAAAATTTGTGGAATGACGATGATAAAGCAATTGAACTTCTATTGGCATTAAAGGGCAATGCTGCTGATGTGATACAAAGCATTCCCGCTTCTTCTAGAAATAACTATAATGAAGTAATAGCGGCACTTCAACGCAAGTATGGTGGAGAGCACAAGCAGGACTTCTTCAGAATGGAATTGAGAGGAAGAATCCAGAAATCGAATGAAACCCTACAAGATTTCGCAACAGAAGTTGAGCGGCTAGTGCTTTTGACATACCCAGGTGAGAGTCATCCTCTTGTGGACCGCATCAAGATTGAAACCTTCGTCAATGGAATTCGAGACCCAGATATAAAATGTGCAACATACGCGTCACAAAAGGCTACATTCGCTGAAACAGTAACATTCGCACTTGCACAGGAGACTGCGAGATTGCTAGCGCGGCCTCAAATTCACAAGGTACGTAAAGTAGAGACAGAGTGTGATGAATCAAAGTCCGTTATTGAGTCGATGAAAGAGGCCATGAAGCAGGCAATGCAAGAAATGAAGCAAGAGGCAAATAAATCCCAGATCAAATGCTATAACTGTGATAAGCCGGGACATATAGCTCGAGAATGCAAAGCACGACGCAAACGGTCAAGATCCACATCACCATCTCCATTAAACAATAGCCATAAGAAGGTGACCCCACAATCAAGTGAGTCACCTTTAAACTAAATCGAGCTAGTTCAGCGGGGCAAGAGCTGGCTCCCACAGACGATGGCCCCACCATCTCCATAGCAATAGTTCAACAGAAAAATAACAATTTAACTATTGCGGGTATTATTAATGGCGACAAGCGTACTTTGACGTTGGATACTGGTGCATCAAAGTATATCATTAGATCTGATTTAGTAAAAGGAAAAGTTACACCACTGATTGGAGTCAAGCTACGCACGGCTACAGGGGAACCCGCAACCGTATATGGAAAGGTCGCCGTAAAATTAAAAAAGAAAATAACTTTTATGTTCAGCTCCTGTTCTAGCGTATCCTATTCCGGGCGAAAAATTTGTTTTGGATACAGATGCTAGCGCGCATGGTATTGGAGGTGTGCTATCCCAACAGATAGACGGCAAGGAGAAGGTCATCGGATATTTCAGCCGAACGTTGTCCAAGCCCGAAAAGAACTACTGTGTAACGCGACGAGAGCTGCTAGCCGTCATAGAGAGTGTAAAACATTATCATAAATATTTGTATGGACAACACTTCTTGCTCAGGACTGATCACTCAGCACTACGATGGTTGCTCCAATTCAAGAATCCGGAAGCTCAACTGGCACGTTGGATCGAGAGGCTCCAAAGCTATGATTTCAGTATCGAGCATAGAAAAGGTGGAAAACACGGTAACGCTGACGCTTTGTCACGTCGACCTTGCAGTATAGAATGCAAGCACTGCTCGAAAGCTGAACATAAGGAGGAGATTGTTGATATTCTGCTGTTACACATCGAATCTGGAGTGGACTGGCCAACAGAACAGCGTAAAGATCCCATTTTGAACAAAATTATTTCGGCAAAGGAAGAGAACAAGAAGCCTAGTAAGAAAGACATCGCAGCCGAAAGTCCACTTATGAAATCATACTGGGCTCAATGGGATAGTTTAGTTCTAGTCAATGGATCCCTGCAACGTAAATGGGAAAGCGAAGATGGCAAGAGCAGCCGAAATTTGATCATCGTTCCAGATTCCAAAATAAGAGACGTTTTGGCGGAGTTCCATAATGGTCCCAGTGGAGGTCATCTGGGAATAACCAAAACCGCCGAGAAAGTGAAGCAACGATTCTACTGGGTTGGATGCCAGAAATCAATTGCTGAATGGGTATCCAATTGCGAGAAGTGCATGAAGGCGAAAGGTCCAACAAGGAAAAGTCGAGGTCCTATGCAAGAATATAGACCAGGAGCCCCGTTTGAAAGAATAGCAATGGACGTGGCAGGCCCTTTCCCAGTAAGTGATTCTGGAAACCGTTATGTCTTTGTGGTCATGGATTACTTCAGCAAATGGCCGGAGGTGTATGCAATTCCAAACCAAGAGGCAAAAACGATTGTGGATGTTCAAGTGTATGAAGACAAAGTTTTATTGAAAGTTAAATATGGAATCAACAAATATTACTAAAATTAATTTCAAAGCCATTAACATGGCCGAAGAGTGGAAACGTTGGAAAGATTTGTTTAAAATATATTTACGGGCATCGAATTTGGAAGAAAAGGATGATAAGAGGAAAGTGGCTCTTTTACTACACCACATGGGACCTGAATCTCTGCAAATAACTAAATCATTTGATATAAATTTGGATGAAGTCAAGTATGTGGCCCTGATAGAGAAATTTGACAAGTTTTTCATACCAAAAGTAAATTTGGCAATGGAACGCCACAAATTCACAAGAAAGCAGAAAGATGAAGAAAACTTGGAAAATTTTGTTACTGATCTTAAAAATTTAAGCCTTTCTTGCGAATTTGGAAACCTAAGGGACAGTTTGGTGAACGGCATTTTTATTTGTGTCATGTCCGTTAATTACCAACACATAAAAGAAAGACTGCTAAGTGAAGGTGATATAACCCTTGATAGAGCAATAGAGATAGCAAGAAATATTGAAGCTGCCCGTGAAAATGCATCTCAACTATCAGAAAGCAACAACATAAACAGCATGAGCATAGACCTCTTAAAACAAAACCGAAGTAGTAACCAACAAAAAACTGTTTGTCGGAAATGTGGGCTTTCTCACCAAAACAGATGTCCAGCCGAAAACTCAATATTGTTACGAATTTGATAATTATAGATATAAGTTTATTTAAATTAGTTTCCGTTAATTTAAAATTGTAACGATAAAATTTCGCTATCACTTGTTGGAATCATCTATTCATTTTCTAGTATTTTCCTGAATTTCATTTATGTTCTTTTGTTTGCTTACCGTAATGTTAGTTCTTACTCTCTCTCATAGAATAGCAACCCCTTTGCTTTGTTATTCTGCATTCTCATTTCATTTCATCTCATTGTCTATTGTCATTATTGTTGTTGTTGTAGTAATGCGAGCATATATCTATGTGAGTGTGTATGTGTTTGGCAGCCACCAGATGAACAACATAATGGTCGTAGATCCTTCTAGCATTGTCTAAGAATGTTCTAGCGTTGCCGGAATATTGTAGTGCTACCAGAATGTTCTCGTATTGCCACACCGTCATATATAAAAGCGCTCGCATGCTGCTAACGACTCAGTCTTAATTAAAGCGTCAAACGAATAACTTCAGTGTGAACGAATTGTAAAGTGTGAAGTCATACCCAATAAACACAAACGTTTGAAAAATACTAAAATTCAATAATTTTTCAAACATTTTTTCAAAGGATTAGGGTAATATTCAAGTTGAGAAATTGTTGAGAAAATCGCGTTCTCAACAAAAAACAGACATTACCCTCAACAGTAAAATTCAACACAATAGCAATAATTTCTCAATTGTAATCCTCAAATTGAAATGCATCGCTACTCAATAATTTCTCAAACAGTTTTCAATGTGAGAAAAATAAAAAACTAGCATTGTTGCGAATACTTTCAAATCACAATTTGTATGAAAGTCAATCCTAGTTCTAACTGAAAGTCAATACTAAATTTCTAGGGATTTTGTAAATTTTATTATTTTTTCGTTAACAAATATAATAATCTTAAAAATAACATTAATAATATATGAAAATAATAATATTATACCAATCAAAATGTAATTATCTTATTAAACGTATTAATATATAAAACTATGAATACAACTTTAAATATCTTAAACATTTTTACATGTATAATTCCATTTCCTCCATAATGTTGGTGTCATTAATATGCTGGCAATTTGAAATAATTACTATCGAGGAACTTGCTGGCTTGTGTGTTAGAATAGATTCCAGCAAGAGGAAATCACAAAATATCAAACTGATGACGGGATGTAAATTGATGTAATGCACATTTTCATCCAGAAGTTCTTGATATAGGAATTGTTGCACTTTGTTTTAATTGGTTGCACTTTGTAAGTTTTCTGAAAACTTTTCTTTGTTGTTTCCTTCATCGGTTTTTCATCGGCCAACATCTTCCAAGAATATACCATTCAATGATTTTAATTTTCTGCAAAACAATCGAGTTTTGTGATTTTCATTATGTTTTCATTTCACTTTTTATTTTGACTTACCAATTTGTATTTCTTCCAACTGACCACGTACTTCGTGATTTCCTCAAGAATGTTGGTGTTACAAAATTGTTGTTATTAAAATACTGGCAATTTTCAGGAACTTGATGACCAGATAATTGGAATAAATTTCCAGCAATTTCAATTCACAAAATAACAAATTAAACCGATGATGCACATTTTCATCCAGAAGTTCTTGATATAGGAATTTTTGCACTTTGTTTTAGTTGGTTGCACTTTGTAAGTTTTCTGAAAACTTTTCTTTGTTGTTTCCTTCATCGGTTTTTCATCGGCCAACATCTTCCAAGAATATACCATTCAATGATTTTAGTTTTCTGCAAAACAATCGAGTTTTGTGATTTCCATTATGTTTTCATTTCACTTTTTATTTTGACTTACCAATTTGTATTTCTTCCAACTGACCAGGTACTTCGTGATTTCCTCAAGAACGTTGGTGTTACAAAATTGTTGTTATTAAAATACTGGCAATTTTCAGGAACTTGATGACCAGATAATTGGAATAAATTTCCAGCAATTTCAATTCACAAAATAACACATTAAACCGATGATGCACATTTTCATCCAGAAGTTCTTGATATAGGAATTGTTGCACTTTGTTTTAGTTGGTTGCACTTTGTAAGTTTTCTGAAAACTTTTCTTTGTTGTTTCCTTCATCGGTTTTTCATCGGCCAACATCTTCCAAGAATATACCATTCAATGCTTTTAGTTTTCTGCAAAACAATCGAGTTTTGTGATTTCCATTATGTTTTCATTTCACTTTTTATTTTGACTTACCAATTTGTATTTCTTCCAACTGACCAGGTACTTCGTGATTTCCTCAAGAACGTTGGTATTACAAAATTGTTGTTATTAAAATACTGGCAATTTTCAGGAACTTGATGGCCAGATAATTGGAATAAATTTCCAGCAATTTCAATTCACAAAATAACAAATTAAACCGATGATGCGATATAAATTAAACTATCGATGTGATGCGAATTATCATCCAGTAGTTGTTGATATGGAAAAGCATAAATACCAAGTTTTTTTGGTTGCACTTTGATTTATGGAAACTTTCTCTTCTCGATAAGCCACTACCATTTTTCATCGGCCAGCCTCTTAATGTGTCCAAGAATCAGCATCCAAATATTTTAGTTGTCTGCAAAGAGATTTGAGTTTAGTGACTTCCTTCAAGTTTTCATTTCGTGTTTTAGTTTTACTTACCAATTATTATAAGCAATTTCAATTGATTATTAAAAAATTTCCACATTTTTGTATTTCTTCCACGAACTTTGTTGTCCAAAGTAGTATTGAAAACCATGTGGTTTTTTCGTTGCATTTCAGGGTAGTGTTTTGTCAAAGTTTTCTCCAATTATCTTCAACACATTTTCAAAGTTTTCGTCAACATTTTGCCAAATTGGTTGTAATTCGCAAACAATTTGAAGATGAATTGAAGATGAGCTTTTTCAAGTCAAGTTGAATTTATGTTGAAAATGATATTTACCCTCAAACTGAAGAGGTGTTGCATTTGAAAAACGCTCATCCTGTGTTTATTGGGTAGTAAATAAATTGTAGATTGTCGTTATTTAAAAGAACTGTGTTTTAATTGTCGGGTAATTAAAAACGCCTAAATATAAAAACGTAACAATTGGTGTCGGAAGTGAAATAACGAAAAAAAATCTACAATGAAGTTTAATGAGCTTCGAGTGGAAGACTTAAAAAAGGAATTGAGCAAACTGGAGCTGCCGACAACAGGCAATAAGGCCCAGCTTCAAAAGCGTCTCCTGGAAGAGTTTGAACGGCGTAATATGGACATTGCGACGCATGAGTTTGATTATAAGGAAGACATTGATGAATCAATACTCGTCAATACAAGCAGTGTAGAAACTCCATCTGTGGCTTCGAGTGTTGTGGATTACACATCAATGCTCAATGTTTTGAGCAAAATGATGGAAGAAAACTCTAGAAAAATCATGGATGAAAATTCTAGAAAAGTGGAAGAAAATTCTAGAAAATTGGAAGAAAAATTCGACGAAAATTCTAGAATGGTCAACGAAAAATTACAACAAATTTCTGAAGGCATGGAGAAACGTGTGGACCATATAGAAAATCCAATTGTGGAATTGGATAAGAAAGTTCTTTCCGTGGATGAGAAAATTATGGTTCATGATGAGAAGTTTCTGCACATCGAGAAAAAAATGTCAGAGCTGGAAATGAAAGGTGGTCCAGTGCGCGTCATCGAGGGCACAAAAATCAAAACTCCTGTTTTCGATGGCTCAACGTCATTTGATGTCTTCAAATTCCAATTCGAAATGGTTGCTTGTAAAAATTTGTGGAATGACGATGATAAAGCAATTGAACTTCTATTGGCATTAAAGGGCAATGCTGCTGATGTGATACAAAGCATTCCCGCTTCTTCTAGAAATAACTATAATGAAGTAATAGCGGCACTTCAACGCAAGTATGGTGGAGAGCACAAGCAGGACTTCTTCAGAATGGAATTGAGAGGAAGAATCCAGAAATCGAATGAAACCCTACAAGATTTCGCAACAGAAGTTGAGCGGCTAGTGCTTTTGACATACCCAGGTGAGAGTCATCCTCTTGTGGACCGCATCAAGATTGAAACCTTCGTCAATGGAATTCGAGACCCAGATATAAAATGTGCAACATACGCGTCACAAAAGGCTACATTCGCTGAAACAGTAACATTCGCACTTGCACAGGAGACTGCGAGATTGCTAGCGCGGCCTCAAATTCACAAGGTACGTAAAGTAGAGACAGAGTGTGATGAATCAAAGTCCGTTATTGAGTCGATGAAAGAGGCCATGAAGCAGGCAATGCAAGAAATGAAGCAAGAGGCAAATAAATCCCGGATCAAATGCTATAACTGTGATAAGCCGGGACATATAGCTCGAGAATGCAAAGCACGACGCAAACGGTCAAGATCCACATCACCATCTCCATTAAACAATAGCCATAAGAAGGTGACCCCACAATCAAGTGAGTCACCTTTAAACTAAATCGAGCTAGTTCAGCGGGGCAAGAGCTGGCTCCCACAGACGATGGCCCCACCATCTCCATAGCAATAGTTCAACAGAAAAATAACAATTTAACTATTGCGGGTATTATTAATGGCGACAAGCGTACTTTGACGTTGGATACTGGTGCATCAAAGTCTATCATTAGATCTGATTTAGTAAAAGGAAAAGTTACACCACTGATTGGAGTCAAGCTACGCACGGCTACAGGGGAACCCGCAACCGTATATGGAAAGGTCGCCGTAAAATTAAAAAAGAAAATAACTTTTATGTTCAGCTCCTGTTCTAGCATATCCTATTCCGGGCGAAAAATTTGTTTTGGATACAGATGCTAGCGCGCATGGTATTGGAGGTGTGCTATCCCAACAGATAGACGGCAAGGAGAAGGTCATCGGATATTTCAGCCGAACGTTGTCCAAGCCCGAAAAGAAGTACTGTGTAACGCGACGAGAGCTGCTAGCCGTCATAGAGAGTGTAAAACATTATCATAAATATTTGTATGGACAACACTTCTTGCTCAGGACTGATCACTCAGCTCTACGATGGTTGCTCCAATTCAAGAATCCGGAAGCTCAACTGGCACGTTGGATCGAGAGGCTCCAAAGCTATGATTTCAGTATCGAGCATAGAAAAGGTGGAAAACACGGTAACGCTGACGCTTTGTCACGTCGACCTTGCAGTATAGAATGCAAGCACTGCTCGAAAGCTGAACATAAGGAGGAGATTGTTGATATTCTGCTGTTACACATCGAATCTGGAGTGGACTGGCCAACAGAACAGCGTAAAGATCCCATTTTGAACAAAATTATTTCGGCAAAGGAAGAGAACAAGAAGCCTAGTAAGAAAGACATCGCAGCCGAAAGTCCACTTATGAAATCATACTGGGCTCAATGGGATAGTTTAGTTCTAGTCAATGGATCCCTGCAACGTAAATGGGAAAGCGAAGATGGCAAGAGCAGCCGAAATTTGATCATCGTTCCAGATTCCAAAATAAGAGACGTTTTGGCGGAGTTCCATAATGGTCCCAGTGGAGGTCATCTGGGAATAACCAAAACCGCCGATAAAGTGAAGCAACGATTCTACTGGGTTGGATGCCAGAAATCAATTGCTGAATGGGTAGCCAATTGCGAGAAGTGCATGAAGGCGAAAGGTCCAACAAGGAAAAGTCGAGGTCCTATGCAAGAGTATAGACCTGGAGCCCCGTTTGAAAGAATAGCAATGGACGTGGCAGGCCCTTTCCCAGTAAGTGATTCTGGAAACCGTTATGTCCTTGTGGTCATGGATTACTTCAGCAAATGGCCGGAGGTGTATGCAATTCCAAACCAAGAGGCAAAAACGATTGTGGATGTGGTCAACAAAAACTGGATATGTCGCTACGGTTTGCCGTCCGAGATTCACTCAGACCAGGGAAGAAATTTTGAATCGGCCATATTCAAAGAGATGTGTGAATCCCTTGGTATCAAGAAAACGAGGACTACGCCATTACATCCACAATCCGATGGCATGGTAGAAAGGTTTAATCGCACCCTGGAGGAACATCTTCGAAAAGTGGTGGACAACGGCCAGAGGGACTGGGACGAGCATATTCCAAAGTTTTTGCTGTCCTATAGATCTGCCATTCATGATTCCACCTCTCGAACACCGGCCAATGTTCTTTTCGGAACTGAGTTGAAGTTGCCTGGAGATCTGATGTTCGGCGCTAAACCTAATGAGCTCGCCATGGAAGAAAACAGAAACGACATCCCAAACACTTTCGGAGAAGTTCACGAATCAGTGCGCAACAAAATAAAAATGGTCAGCAACAGAATGAAGGGAAGATACGATCGTGCTGTAAATACTGAGGGCTTCCAAGAAGAAGAATTGGTTCTGCTATTTAACCCGCAACGAAAGAAAGGATTGTGTCCTAAACTGCAAACACAGTGGGAAGGCCCATACAAAGTCATCAAGAAGATCAATGATGTTGTATACCGGATTCAGAAGGACGACAGCCCTAGATCAAAGATGAAAGTTGTACATCTGGAAAGATTGGCTCCTTACGGAATAGGTTCTGTGCCTGTTCGGGACGAACAGGCTTAAGCGGGAGGCAGTGTTACGAATTTGATAATTATAGATATAAGTTTATTTAAATTAGTTTCCGTTAATTTAAAATTGTAACGATAAAATTTCGCTATCACTTGTTGGAATCATCTATTCATTTTCTAGTATTTCCTGAATTTCATTTATGTTCTTTTGTTTGCTTACCGTAATGTTAGTTCTTACTCTCTCTCATAGAATAGCAACCCCTTTGCTTTGTTATTCTGCATTCTCATTTCATTTCATCTCATTGTCTATTGTCATTATTGTTGTTGTTGTAGTAATGCGAGCATATATCTATGTGAGTGTGTATGTGTTTGGCAGCCACCAGATGAACAACTTAATGGTCGTAGATCCTTCTAGCATTGTCTAAGAATGTTCTAGCGTTGCCGGAATATTGTGTGCTACCAGAATGTTCTCGTATTGCCACACCGTCATATATAAAAGCGCTCGCATGCTGCTAACGAGTCAGTCTTAATTAAAGCGTCAAACGAATAACTTCAGTGTGAACGAATTGTAAAGTGTGAAGTCATAGTAAATAAATTGTAGATTGTCGTTATTTAAAAGAACTGTGTTTTAATTGTCGGGTAATTAAAAACGCCTAAATATAAAAACGTAACAATATGTTATAACTGTAAAAAAAGAGGGCACTATGCAAGATTGTGTTACAACAAACAGAACGAACACAATGAAAGAAGTACCAAACCAAGATTTGTGAAAAATGTATGCCAATCGGAGAACGAAGATTGTTATGAAGAGAGTGATTTGTTCATTGGAAGTTTAATATGCAGAAATGTGGAAAGAGAGAATAAAAACGGAAAGTTATACAAGCTTAAAACAGAAATTTCTACAGGATGGAATATATTTGTCTTCATAAGCAACATGAAAGTGGAATGTCAAGTTGACACGGGAGCTGATGAAATATAATGTCAAAGAAAACAGTTGAAAAACTTGGATTAAAAACTAAAGCAACAACGACCAGAATTTACACATTCAATGGAGAAGATGTACCGATAATTGGTAAAGTTGACATAAATTTTGTTTTTGAAAAGAAAACGTACACAAGTGTATTTTATATAGCGAATCTTGATTGTAAGAATATTATTGGATTAGAACTATCGGTTACAATGAATCTAGTTAGAATGGTGCATAGTTTAGATCAGGAGAATGTTTTAAAAAAATTTTCAGATATTTTTGATGGCTTAGGTTTGCTAAAAAATGAATGTAAATTAATGTTGAACCCTGATATAACACCTGTTGCTGACCCCCCAAGAAAAATACCGTTTTCATTACATAGAGCTTTAAAAATAGAATTGGAGAGAATGGTCAAATTAGGTGTAATATCAAAGGTTGAAAAACCCACTCCGTGGGTTAGTTCCATAGTATTAGTTTCAAAGCCAAATGGTCAGATTAGGATATGTCTTGATCCAAGAAATCTTAACAAGGCAATACTTAGACCACACTTTCCTTTTCCGAACATAGACGACTGTTAAGCTAAGTTACATGGTTCTAAATATTTCAGTTCTCTCGTTGCTAATAGCGGCTTTTGGATGGTTCCACTAGAGAAAGAATCGTCTGATTTGTGCACCTTCAACACTCCATTCGGTCGATATAAATTTTTACGCTTGCCTTTTGGCATTAATGCAGCGTCAGAAATTTTCCATGCTGAGATGGTAAAATTATTTGGGGATATCAGTGGTCTCTTGATTTATATAGATGACTTCTTAATATTTGCTAAGACGACTGAGGAACACGATAATATATTAAGAAAGGTTTTGGAACGGGCAAAGGAAGTTGGTCTGAAATTCAATAAAGAAAAATCTAAATTTTTCTTGACAAACATAAAATTCATAGGACATGTGTTTAGTAGTGAAGGGGTTAAAGTGGATAACGATAAAATAGAATCCATAATGAAAATAACACGACCGAAAAATGTAGCAGAACTTCAAAGATTCCTAGGGATGATTAATTATGTAGGGTCTTTCATTCAAAATTTAGCTTCTAAAAATCAGAGATTGCGACAGCTGTTAAGAAAGGATATTGATTGGCATTGGAATGAGGCTCTAGATAAGGAATTCGAAAATTTGAAATTAGAATTGACAAAAGGTTTTGACATATTTCGATCCGCAAAAGCAATTGATTCTGACGGTTGATGCATCACAGTATGCTGTTGGTGCTGCGATACTGCATGGGAAAAATCCCATAGCATACGCTTCTGCATCACTCACAGACTTTCAGGTAAACTATGCTCAAATTGAGAAAGAACTTTTTGCAATCTTGTTCGGAAGCACAAGATTTCATCAATATACATATGGATCGAAGATTCTGGTAGAAACAGATCACAAACCCCTAGTGTCTTTGTTTAAAAAGCCCTTATATAAAATACCACCAAGGCTACAAAGATTCATGTTACGACTGCAATGCTATGATTTAAACGTTATTTATAAGCCGGGAAGATATATGTTCATTGCGGATACTTTATCTAAGTGTCCTCTCCCGGACAATGCTTTAGTAGATGTAGATGATGATGTGGTTCTTCACTGTAATTTTCTAAGATCTCACATGGAGATTCCGTTCTCAAACGCAGATGAAATAAGGGAGCATGTAAAGTCGGATGTTGTAATTCAACAGGTAAAGGAATATATTGTAAACGGTTGGCCAGAATTCAGGAAATGTTGTAATCTAGAAGTTTGTCCTTTTTTTCAAAATTAAAGATCTTAATATTTTAGATGAACTTGTTTTGAAAGAAAATCATATAGTAATCCCGAAAAGTTTGCGTCCAAAAATACTGTCAGATATACATGAAGGACATATGGGTGTACAGAGATGTCAAAGTTTAGCTAGAAAGTCTCTATATTGGCCCGGAATGTATAATGATATATCAAATATGGTATCCAATTGTGAAACATGCTTGAAATATCATAATGCAAATCCGAGGCAGGAGATGATACCACATGAAATTTATGATGTTCCGTGGTTTAAAGTTGGCAGTGATATTTTCGAATATAATAAAAGAATGTTTATTATAGTTGTTGACTATTATTCAAAATATTTCGAAATAGAATTACTAACTAATGGATATTCGAGCGCAAACGTTATAGTCAAACTAAAGTCTATATTCGCCAGACATGGCATACCTCAAATTTTTGTTTCGGACAACGGGCCACCCTTTAATTCAAAGGAATTTTCATTATTTTGTTGTGACTGGGGTATAAAAAATATTACGTCAAGTCCTTATCTTCCTAGATCTAACGGGCTAGCGGAGAGATCTATACAGACAGTTAAGAAAATATTGCGGAAATGTGAGGAAAATAAAACTGATCCGTATATAGCTCTTTTGCATCTCAGAACTACTCCTAAGGGAAATATGCCTAGTCCGGCAGAATTGTTAATGTCAAGGAACTTAAGGACAAAATTGCCTTCAGTTGTAAGTAATCTGAAACCTAAACTAGTAGATGAGAAGGATTATAGAAAAGCTTTGAATAGGAGCATTTCTAAATATGCTGATCAATACAATAAAGGTACGAAAAAATTAAAGGAAAAGAAACTTCCAGGTGACAGCATTTTATTTAAAAAGACTCCGGACTCGTCATGGTCTCATGGGCAAATAGTTGAAGATCGTACGGAACCTAGATCATTTATTGTGAGGGATAGCGAAGGTGCACTATACAGAAGGAATGAACAGCACATTCTTTCTAGACCGAAACCCAATCCAAATGATTCACAAAATTATTTTATCAAAAATAAAATTTAAGAAAAAACTTCGGACGGGGAAAATGAAAGTCTAAGTAATAAAAATGAAAACAATTCAAATAATAGTATGGAAGAATACAATACAAATAATAGTAAGGACTATGTAACTAGGAGTGGAAGAACTGTTGTTGCACCAAGAAAGTTTAATTTTTGATCTTATATACATATATAAATAATAGTTTTTGTTTTAATTCATTGACTTCTGTAAAAAAAGGAAGATGTTGTATAATGTTAAGAAACATGAACCACCCAGTTAATATTTGTAACCCACAAATGTAATCTTAGACGTAAGTAACATGTACTTTGTGAATTGTAATAAATGAATTCATTCCAATAAACTACACTTACAATCCTTTCTTTAGCTTTCTTGCCCTTTTTATTAAATTCAGCTATGGCAGCTGCTTCATTTGGTGGGTCGCCGGTCAGAACTTCCATCAAATTTAACGAATCCAGATGTACTTTTACCCGGAACTGCCAATCGTCGAATCCATCTCCTTTAAACTGAGGGATTCCGTGTGTCTCCTTTGCGTCGCCCATAACCTCTTGTAATTGAAACACACAACGAATTTATCACAATACATATCAACAAATAAGAACAAAAAGAAAACAAACAACAAAATTTTAAATATCTTAAACATTATTAGTAAACACCTTTGCATTGATAATTCGATTTCTTTCCTTTTGGTGTCATAAAACAGCATTAAAATTTATTAACATGCGGGCAATTTGAAATACTGGATTTGAAGTACTGGACCGCGTGTTAGAATTGATTTCCAGCAGAAGGAATTCACAAAATATCCATTTTAAACTGATAATAGCATATGAATTAAACTGACGATGTGATGCACATTTTCATCCAGAAGTTGTTGATTTCAACAATTTGTTGTTTTTAACAATTTTAATTGGTTGCACTTGTAATGTTTCTGGAAACTTTTTCTTGTCGATAAGCCACTCATTTTCCATTGGTCAGCTTCTTAATGTTTGCAAGAATGTAGCATCCAAAGATTTTAGTTTTCTGCAAAGAGATTTAAATTTAGTGACTTCTCTAAAGTGTTGATTTAATTTTTCATACTGACGTACCAATTATTATAAAATTTTTGAAACAGTTCCAGTTAATTGTCCACCATCTTTTCATCGGTCAGCTTTTTAATGTTTTCAAGAACGTAGAATCCATAATTTTAGTTTTCTGCAAAGAGATATACATTTAGTGACTTCCTTAAAGTTTTATTTCATTTTTTATTTTCACTTACCTATTGTTATAAACTATTTGGTTATTTGTCTAAAATTTTCCATTTTTTTTTATTTCTTGCAATTGACCACGAACTTCGTTGCACAAATAAGTATTGAAAACCACATGGTTTTTTTGTTGCATTTTAGGGTAGTGTTTTGTCATATTATCTTCTCATATTATCTTCAACACCTTTTCAAAGATTTCGTCAACATTTTGGCAAATTGGAAGTAATTCGCAAACAATTTGAAGATGTATTGAAGATGAGCTATTTCAAGTCAAGTTGAATTTATGTTGAAAATTATATTTACCCTCAAACTGAAAAGTTGTTGCATTTGAAAAACACTCATCCTGTGTTTATTGGGAATCCTCGGAATGCGTCGTGCAGACTATAAGTTTATCCGGACGACAGTGGTCGTGTCGAACATATCCCATATTTTGGCCACAATATAAGTTAAGTCCGAAGGCATAATCGATACTGCTGCATTTTTATGGGATCCATAACTAGTCTTGGGCAAAATCGTTCACCGTAGTGATTCGGACTCTTCGTTCCTTTTGTACAAAGGAACTAGTTCCTTCAAATTGTTCCTCTTCGTTCCGCCTTTTTATATCACTGTCATCTACTAAAGACATACATGACATTGTTTGTTTATTTTGTGAAACGAAATTCGTGGACAATTGAAAGATACGAAAAATATGGAAAATTGAGTGAAATTACTTCAAATAGTAATATAGTAGGTAAAAAAATGAACGAAATGGAAAATATAAGGAAGTAACAAAACTCAGAAAACCAAACTATTTGACTGGGTCTTTGGATTTTATAATAGGGCTGTTTTCTTTTAGCACTGGATGCAACATTTGTATGGACTATCCAGAACATCGTTGCCCTGGTGTTCTATCCAGAACAACTCATCAGTGCAAGTCGCGCCGATGTTGCCAGATTGTATTTTGATAAAGTGACGCTTCTTTAGCAATTTATTGTGACTAATTTATCGAAAAACTTGAATTCAAAGTGGTACAGTGTCATAAATAATCGCAGCAGTAAATATTTATTACTATTTGAGCGTTTCATACATTAAAAATACAAGATTTCACTTCTTTTCTGTGATTGTTTTTAAACAGCTGATGACAGTGTTGCATATTTTTTGACATGTCCTGGTTAAACGAGTACTCTGTTTTCTTTCAGTCCTTCGCGGCTTAGGGTATCCAGTGCTAAAAGAAAACAGCGCTAATATTATACTCTGTGTAAAATTATTCACAGCAAGAAATTAAAAGATTTTTTTTGGTGTTTTGTGAAGGGCCTGAGATGGAACTAATGATTCTATTAAATAGCAGCATATCGATCAATGACTTAATGAATTGTCAAATAGCTGCAGTCAAACAAAAGTCAAGAAATCAAACTGCGATACGCGGAACTATGGAGCCTAAATTGAAAATAAAAATAAATGACAAAAGGAACGATGAGAGCGAAAGAGATGGAACTAGTGACAATCGTTCCTTTTAGTGAACCTTTCATTGGAACTAGTTCGTTCCAGAACGACACAAGACTATCCATAACACATTTACCGATTATTTAGTCATCAACGAATTGTCTTATCGATTTGACACTATGTTTCTAATAGATCTTACAGTGTGTCCAATAAGTATATATGTATAATAATAAAACTTTGTTGAGTCTTCTTTGATTTTTTTTTGACATTTGAATACTCTTAACGAATAGTAACATGAATACTTAGAACTATTGTTGTCTTGTTCTAACCCTGCCAGCATTTCAAAGTTCCATTCCACCCTCATCGCTACCACAGACTCGTAAATGACACTACAACAATCGCCAACTGTGATGGGGAAGCGTATCAAAACGTACAAAATTTACATGAAAGTATTTTGTGAAACGCCAAGCGCAACTAGCTTATCATAATTTATTAAAATATAAAAAGGAATATGAAATGGTGAAAGCAAAGTTATTACGCTTAAAATTGTGAAAGGTATATTGCTGAACAAATTGCGAATTTCCAAATGGAGTAAAGTGATAGTTTTTCAGATATTTTTCCAGCACGCTGTCTCCATCAGGACTAAACACTGATAGGAGCCTCAGCCGAATATAGCAGAATTGCAACTATAAGGCCGGTACTCTGTTCAGTTTTCGCGTTGCAACTCCATACAAAACCAAAAAATGCGAAAAACTAGCGAAATTTTTTCCATTTGTGGTACTTTGTTTTTTTTTTTTGAGTTAAAAATGTGACGGCCACCATAGGACATATGAAATACATTTCGTACAATTTTACCATTCGTATGATTTATTGTACAACTTGTAAATGTTTAAAGTATTTCATTGGCTACTAGAGAGTTTCTTGCATGTCTCATATTCGGCGAAGTTTCTTAGCGCAACACGCCTATATTAAGGCTGATTCGCCATTTCACTTTATTGACTGTTGCCATCATCATGCTTTGATAGGAAGGTTTCGGTGGAATTACCCTATACCTTACCAGACATCACGTCTAAAAATACCATTGTGTATACATGAGTGCCATCTATTGGTTAGAATGGCAACGCACATATCATACTTGGGTGTATAGAAAGGGGAGTAGCGAATGCAGAGTTGTGATGAAAAAAGAGAGTTGTGGAGACTGACCTTACACAAAGTCGTGAGACAGGCTTAGCACAACTTATTGCAACTCACGCTTGTCATTAGTGAAGTTGAAGTCAAAGCCAGTGTGTGCAAATAAGGTACTCCCATATAGGAGTTGAATTGACGTTTCGGTAAAGTTTGTTTCGGTAAAGTTTTAGAAAGTATAAAATACTCCGAACGAGATTATAGTGTTCTTTGTTTCGAATATAGATATTGTTGGCGACAGTACTACAGCAATTTATTGGATTTGTGAAACTATTGCTCATTTTGTAAAATACACCTCGGGTAAGAAAAATGAACAAAGTGCGCCAGCACAAATGTTACATTTTTTTCATATCTAATTTGTTGTATGTGGTATATTGGGGATTGTAGGATTTCTGTCAAGACGTTTGGGATTTGGAAACCCGATGAAGGTACTGGTCTCATCAATTGGAAATTCATCTGTGATTTGGCTAATGACAATTTGGGACATATCATCCCTAGAGACACGAGAAATCCCGAGGTTAATAACCTCTACTACACGGAAACAATGTTAAGTGAGTAGAAACATTACAACATGCAGCAACAATATTCATATGAGCAAATTCATTAAAAATTTACCGCTCAAAATTAATAAATTATCGAAAAAAAGAGAACGTAAATTTTGCATAAACTTTCTTACGTAACTTGAAATTCACGTGGCTTCACTATTTTTACTTCGCCATTTTGTAAAACGGAACAGAAAAAAAGAAAAATCAGTAAATCTTCAAAATTTATTTAAAACAATTAAAAATGATTCAATTAAATTAAAAAAAATAAAAGAAAGAAAAACTCTTAAAAATGCAAACAGTAAAAAGTAAATTTAATTTTTTGAAAAAATATTTGAAATCTCATTTAATAAAATAAATACTGAAATCAAAAAAGGCAAATTTTTGAAAACAGTTTGAAAGCTTACATTATTAAATTATGTACAAAAAGCTAAAAAGGCAAATCATTGAGAAAATATTTGAAATATTATTATTCAAATAAAAACATTTTATGAAAGAAAACAAAACAGAAACAAAACAAACACGATTATGTAAAAAGCATGCAAATTTAAAAATTATTTGAAAAAATATAACAAAAAAAAAGAAAGAGAAAAAAGCTCATATGAAAACTTGTAATCTATAAAAATCATTTTTTGTACTCAAATAATAATAACATCCAAATTCATTTTCAATATTTTGTAAAATAAAAATAAGTTTAGTGAAATAAAAAGTATAACGAATGATTTTGATGACATAAAAACTTGATGCAATTTGGATTTTATTATTATCATTCCATTATTATTTTTTGTTGTATTATTACATATTTCCATATCTAAATAATATCTAGAAATAAGTTTATATACAAATTTATTCATACAAATTTTCACGAAACCCATTATAATGAATTCGAACCAATATATTGAAATGTGAATCGATTTTTGAAATTAAAATGTGCTGAGTTTTTAATTAAAGAATTGAGGATGTAGCTGGTTTGTAAGAGAAGAAGAAGTTTTATAAGAACGTTTAAAGAGTGTCCGTCCGTCTCTCTGTTATGAAAATTCAAATTTCTACTTCTCCATCGTTAAGAAAATTAAAAGATAAATTATTATCAACACCAGGTACTTATTTTTAAATGGATGGATAATAACGGATCGAACCCCACATTTCCGGCGAGCTACAGCCGCAGCTTAAATTCATAGTGCCACCGTTAATACCACAAACCTTGTCCATCACAAAAAACTGACGTTTATAGCATGGTGTCATTTGCAATGTGAATTAAGAAATAATTTTTTTATATTTCTGATTGATTTTCGTTGATCTTTCTATTTTATTTTTAAGCAATACTTATCATAGTTTCGGCTATAGGTCGATTAAAAAACATAGGATTGATGTTTTTATTTAAGTTTTATTTCCAATATTTCGGTTGACTTGGTCAAAACCGTTTTCAAGGCTGAAGTGAAACAAAAAACAGAAATTTTCAAATTTAATTACAAAAATCACGAACAAACAGAACCAAACAATAAATTATTTAACTACTATTACTATTTACATTTATTGTGGTGTGCACAGCTTCACACTCTGTTTTACACTGAAACTAAATTTCTCTTATGTTTTTGTATTGTATGTCTATATATTCGAGCACAGTTCTCAATGTCTTTCTTGTAGTTCATTCTCTCGTCAGGTGCAGTGTTGATAATGTGCAGCATTTCAAGAGTAAATCTGCGTCTGTAGTTGTTTTCGTGGTCTAGAATTTTTACGTCTTCTAAGTTTGGCTCAAGTCAGGTCACAGTCAGCGCACAGTGGGCCGCAAGCGCTGTTTTTTGCTCCATGGGTTTTTCAGTGGCTCTAATATCCGATTTGTGAGAAGATAATCTAGTTTTCAGTTTTGTCATTGTAGTACCAATATATGTCTTTTTACATAAATTAGATTTGTCACCTTTACATTTAATCTTATAAATTACATTGCTTTTATCGTCATTTTTGATTTTAGTTTTACTAAATAATCCATTTACTGTTTTCGTAATTTTTAACGCGAGCTGATATTTCTTTTTGTCGTACAAAGTAGACTTGCACAGTCTTTCCGAAAAGCCAGATATATATGACACTGGCTTGTAAATTTTAAGTTCTTTTTCGGTATCTCCATCTTTGTTGTCAATCTGCTTTGATTTTACTTTATATATTAGATTTTGAATTGTCCTTAATGGGAAATCATTATTGGTCAGTATTCTTTTGATTTTCTCTCCATTTTCGAAATGAAAACTAGGATCACTAATGTTGAATACTCTCCTGATGAAGTTCGTCGCAGTATTGATTATGATACGTTTTCTATGATTTGAATAAAAGTTAAGTAGACGTCCCGAAGCTGTTGGTTTTTAGTACCAATATAATTTAAGTTGATTGCCTTGTCCGTGTATTATTGCGTCAAGATATGGCAATTTTTGATCCTCTTCCTCTTCTTTCGTGAATTGAATTGGTCGGTTGTAAGAGTTTAAAGCTTTTAGTGTTTCTTCGACGTCTCATCTTTTTATTATCGCGAATATGTCATCTACATACTTAGTTATTATACATGGTTTAGTTATCTTATCAAATACGTCGTCCAAAAGTTCCTCCATAATTATGTCCGCTATAATTGGTGAAGCGGGGGATCCCATGGGCATGTCTTTTAGTTGTTCATAAACCTTGTCCTCAAATTTGAAATATCTTGTATCCTTAATGCAAAATTTTACTAAATCTATGAATACGTCCTTAGGTACTTTTGTGTTAGTTGTCAATCTTCGTCCATTTTCTTTCAATCGTCTGAATCGCCAAGTTTATGGGAATACTTGGAAACAGGGATACAACGTCAAAGGAGATTAAAATTTCGTCATCTTGTATCAACAGATTGTTCACTTTGGTCTTAAAGGCTATCGAGTCTTTCACATTGTATTTCGAATCTTCCGAAATATTTTTTAATATGTTTACTATGTATTTACATAAATTATACGATGGCGAGGTCATTGACGAGCAAATAGGTCGTAATGGTGTGCCCTCCTTGTGTATTTTTGGTAGTCCATAAATCCTTGGCGCTATTGCGGTCCTACTGGTCAATTTGTTTTTCTCCTGTGCACTAATAATTTTAAGGTTAAATAGTTTATCCACTAATTTATTATTCTTTGTCTGAAGTCTCGAAGTTGGATCCACTTTTAATCGCTTATACGTACACATATCGTGTACAATCTCCTTCATCTTTAAATCGTTGTCCATTTTGTTCATTGCCACTGTTTTCCCCCCCTTTGTCAGCACTTAGAATCAGAATGTCGTCATTGTCCTTTAAATATTTTCGTGTTTGTACCACTGTGTTTTTTATATATATATGTCTCTCATGCTCAGATTTGGTTTACGCAAATGGTCATCTATTAATGCTGTAAGCTTAGTTCTCGCCATCTCCTGTTCCTCTCTGCTCTCTATCGTCTGTATACAATCCTCTCCTTCTGCAATAGCTTGTAATAGTGGAAATTGTGTGTTGGTATGAGGGAGAGCGTGTTTGGGGCCTAGTACGTGTTTGGGGCCATTGTACCTCTCTCGGTATATCTTTCTCTGTCTTATTCACAAACCAATCGTTGTTAATGTTAAGTTGCTTATTGTGTTGTTGTTTGAGTACTTGTAACTTTTTGATGTGTGTGTCTTTGTTCTTTTGAACTCTGCTGTTGTATAGAATGCTTTCACTCTCCAAGTATAGATTGAGATCATCTTGTGTGAGAAGCTCAACTAATTGAGTTTGCGCGCAATCATTGTTTTGTTGATTTTCGTGTATTTGTTTGTGTTTATACTCAATCAAAAGTTTTAAGAGTTTCATATGGAAATTATACGTGTGCTTTTGTAATGTTTTTGTCAATATTTGGCGGGATAATTTTGTTTTTGTCTGTTTTGAAAATGGTATATGTGTGTTTGGTGGCATTTCTAATGAAATTTGGTATGATACCTGCTCGTTTGCATTTTATCAGAAATGTTACAGAAGATTTTAGATTTGCACTATGCTTTAGGGTTTTTGAGTATCGTTTGGCAGCATTATATGTGTGATGATTGTATTTCTTTTTGATATTTGTGTAAATTGTCATGATGGAATAATTGATACGGCGTGCCTCCCGTTTATTTCTATTTCTGATTGATTATCGTTGACCTTCTTATTTTATTTTTAAGCAATACTTATCATAGCTTCGCCTATAGGTCGATTAAAAAATATAGGATTGATGTTTTTATTTAAGTTTTATTTCCAATATTTCGGTTGACTTCGTCAAAACCGTTTTCAAGGCTGAAGTGAAACAAAAAACAGAAATTTTCAAATTTAATTACAAAAATCACGAACAAACAGAACCAAACAATAAATTATTTAACTACTAGTACTATTTACATTAATTCTGGTGTGCACAGCTTCACACTCTGTTTTACACTGAATCTAAATTTCTCTTATGTTTTTGTATTGTATGTCTATATATTCGAGCACAGTTCTCAATGTCTTTCTTGTAGTTCATTCTCTCGTCAGGTGGAGTGTTGATAATGTGCAGCATTTCAAGAGTAAATCTGCGTCTGTAGTTGTTTTCGTGGTCTAAAATTTTTACGTCTTCTAAGTTTGGCTTGTGACCTGTCAGCGCACAGTGGGCCACAAGCGCAGTTTTATGCCCCATGGGTTTTTCAGCGGCTTTAATATCCGATTTGTGAGAAGATAATCTAGTTTTCAGTTTTCTCATTGTAGTACCAATATATGTCTTTTTACATAAATTAGATTTTTCACCTTTACATTTAATCTTATAATTTACATTGCTTTTGTCGTCATTTTTGATTTTAGTTTAAGTTTTACTAAATAATCCATTTACTGTTTTCGTAATTTTTAACGCGAGCTGATATTCCTTTTTGTCGTACAAATTAGACTTGCACAGTCTTTCCGAAAAGCCAGATATATATGTCACTGGCTTGTAAATTTTAAGTTCTTTTTCGGTATTTCCATCCTTGTTGTTAATCTGCTTTGATTTTACTTTATATATTAGATTTTGAATTGTCCTTGATGGGACATCATTATTGATCAGTATTCTTTTGATTTTCTCTCCATTTTCGAAATGAAAACTAGGATCACTAATGTTGAATACTCTCCTGGTGAAGTTCGTCGTCCCATTAAGGACAATTCAAAATCTAATATATAAAGTAAAATCAAAGCAGATTAACAACAAAAACAGTAAATGGATTATTTAGTAAAACTTAAACTAAAATCAAAAATGACGATAAAAGCAATGTAAATTATAAGATTAAATGTAAAGGTGACAAATCTAATTTATTTAAAAAGACATATATTGGTACTACAATGAGATAACTGAAAACTAGATTATCTTCTCACAAATTGGATATTAAAGCCACTGAAAAACCCATGGAGCATAAAACTGCGCTTGCGGCCCACTGTGCGCTGACAGGTCACAAGCCAAACTTAGAAGACGCAAAAATTCTAGACCACGAAAACAACTACAGACGCAGATTTACTCTTGAAATGCTGCACATTATCAACACTGCACCTGACGAGAGAATGAACTACAAGAAAGACATTGAGAACTGTGCTCGAATATATAGACATACAATACAAAAACATAAGAGAAATTTAGTTTCAGTGTAAAACAGAGTGTGAAGCTGTGCACACCACAATAAATGTAAATAGTAATAGTAGTTAAATAATTTATTGTTTGGTTCTGTTTGTTCGTGATTTTTGTAATTAAATTTGAAAATTTCTGTTTTTTGTTTCACTTCAGCCTTGAAAACGGTTTTGACCAAGTCAACCGAAATATTGGAAATAAAACTTAAATAAAAACATCAATACTATGTTTTTTAATCGACCTATAGCCGAAACTATGATAAGTATTGCTTAAAAATAATTTATTAAAACTATTTGTGTGGGTTTAAAACGAAAACACGGATAATATTTTTGTTCCGAAAATATATAAAGGATCAAAGGAGTAGCAGATCAATTGCCAAAGGAAATACAAAATGTTAATTTTGTAATAGCAAGCAGCAACCACAGACACACACATATGTATATTTGAATATGAATTATGTATGTATGAATAAATATAAATAAAATATTGGTTGATATAGTGAAGCTTATTTGTTAGATTTGTATTGTATTTTTTCAATAACAAACCCATTTCCTAAAATAAATAATTGCACATTCTTCTTCTTTTTTCAAATAAAGGGCTAGGAGTGTGTCCTGCCAGCATTTCAAAGTTCCATTTCATCCTCTTCGGATGAATTTCTCAACCGTCGAACTGATCGGACGTGTTTTTTAATAGCGGATTATTTCATAGTAATAGGTACCTATTACGAATTTCACGTGTTGTGGAAAACTAAACCACCATGCAGCGAAATTCAAAGTCATCCACTGGGTTGCTAACTTCAGGGCCCAGTGGACGGGTATCGACTGAAGTTATCAATTTGGGCAGTGACCAAGACTCAGGCCCAATTAGTTGACCTGTAGGCGGGTCGACAGGTGGCGACACTTTGAAAAGTCGAACCATTTCTAAGGTAACGACATTAAAAGGGGGTAATCCCTCACGAAAGAGATTCAAAGAACGCAGAAATGCTTTGTTTATCCTAAAGAAATTAGGATCTGTCGACCCAAGCTAAACGGGATCAAAGATCGTTTGCCTCAGTTGCAAAAGACAGCCTTGTTATGTCTATCATTAATAAAGGACCATTGGACGGTATGGTTCCAAAGCAAAAATAGGGGGAAATTGAGAACGCGATGTCTGGTGTCTACTCAGAGGTGCGAAAAAAAAATCCCGGACCAAGTCCTCGACGGCAAGATGCTGGATGGTATGTACCACTGGGGATGAGAATAAAGTATGATAAAAAATTTGGACCGATCCGCCCATTGCCACGCCCACTTTCAAATGAAGTGCGTATTTCAACCCCAGGAACCGCCTAGGCTCTGCAATTTTGTACACATACCACTGGGGATGAGAATAAAGTATGATCAGCCCGACCGATCCGGCCACTGCCACGCCCACTTTCTTATGGAGGATGTATCTCAACCACTTTTATCATAAACCAAATTAAATATATCAATATGTAGTAACATTGGAAACTGAAAATCTTCAATGACTATTAATCAAGTTCCTTAATCTAATTTGTCCATAAAAGTTAGAATAATGATTGTAAATTAAAATATCATGTATTTGGAAGTTAATTGTCTGTTTCAGTGTCAGGCTAACATGAAAAATAATTAGAACGAATGCTCACTGTTACTCCATCTTGATCACTACCAGAGAACTGCAACCGGTGGCTTTTTTTCGTATTGCAATCATACCCACAAAATATCGGTGGCAGTGAGTAAGACACCAATTACCATGCGATCTTTTACATTGATACAAATGCGAGAATAAAAACACCAATAGTATATAACAATGTCCGTATGCAGTGTCTTGCAATCTTAAACCAATCGACATCGTAACAATGCTCGGTAAACAAAAAACGAGGTTGGCACTTAAGTGTGATTGCACTCAACAACAACAATTACTAGCAGTTGGCATTAGCTCAAGGGAATTGTGAGAGTGCCAAATAAGAGAATACCAAACTGCTGAGATATGGGTAACCAATTTGTGTGATTGCTTTACTACGGTGTTTTCGAGAGACCAACACTCATACTAACAAACACCGACAGTCGTCGGTTGCATTGGATATTGGTGGTTGAACATTTTTTTACCAATTGATGTTTTAAGATTGCAAATGTTGGTGTTTACTAAATACACTGGTCGGTTGCGGTAGATCGCAGCCGTTCTCTGATCACTACCTTAGAGTGTATATGATTTCAGAAATTTTAGTTCAATTCAATCTCTTACACTCTCATTTTATACCATTATTTCTGCAACACTATATAGATATGCGAACATATTCATTACAAAATGTCCAGATTTTGCCAACCCTGTATGTGTTTGTAGAAAAAAATTTTTGTGTTCCCAGTCCAAAAATAACATTTTGTTCTTGAAACATGTTTGAAGTGATCATATTACTTCTGTACGTGTCACTACCTTAATACTCTTCTATATGTAAGTCTATATTTAAATATTAGCTTTACGATTTAGCAAATTTTCTAACGGAACCTGTGTCGACGAATCATTTACAGTAAGACACCCAGAACGACATTTTATTTTATATTCCTAGTATTATTGATATGGTAGATATTGCAGATTTACCCACATTTCTCATTCGTTGCCATTGTTTTGTCCAGATGTTTCTACCAAACAAAGTAACGCTACTTCATTCTATTTCCCAGCACAATTAATTTACTTTTTTTCTTCAAGTTGTCATGGTAGACTTCTCTCTTGACCATAATTAACAGGTTGGCTGATAAGTCCCCTGTCTAACAAAGAAAAACAATTTTTTTTGTCAAAATTCGTTTTTATTATTCAACGTAGTTCCCTTTAAGAGAGATACAACGATTATAACGACCTTCCAATTTTTGGATACCATTTTGGTAGTACTCCTTCGGTGTTGCCTCAAAATAGGCCTCAGTTTCGGCGATCACCTCTTCATTGCAGCCAAATTTTTTCCCTGGGAGCCACCGTGGTGCAATGGTTAGCATGCCCGCCTTGCATACACAAGGTCGTGGGTTCGATTCCTGCTTCGACCGAACACCAAAAAGTTGTTCAGCGGTGGATTATCCCACCTCAGTAATGCTGGTGACATTTCTGAGGGTTTCAAAGCTTCTCTAAGTGGTTTCACTGCAATGTGGAACGCCGTTCGGACTCGGCTATAAAAAGGAGGACCCTTGTCATTGAGCTTAACATGGAATCGGGCAGCACTCAGTGATAAGAGAGAAGTTCACCAATGTGGTATCACAATGGACTGAATAGTCTAAGTGAGCCTGATACATCGGGCTGCCACATAACCTAACCCAACCTAACCTAACCTTCCCTGCGAGCATCTTTTTCTGAGAACAAGAAAAATCGCTGGGGCCAGATCTGGAGAATACAGTGAGTGGGGAAGCAATTCGAAGCCCAATTCATGAATTTTTGCCATCGTTCTCAATGACTTGTGGCACGGTGCGTTGTCTTGGTGGAACAACACTTTTTTCTTCTTCATATGGGGCCGTTTTTCCGCGATTTCGACCTGCAAACGCTCCAATAACGCCATATAATAGTCACTGTTGATAGTTTTTCCCTTCTCAAGATAATCGATAAAAATTATTCCATGCGCATCCCAAAAAACAGAGGCCATTACTTTGCCAGCGGACTTTTGGGTCTTTCTACGCTTCGGAGACGGTTCACCGGTCGCTGCAGGAGTGTAGTGATGGAGTCATGTTTCAGCCCTTGTCACATATTGACGGAAAAACTCGGGTGTATTATGAGTTAACAGCTGCAAACATCGCTCAGAATCATCAACACGTTGTTGTTTTTGGTCAAATGTGAGCTCGCGCGGCACCCACTTTGCACAGAGCTTCCGCATATCCAAATATTGATGAATGATATGACCAACACGTTCCTTTGACATCTTTAAGGCCTCTGCTATCTCGATCAACTTCATTTTACGGTCATTCAAAATCATTTTGTGGATCTTTTTGATGTTTTCGTCGGTAACCACCTCTTTCGGGCGTCCACTGCGTTCACCGTCCTCCGTGCTCATTCACCGTCCTCCGTGCTCATTCGACGCTTGAATTTTGCATACCAATCAATTATTGTTGATTTCCCTAGGGCAGAGTCCGGAAACTCATTATCAAGCCAAGTTTTTGCTTCCACCGTATTTTTTCCCTTCAGAAAAAAGTATTTTATCAAAACACGAAATTCCTTTTTTCCATTTTTTTTTTTACAATAACAAATGTTGCTTCACAAAAGACGCTCTATCTCACAAACTAATTGACTTACAGACGTCAAATTTTGACACTAATCATTTGATGTTTGGTACTATATAAAAATAATATGCATTTAATACTAGCGACGCCATCTATGTGTCAGACCGGGGACTTATCAGCCAACCTGTTATAATGGGGTACCTTCATTAGCACTTATAAGCAGACAAATGTATGTTTGCAAGAAAGACAACATCTCAACCTTCCTAACGCAGTACAAAACTTTACCAATACGTTCCAATATAGTAAGTTCTACTCCAGACAACATGGGACATACATTATATTTAGCAAAAAAAAAAAATATGCTTTTTTCAAACACTTTTCTTAAATAGCCAAACAATATTTACAATCGCTGTTAATTTTTACTACAAGTACATACCTTGACTTAAATTTTACATTTTAAATTAAGTCTCTAACTTTAAAAACTTTTTTTTTACCAGCAAAATCCTTAAAGCACCTTGCTAAACTAGGAATTCAAGAAAAAAATCCAAATCCAGCCAAACGGGTTGCCATATTGTTTTACCATTTTGAATTTGTTTTTGGTAATGTGTTGTCAACTTTTTCGTACCACCAAATATTTAATTTTCACAAGTTCAAAAATTGATTTTATGCGTGAGATTTCGGTCATTTGGCCCAATGTGTCCGATTGGAAGGTTGGTCGTTTGGATGAGGTGGATGGACCAAGACGACATGCGGTGTTTATATTGAACATTGAGTCGCTGCCACATCTAGCCCAGACCCAAGGACGTGTAAGTTATGGCTTTCATGACATCCATATGAAGGTATACAAAAGCGATCAGCCAAAGGATTCCGAAATGAACAAGCCTCCGGTAGAGTTAGAAGAAGAACAATCTTGCGAAGCCGAAGGAGACATAAAAACTGCCGACATTGACGAACATCGTATGCGGGAAGTCCCTACAGGCTCAAACCTCACCAAAGCTGAACCGCGGGTTGTAGCGAGAGTCACTGTGATCTGTGAAGAGGAAGCCCTTGATGACTCAATTGAAGCGGCTGATGTGACGGTGGTTGAAAATTTTGATGGTTCTACGGTTCCTCCAGATAAATCTTCACCATTGTAAGGACACTTGTGCTGCCTTAAAAGTTCTCCTGATGAAAGGTGACATAGATATAGTTCTTATTCAAGAACCATACATATATAAGAACAAGATCTGTGAATTAAGCACTCCGGGTTTCAAACTTTTGCATAATACCGGTAACGATATAAATCGAGCATGTATTTATAATTGCTAAAAACGAACTAAACATGTTTCTGCTTCCTTCATTGAGCAATGCAGACACTGTCGTAGCTAGTCTAGAGATATCCAAATACAAATACTGGATATCTTCGGTCTACATGGGACATGATGGGGAGATGCCTCCATGTGTCATTTAGATCTTAGTTAAGGAGTCACTAAAAACAAAGACAAAACTCATTATGGGATGCGATGCACATGCACATTATAGTATTTGGGGAAGTAGTGATACTAATGCAAGCGGAGAGTCGCTAATAGAGTTTATTTTGCGTACTAACCTGGTAGTGTGCAATAAGGAAGATGCACCAACCTTCGTCACCAAAAACAGGCAAGCGGTGTTGGACGTCACATTGGCCTCTCCGGAACTGAATGATAAGATATCTGAGTGGCAAGTTTTGAGGGAACATAGCTTCTCAAATCATCGCTACATCAGTTTCAGATTGGCTGTTCGTACTTCAAAGACCATATTTCCGCCAAATGTTAGGAAAGCTGATTGGAAGAAGTATAGGGAATCGTTCGATATGATGATACCAGAAATACCAGAGACAAATATGAGCACTGTGCAAGATATCGAACATGCAGTGAAGAGGATTACTAAGTCCTTTAACATCTCACTGAAAGCTGCATGCCCTAGAGAGAAGCGAAGGGGGAAAAATCGACCACCATGGTGGTCTAGGGAGTTAGTAATATGAGGAGACCCTGCAGGCAGCTCTTTAACAAAGCAAAGTCCACCAGAGCTCCTGAGGATTGGAACGCTTACAAGAAGAATCTGAGAAAGGCTTAGCATAACTCTTGGAATGATTACTGCAGCAGTATTGAGAAAACGTCCGAGGCTTCCAGACTACGTAAGGTACTAGCATCCACTAACTCCGCTCCAAGTTTCATTAAAACATCGGAGGGCAATTGGACAATGTCCAGTGGGGAGACGCTGGAGGTACTATTGGACACACATTTTTCTGGAAATCAGACGGATGAACCATGTTCTGGCGGTGTATCGGAATCTAGAATAAAATGGGCGTTAAATACCCTGCCAGCATTTCAAAGTTCCATTTCATCCTCATCGCTACCACCGACCCGTAAGTGACACTGCAACAATCGTCAACTGTGATAGTATTTTGCCATCACTATTCGCATGAAAGTATTTTGCCATCACTATTGTTATAAGAGCCATTTGTTATTTTGTGAAACACCAAGCACAACTAGCTTCTTGTAATTTGTTTAAATAAAAACGATAATGATGTGCTGAAAACATAGTTATTTCGCTTAAAATTGTGAAAGGTATATTGGTGAACAATTTTTTACTTTCCAAATAGAATAAAGTGATAGTTTTTTTTTTCATACTGAAAGTGGGAAAAGCCTCTCACTCGAGTGTGAAGGATTTCCGACCAATCGGCTTATCCTCATTCCTACTTAAGAGGATGATAGACATTTATCTTAGAACTAGTGTCGATTCAAGTTGGCTCTCGAAACGACAGCATGTATACTCGAAGGGCAGGTCTACTGAGACCACATTACATGAACTAGTCAGCTTTATTGAAAGGTCACTATCTGTCAATGAAAACACAATCCTGTCGTTTCTAGACATCGAAGGGGCATTCAATAACTTCCATCCCAGCTCGATATTACATGGACTGGCAAGTCTGAATGTTGATCCAGGTATATTTAGGCTGCTAAACGAACTGCTAGTGAGGAGACGTATTTCGGACACACTAGGACAAGCAGACATACAAAGGTATGTGAACAGAGGCACTCCCCAAGGATGAGTTCTATCACCTCTTCTTTTAAATGTTGCCATAAACAACATTCTGGTGTCCCTAGAAAAAGAAAGGATAAAAGTGGTGCCATACGCAGACGATGTGACTCTAGCAGTCAGGGGAAAATTCCCATCCACAATCAGAGATGTTATACAGAGTGCCCTCCGGATGACTGAGAAATGGGCGAAAGAGAATGGTCTTGGAGTATATCCTGCAAAGACAGAATTAGTCATGTACTGCAAAGATCGCAAAACTCCCACGGTTAAGCCCATATCCTTAGGGGGTATTGAAATTCCCTTTGGTGAGTGTGCAAAATACCTTGGCGTTATTCTGGACAGGAAGCTGAACTTTAAGCTTAATATTAAAGATAGAGCGAGAAAAGCCACGATATCTTTGTACTCGTGCAAAAAGGCAATAGGAGAAGTGGGGACTAAAACCAAGAATTGTGCATTGGCTATACACGGCAGTTGTTAGACCTGTAATGTGGCCGGCACTTCCCCAGCCAACAAGTTTATACAAAGTTCAGCGTATGGCGTGTTTGTGTATTTCAGGCGCATTCAGCAAGACAGGAACAAATTCCCTTAATGTCATGCTGCATCTATTGCCTTTAGACATTTTGGCCAAACAGTCAGCTGCAACAACGGCTGTGCTGTTGCGCGAGCTATCGCTGTGGTCAGAAAAAACGTACGGTCACAGTTCGGTCCTCAAAATAATGACAGATGTGCCTAACGTAGTGGATTACACTCTGGCGAAACCACTTTCGACAAAAAGTTTGAAACTCTAATTCCCAACAGTGCACAGTGGTCGGTGCTATATGGAGTTAGCGGCCAAAAATACTTCCAGGATAGGTATCATCGTGAAACTTCGGTCACGGCTTTATAATTATGTCAGGAATATTTAATGATAAAATGGGATTGATTGATGACGTTTTGGTATAGCCCCCAATATAGACCGATCTCCCGATTTTATTTCTTGGGCTTCTAGAAACTGTGTTTTTTATCCGATTTGGCTGAAAATTGAAATCTAATGGTATATTAGGACCAAAAGTATGTGTGCTAAAAATGGTGTGTATCGGTCCATGTTTTGGTATAGCCCCCATATAGACCGATCTCCCAATTTTACTTCTTGAGCTTCTAGGAACCATAGTTTCTATCCGATTTCCCTGAAATTGGAAATCTAGAGGTATTTTAGGACCGCAAATAGGAGTGCTAAAAATGGTGTCTATCGGTCCATGTATTTATATAGCCCCCATATAGACCAATATCCCGATTTTACTTCTTGGGCTTCTAGAATCCGTATATTCTATCCGATCTAGAATTTAAAATCTAGAATTATTTTAAGATCACAAATAGATGTAACGGAAATGAGCTGAATCAGCACATGTGTTGGTATAGCCCACGTATAGACCGATCTCCCGATTTTACTCCAAGGCACTAACATAGATTTAGCTTAATTATGCGGCCAAAATTGAAGATTTTAAACTAGTTACAAATACAAAATGTTATATCTTTCTATGTTAACAATAGAACAGGCGATAATAAACCGGTCTTCTCGGCTTCGATACCCGCGAGGGGTGCTTGCGGAGGTAGTCGGAACTTGTTAGTCTCACGCTAAGCGCGCGCTTTCGCTCTTTACGCCTTTAAAGTGATATTTTAAAGTCGTCAATATTTTTTTATTCGAAGACAGTTACCAAAGTAAACAATATGGATTCAAGTGCTTCAGGTTAATACCATTATTTATTATAGAAATTATCAACTTAGTATAATAAAAAGCCCGTTATTTTAAAGCTTCTAAACATATTACGTTTTCTTAAAAAAACATTCTTGAGTTTTCAATTTAAAAGTAATTTAGTTATATTATCGCTTCCTATCGCCGCAAAATTTTTATTTATTACAACACTTAATACTATTTTCTTATGGTTCTGATAAAAATCAGCTGCAGGTAGGTGCAGGTAGGCTAAAAGAAGTTATGTTGAAAACTGTTCCAAAAAAATTTTTTTCTTTTTCGTCGTAGGTTATCCTGGTTTATCCGGAACAAAATTAGTCACCCGTCAATTTCTCTACGATAAAATGCAAAGCCAGAATTTAATAACTATTGATGAAAAATTGGCCTATTAAGAAAATTACCTGTTTTCTTCTTATGGTGACGCAGAGGAAAATAAAAAAACTGAAGCAAAATATTGCTTAAAGCACAAAGAAAAGAAGATGATTTCTTAAAATCAAACCAGTCATGGTTAAATGGGACGTTAGAAATCCCAATCCAAGCCCAAAATCGCCCAGGCCGCCCTTCAAAATCATTTGAAGAGTCAAGTGAGAGATGCAAGCGTCGCAAAACTATTATCATTTATGCTGCTCAGTCAATTTTGAGAGCTAAGGGACTTCGAAATGCATCAGAAATCTTTAAGGAAATCACAAAATCGCCAACAGGTGCTGAAAAATACAGAAATGCCTACAAGTCATGTAGTGAACCCAAACACAATAAATTAACACCTCAAGAAGCATTGGTAATTTTTATAAAGACCGACCTTACACGACAGCAATATGAAATCATACGTAAGACAAATAAGTCGCTTTATCCTTGCTACGACAGATTATTAGAGGCCAAAAAAGAATGCTATCCACCTGAACAACACATAAAAGTGGCAAGTCTGTATGCAGAAACTGCTCATACATGGTGCTGCCATAATAGAGAATTCACTTCTCCCAATAGGTCAATTGTCGGAGGAGGCCCAAGAGGCCCGAAATAAGCACTTTCGCATGTACAGAGAAAATTACGCAAGAAAATTTTCCCGCGAGCGGTGTAACCGCGACAACTATAATAGACTATTATTGAGCTCTGATCCGCTCATTAGCAGTATTAGTATAAAACAAAGAAGGGTGAAAAATGTGTAAATCCTTTTCTCCGGAGACTTTAGATATGCTTTTACCCACCAAACCAGACTCCGCTTCATCAAAATCCTCGCACGATGAGGATCTGGATTAACAGACTGTCGAAGGGATACGTCAATTCATTAGTCACTAACGTTTAAAATCTACATTTATGAAATATATTTTTTTATGTCTGTGAAGTTAGGTTTTTGATTTTCTTTCATAAATATGATATTTTCTTCAATAAATATTTAAAATTTCAACAGAAAGTTGTTTTTTATTATCAATTATGTCATTTAGAGCAGTTATAGCAATTAAAATAATTTTGGCCGCATAAAACCTAAAAACCTATCTATGTGCAAGGGCAGTAGTTTTTATCCGATTTTCATGAAATTGTAAAACAAGATTGTTTTGTTTTTCATCGATATATTTTGAACCACTTAACTTATCACATATCTTATTATACACGTTTATTCGACATCTCAATAGCTTGCATTCAAGTGCAAACAACGATATAATCGGACATTTCTAGCTCGAGGTATAATTTGTTTAGCGAAGAAAGTCAGAAAAACTAAAAAAACGGGATATCTCAAAAACAGTTTCATAAAAAACTTCATTTTTGAATTCAGCAGATCAAAATACATAAGAAAGGTCATCAAAGGTACATTTTCAGTGTAAACTAGTGTTAACAAACACCACACCTAATTCGTTATGTGGATATAAAGAGACAAGACCACTTCGGTAGGAAGATAACATAAAGGGGGGCAAAAGAAAGCAGCCGATTTTTATCAATTTAGAATCTTGAAATATTAACTAATAAACCGCAAACAATCCCATTGGTGACTTCAGGGGGGAACACAACTAAAACTCTACATAAAATTTACATATAAGAACGAACGAACACGAAACAATGAGACTGACAAAATTTGATTTTATAAGAAATTTAAAACAAGTTTTATACATGTTTTTATGTTAAAACATAGTTAATACCATTTAATATTCATTTCGATTTATTTCGATATAATTTTTTTTCTTTTGTTTTATTTATTTAAAAGTGCACTTAATTTTATACTTTTTCACACTTCAAAAACCAACTGCTTACTTGCTCTCTCTTTTGAAGCCGTTCTTAAAGTGTACAGATGGAATTAAACAAAAACAAATACACATTGTAAAACATTGTTTGCTTTGTTATTTTGCATTCTCATTTCATCTCATTGTCTATTGTCATTGTTGTTGTATTAATGCGAGCATACCCAGCGGGAAATGGAAGCGACGTGGAATCGATGATGGAAGTGCTGTTCGGGTAGCTATAAGGCCTGGGCGCTGCATTACGTGTTCATTTTAAAATAACATTGGATTGGATTGGAGACCAAGGCCTTGTCTCTCGCTTCTATTCGTATGCCTTCTAGAGGTGGTGTCGTCGATGCCATGTTATCAGGCCTTCACACTAAGTACAAAAATCATGCCTTCCAAAGAAGGCCCCCAAAAAGGCCTGGACAGGAAGGCATAAAAGAAAGCGTTTAAAAATAAATATTTTGAAGGCAAGATTGTCTATGAACTGAACATTTGCCCTCATACCTTTTACGTTAGAATTTAATTTAACTTACTTTTCCTATACAGTTTATCTCATTTTTGTGATTTTAATATTTACCTCAAGTGTATTTTTATTTTTTTGTTCCGTCGGGATTTGAACCGGGGTCCTCGTTATTGGTAGTCCTACACTCATCCACTGGCCTACGACACATTTATGTGATGTGCGCGCCAAAAGGTAAACTTAAGCTACGCGTGAAGTCATTCCGCGTTCCCTTCTGTTGGAAGTGAACGTATAATGGGTATCGGATCTTTTATATGTTACAGAGAATGTCTTCTAGAAGGCCAAAGTTAGGAGTAACTAGACATAAAAAAATTAATAGCTTGGCAGGCAACAAAGAATGAGTATGGGATCATTGGTGGGTTCGAACAGATTCTACCATAGGCAAAGTTATAGATTTTTGTATTTAGAAAGATTTATGTTTATTTATTTAACCGCACTATAAAAATAAGTAAATACGACCGTAATGTCAGGCAGGTCGAGTCTTATGGACCATCCACCATGTATTACGAAAAAAGTTCTACTAAAGACAAGGTATCTTAAAACCTCTTAACATTGCCTTAATGTACATGGATGTAGATTAAATACCTATATAAACTAAATCAGTTCTTGATCGGTTAACATAAAAATTTCCAATTTCCAAATTTGGATCGTATGAAATATGCCCCTGCAGAAGCCTCTAGTTGCTAGTGCCCGTATAAATAAGTTTATTGTAATTATAATAAATTAAATAATAAATAAATAATGGTAATTGCTTTTTATGGAGGCTACCTATATTTTTGGAACGATATGGGCCACTTTTGCATCGTTTTTAGAGGCCTGTTACTAACACCACGTACCACATTTTAACTGGATCGAATGAATTTTTCACCACCAGAAAGCGCAGGAAATAAAATCGGGGGATCGGTTTGGACTAATTTTTGCCTGGTTGTTACAGGTCACGTATCAAATTTCCGCCGGATGTGATAAAATTGTCTCCTCCAAGAGGATCGTGGGCTACACCTAAATGTGGTCCGATATAGCTCATTTGCAATACCATCCGACCTACATAAATAGTAGCTACTTGTACAAAGTATCCCGTCGCACAGTGGGGTATTTGACCCCCAAACTGGTATTAATTCAAGGGAACAACCGATTTACATGAAATTTGGTAAAACGTTTGCTCTTGTTAATAGTAGTATCTCTGTCAATTTTCAAAGAGATCGTGTCAGGTATATATATAGCGCCCGTATATATAATCTTCCGATTTGAGTTTATATCCCATATTACTCAGCCAATTTTTTTTAAATTTTGAACAATTTTTTTTGAGTGGCAAGCACTTTTACTATGTTCAGTTCAAACCTGATCGGAGTTATATATACCTCCCCAAATGTACAGGGTGGCTGATATGTAATACAACAAGTGCTATACTTTTTAATTTTATTTTTCAAAAGCAAGGGAGAACAAACTATAGTAATCATGCAGAGATAAAACTGCACATATACAAACAAAAAACAAGTATATACGGCCGTAAGTTCGGCCAGGCCGAAGCTTATGTACCCTCCACCATGGATTGCGTAGAAATTTCTACTGAAGACTGTCATCCACAATCGAATTACTTGGGTTGCTGTAACTTTTGCCGGTGACAACGTATCTTAAAACTTCCTAATACCGTAATATATACCACGTAGTCCATACGTGGTATATATTAAACTAAAAATGGCCGATTACATACGTATATAATTAAGTTTGACAAAATTTTCTATAGAAATAAAATTTTGACAACATTTTCTATAAAAGTAAAATTTGGACAAAATTTTCTATAGAAATACGATTTTAACAAAATTTTCTATAGAAATAACATTTTGACAAAATTTTCTATAGAAATACAATTTTTACAAAATTTTCAAAAGATTTAAAATTTTGCCAAAATTTTCTACAGAAATAAAATTTGACAAAATTTTCTATAGGAATAAAATTTCAACAAAATTTTCTATAGAAATAAAATTTTGACAAAATTTTCTATAGAAATAAAATTTTGACAAAATTTTCTATAGAAATAAAATTTTGCTAGATTATTTTTGCTCGAGTGGCAAGCATGATTATGAACCGATATGGACCAATTTTTGTGTGATTGGGGATCGGCTATATATAACTATAGACCGATATGGACCAATTTTGGCATGGTTATTAGCGGTCATATATTAACACCACGTTGCAAATTTCAACCGGATCGGATGAATTTTGCTCGTCCAAGTGGCTCCGGAGTTCAAATCTGGATCGGTTTTTATAGGGACTATATGTAATTATGGACTGATATGGACCAATTTTCGAATGGTTCTTAGAGACTATATACTAATACCATGTACCAAATTTCAGCCGGATCGGATGAAATTTGCTTCTCTTAGAGGATCCGCAAACCAAATCTGGGAATCGGTTTATATGGGGGCTATATATATTTATGGACCAATGTGGACCAATTTTTGCATGGTCGTTAGAGACCATATACTTACACCATGTACCAAATTTCAACCGGATCGGATGAAATTTGCTTATCATAGAGACTCCGCAAGCCAAATCGGGGGATCGGTTTTTTTGGGGCTATATGTAATTATGGGCCGATGTAGACCAATTTTTGCGTGGTTATTAGAGACCATATACTAACACCATGTACCAAATTTCAGCCGGATCGGATGAAATTTCTTTATCTTAGAGTAATCGCAAGCCAAATTTGGGGGTCCGTTTATATGGGGGCTATACGTAAAAGTGGACCGATATGGACCAATTTTTGCATGGTTGTTAAAGACCATATACTAATACCATGTACCAAATTTCAGCCGGATCGGATGAAATTTGCTTTTCTTAGAGCAATCGCAAGCCAAATTTGGGGGTCCGTTTATATGGGGGCTATACGTAAAAATGGACCGAAATGGCCCATTTGCAATACCATCCGACCTACATCACTAACAGATCGACTCAGAATTTCACCACGACTCAGAATATATATACTTTATGGGGTCTTAGAGCAATATTTCGATGTGTTACAAACGGAATGACAAAGTTAATATACCCCCATCCTATGGTGGGTATAATAATTGAAAAAAGTTCATAATCTTAAATTAAAATCTATTTTATTTAAATTTAGTACACGAATCTTTGAAATGTTCGTGTCTCTATCAAAGTTATAGGACCTTAAAGTAAGGCCAATTTCACTTAATATAAAGAAGAAAAAAATGATTTAAGTGAATAATCTTTTAATTAACTGGTTTTAAATAGGCTAATACTTATTTAAAATAGGTTAATACTTATTTGGAGGATTTTGCATTTTTGGTTAAAAATTTATTTGAAAATAAGAAAACATTTGTTGCATTAAAATGTATTTTACAATTTGAATTTTTATTCGAAATTTATTTATAGCTGTATGCCTGTGTTGATATATCGCCAAACGTGAACGAAAATTCAATAAATGAGACCTGTATCCTAGCTTTAAATTCACAGAGCCTAGATCTAGAGCTAGTTAGCTTCCAAAAAAGTGACTTTATATTAAAAAAAAAAAAAAAAAACAATATTTCAGATTCAATAACGAAATCCTTAAGGAAAGGTCAAAAGATTTGAAGTCAAATAAATTTTTCTGTGTGTATGCTCTCACAACAACATTACAAAACTGTATTATAACAACAACAACTAATATATGTTAGAAGACAAATAGAAATATCACGATCAAAACAAACGTATAAAGTAAAACCAATGGAAGATATGTGGGTAAATTGATCTACAACTAACTATATGTCCAACTTAATCCCAAAAATACGTAAATTTTAAGACATCGCCAGAAACGCTGTTTCGAATACAAAACTTCACTTTTCTACTAATTTTTTTGTTCCTATGGTGGAGGGTATAAAAATATATTCTATTTTAAATACACTGGAAGTCGGGGAGGGATACTAATCTCCAAATTTCTGACAAATGGATGAGAATAGCGCATTACATGCTCTAGAACTAAAATCAACAACTATATCTAAATATAAATCATCTTGCGAAATAACAGCAAATTCTAGTTTTAAGGCAAATCGGATTAAAACCGTGTCCTGTTAAAAATATTGATACAAATGTTTGTTTGATGATTATATAAAAAAAACTGAATTTTCGTTCTTATAACAACAATGTAGGTCCTTCTTTTTCAAATTCCCAAAGAAGGCACAGAATAATGTTTGCGGGCATTTTTTAGAAAGGAAGTGCAAGGCATTTTAGCATGCATGATAGGAGAAGGCATATGGGAAGGTGTTAAGGATCCCAAAATCATGGGTAAAGAAGGCATGATTTTTGCAGTACTTCTCAATTTTCCCGCTGGGGATATGTGTTTGGCAGCCACCAGATGAATAACTTAATGGTCGTAGATTCTTCTAGCGTTGTCAAAGAATGTTCTGGCGTTGCCAGAATATTGTAGTGCTGCCAGAATGTTCTCGTATTGCCAGACCGTCATATATAAAAGCGCTCGCATGCTGCTAACGAGTCAGTCTTAATTAAAGCGTCAAACGAATAACATCAGTGTGAACCATGACTGAATAAGGTGGTTGAATCACGATAGCAAAAACAACAAATTTCAATATGTTGTTTACAATTTTAAGAAGTCAAAATCAGCTGATAAAAGAATCGTATGGCATTGGTAAAAGTGGCAATTATTTATTCATTCAATTGTCCTGAACAAAATAATTCAAATCAGAGGAAAATAAAGGTTCAAATTTAACTGCGTCACCTATGAGTGATTGTGAAGTGGATAATTCATCCGAGGAACGCCGATATGAGACAAATAAGACTATAATACCCACCAAAGTTAAGAATGGAAGTCAGTCAAATGGATCTTCGCCATCTATTAACAAAAACAGTTTATGATGCAGTCTAAAAACTGATGTGCGTGGTATTTTGGTTCTGGAATATGTTATCAAGATACTCAAGTCATCTTTGAATAATTCTCCAGCTATGAATGTGCGAGTTTGTTTGAGATGCATTTGCCATGCAGTGTCATTTGGAGAGCTGCAATCACCATAAACATATGATATTGACATCTTAAAATTTTGTCGAAATAAAAAAATTGTAATCATATGGGCCTATGATTTAACCTTCTTGTTCAGCCATGGTGTGAACGAATTGTAAAGTGAAGTCATAGTAAATAAATTGTAGATTAACGTTATTGAAACGAACAGTATTTTAATTGTCGGATAATTAAAAACGCCTAAATATAAAAACGTAACAGTTGGAAGTGAAATAACGGAAAAAAATCTGCAATGAAGTTTAATGAACTTCGTGTGGAAAACTTAAAAAAGGAATTGAGCAAACTGGAGCTGCCGACAACAGGCAATAAGGCCCAGCTTCAAAAGCGTCTACTGGGAGAATTTGAACGGCGTAATATGAACATTGCGACGCACGACTCGTCAATACCAGCAGTGTAGAAACTCCGTCTGTGGCTTCGAGTGTTGTGGATTACACATCAATGCTCAATGTTCTGAGCAAAATGATGGAAGAAAACTCGAGAAAAATCATGGATGAGAATTCTAGAAAAATGGAAGAAAACTCTAGAAAAATCATGGATGAGAATTCTAGAAAAATTGAAGAAAATTCTAGAAAATTGCTGAAAGAAAATGCCCTACAAATGGAAGCAAGTTCAAGAAAATTGGAAGAAAAATTCGACGAAAATTCTAGAATTCTCAATGAAAAACTACAACAAATTTCTGAAGGCATGGAGAAACGTGTGGACCATATAGAAAATCAAATTGTGGAATTGGATAAGAAAGTTCTTTCCGTGGATGATAAAATTATGGTTCATGAAATTAAAGGTGGTCCAGTGCGCGTCATCGAGGGCTCAAAAATCAAAACTCCTGTTTTCGATGGCTCAACGTCATTTGATGTCTTCAAATTCCTATTCGAAATGGTTGCTTGTAGAAATTTGTGGAATGACGATGATAAAGCAATTGAACTTCTATTGGCATTAAAGGGCAATGCTGCTGATGTGATACAAAGCATTCCCGCTGCTTCTAGAAATAACTCTAATGAAGTAATAGCGGAGAGAACAAGCAGGATATAGATAGATAGATATAAAATGTGCAACATATGCGTCACAAAAGGCTACATTCGCTGAAACAGTAACATTCGCACTTGCACAGGAGACTGCGAGATTGCTAGCGCGCCTCAAATTCACAAAGTACGTAAAGTAGAGACAGAGTGTGACGAATCAAAGTCCGTTATTGAGTCGATGAAAGAGGCCATGAAGCAGGCAATGCAAGAAATGAAGCAAGAGGCAAATAAATCCCGGATCAAATGCTATAACTGTGATAAGCCGGGACATCTAGCTCGAGAATGCAAAGCATGACGCAAACGGTCAAGACCCACATCACCATCTCGATTAAACAATAGCCATAAGAAGGTGACCCCACAATCAAGTGAGTCACCTTTAAACTAAATCTAGCTAGTTCAGCGGGGCAAGAGCTGGCTCCCACAGACGATGGTCCCACCATCTCCATAGCAATAGTTCAACAGAAAAATAACAATTTAGCTATTGCGGGTGTTATTAATGGCGACAAGCGTACTTTGACGTTGGATACTGGTGCATCAAAGTCTATCATTAGATCTGATTTAGTAAAAGGAAAAGTTACACCACTGATTGGGGTCAAGCTACGCACGGCTAAAGGGGAACCCGCAACCGTATATGGAAAGGTCGCCGTAAAATTAACTATTGCTAACAAATCCGTTACTTATGATTTCATTGTGGCCGATAAGTAGACGAAGTTATAATTGGAGCGGATTTCATGATTGCTTTTGGTCTCAATCTGGATATAAAGCGGCGTGTAATGACATGGTGCGATGCCGAAATAAGGGTAAACGTGGGATACGACGAGAATACACCTGTCAGACGTTTGACAACGAGCCAGTCAGAGTCTATACCACCGAATGCCGAAGCAATTATATGGGTTTCTATGAATGGAGATTGTGAAGTCGGCCAATTGTGGGTTGTTGAACCAGCAGAAAACAAAAGCAATATCATCTTGATAGCAAATGCCCTGGTAACAACGAACGAAGAGAGAATAATACCAGTTCGTGTCTTGAACTTGTCTGACAATCACGAGCAAATTGTAAAATTTTCTGACATTGGCAAATGTACACCAGCCGAGGCAATAGTCAATTTGGAAGGCAACTCATCAAAGACACATGGAGCAGTGAGAAAACATCTAGAAGGGTATGGCGAGGCTTGGACACGTCATCTATCGCCGTCAGCGAGAAATATAGCCAAGCAATTGTTGTGGAAAAACGCCTCTGCTTTTGCTTCTGAAAAGGGAAATCAAGGAAGAACATCTGTAGTGAAACATGAAATTAAAACCGCAGAAGAAAGGCCCATAAAACAGGCACCACGAAGTGTTCCCCTGGCAAAAGGAGACGAAGTTCAAAAGCTCATAAAGGAAATGGCGGAGAGTGGTGTGATCGAGCCATCATCAAGTCCTTGGTGTTCCCCAGTTGTGCTGGTCAAAAAGAAAGGTGGAAGTACCCGATTCTGCGTGGACTACAGAAAACTGATTTTTTTATCTCTTTATTAATGCATTCTATCTTATTAGCGATATTTTCATTATTTAATTTATTATTAATACAGTTATCCTAATGGTACCCACCCAGTGGTGAGCCCATTTTATATTAAATATATTTAATTAAAATTATTATATTTTCAATATTTGTTTTCCTCAATCTTCATGTTTAAGGTTTTTTAATGATAATAAATCTTGCGGAGCTTTTCTATTTAGTCTAGTGAAAGTTTCCACATTTGCCATTAAATTTGTTGTTAATGGGTTTGGATGATTTTGTGTTCTTATTTTGTAACTTTGAAGTTGCGATATTATTTCTTCTTTAACAGTTTTCATATTCAGTTCTTCATGTATTTGTTTATTTGTTATGTAGTAAGGAGCAGCAGTTATTTTTCTCAGTATTTTAGATTGAAATTGTTGCAGTATCTTGATAGTTGTATTGGAAGCTGTACCCCACAGCTGGATACCATATGTCCAGATAGGTTTTATTATACATTTATATATCAGTATTTTATTTCCCAAAGAGAGTTTCGAATTGGGACCAATTAGAAAGTTCATTTTATTGGCTTGAATATCAAGTGCTTTTCGTTTCGTTTTGATATGGGTTCCCCATTTCAGTTTGCTATCTAAGTACAATCCAAGATACTTGACCGCTTTCTTTTGTGGAATATCTATTTGATTAATTTTCACAGGTGGACAAGTTTAATGATTTAATGTAAATGTGACATGGGTAGATCTCGACTCATTCGCTTTTATGCGCCAGTTTTTTAGCCATATACTTAAAGTATTTAAATAATTCTGTAGTAAATTACTCGCATTTTCCGCATTGATGTCTACTACCAGTACTGCGGTATCATCCGCAAAAGTTCCAATGACAGTAGATTCTGATTCAGGCAGATCTGATGCAAATAGTATATATAAAATAGGACCCATAACGCTCCCCTGGGGAACGCCCGCCCTAATAGATCTCAGTGTACTCATCTCATCATTCTCTTGTACATAGAATAATCGGTTTTGAATATATGATTTGATAAACAAATAATAGTTTATTGGAACAAGCGATTTGACTTTGTATAGTAGGCCATCATGCCATACTTTATCAAATGCCTGTGAAATATCTAGAAACGCAGATGTACAGTATTGTCTCGATTCAAAAGCTAGATTTATTGTTTCCACCAAGCGATGTACTTGTTCGATTGTTCCGTGATTCTTCCTTAATCCAAACTGGTGATTTGGTATAATTTTATTTTCTTCAATTATTGGCATTAATCTTTTAAGGAAAAAAGACTCCAGAAGTTTAGATAATACAGGCAGTAAACTGATTGGTCGATAAGAATTCACTTGGTCAAATGGCTTACCAGGTTTTTGAATCATAGAAATTTGTGCAACTTTCCATTGCGGAGGAATAAAGTTGTAGACTAGACAGGCGTTAAATATAAATGTGATACAATCAATACCTTCTTTTGGAAGCTCCTTCAGAACCTTTGGGGTTATTAAATCATAACCCGGAGCTTTACCAAGTTTTAGAGATTTTATAGCTTGTGTAATTTCGCTTTTAGTGAATTTTTTAATTGGCAAATCGAGTTGATGAATTTGATCTAAAAAAGTTTGAATATATTCTGGAGTTTCTTCGCAACTGTTGGGAGTGAATACATTGCACAAATGGTCAGCGAATGTTTCTACTTTTTCAGTATTGGTTTTTGTCCATGTACTGTCACTCTTCCGAATTGGATAAATGGTTTTATCGTTCAGATTTAGTTTTTTAGTAATTTTCCACAAAGAATAGTCACTTGACTTAGTTGGGCCAAGATTGAGAATTTCCTTCTCAATTTGTTCGTCTTGTATTGTCTGTATTTTTATTTTTTATTTTTTTTTTTGAGTTCAGACGTTGCCTTGTTTAGTCGACGTTTGTCTTCGGGAGATTTTGATAGTTGCCACTGCTTTTTGGCCTTTCTTTTCTCTATTATTTTTCTCTTCACTGTATTGGATACGGTCGGGAAGTCTTTAAAACTTGTTTTTGGTGTTGAATTCCATGCAGCATTTTAAATTACTTGGACAAAATGTTCTACAGCTTCAGTTATTTCATACTCAGTTTTTAGAGGGAGTTTCTTATTTAAGTTTTTGCTGACTTGATATTTAAAGTAATGCCAGTTAGTTTTCTTAGTATGAAGTTTACATTTTGATCTTTTTCGATTCGTTGTGTATGCAAGGTTAAGAAAACTGGGGAATGATCTGAAGACAAGTCTTCGCTTCATTCACATTTTACAGAATCAGTCGGGATACCCTTTGAAATGCAGAAGTCTATCAAATCAGGAAATTTATTTAAATCAGTAGGCCAATAGGTCGGTGAATATGGAGAAATTGTCTTTAATCTAAGCTCTTTGATTGCCAAATACTATTGTCTGCATTTGGGTGTCGTGAGACGTGACCCCCAAAGGGTATGCTTCGCATTATAGTCACCACATGCTAGAAACTTATTTCCAAGAGTTTCTAAGAAGTTCATGTACTGATCTTTTTTAATAGTGTATCTTGGTGGACTATATACCGAAGATATAGTAATGGGACCCTGTAGACTTTCGACTCTAATATTAGTTGCTTGAATTTCGTCTGAGCAATAATTGCGTTCAGGATAATGCTTAATTGATTCTTTGATAAGGATTCCAGATCCACCACGCGCCCCCCCACTTGGGTGCATAGTATGGTAAAAATTGTATTTTGGAATGGAAAAATGGTGCTTATCAGTAAAATGTGTTTCAGATATAAGTAAAATATCCACTTGGTTATATAGCAAAAAGTTTTTTATTTCCAATGTATGCTGGGCAAGGCCATTTTCATTCCAGAATACTATTTTCAGATAATCCATTGTTAATATTATTGCTCAGGGTTGCAAGGTAAGTTTTGTTCTTATATTCGTAAGCAGAGTTGACATTTGTTGCATAAGCAAGGTTAAATTTTTCAGCATATCTTGAATTTACGACAGTTTATTTGATTCAGTGGTTTGTGTATTGTTTGGTTGGGGATCAGTGCATTGTTGATTGTTTAGTAGAAAACGATCGCTTGCAGTAACAGTTGCGTATGTCATATCATCGTTTCTTTAAGCTTGGCCAAAGGAAGCTTGGGATTGAGTTTCTCTCGGTGTTCTAGGAGAGGGATAGTGCTTGGTATATATTTGCTTATATACTAAGCATCCCTTATAATTTGCAGGGTGATTACCGTTACAGAGAGCGCACTTAACGTCATTTGCCCAATTTCTGCGAGTACATGACTTGGATTCATGATTTCCAGCACATTTAATACAGACAGGTTTTTTCCCGCAATATGATTTAGTATGCCCATACTGTTGACAGTTTGAACATTGAGGAACAGTTTTTCTTGGAATCGGGGGTTCAAATTTGATTATACTTGATACCAGTTTCGTTACATTATAAATTTCTTTATTATTAGGTTTGGTGTTTAACACCAATTCAAATAGTGGTAGTGGTTTCTTTGTATAACGGCTTTTTATGTTCCAGATATTCAATACTTCATGTCCAAGTGCAAAAAGTTCATCCTTGAGTTGTTGTATATCAACTGAGGAATGCATGTTTCTCAGGATTACTTTGAATCCTCTCTCACTCTTCGGTTTGTAAGTGTAGAATTCAGTATTTTTAAGGTCTAACTCTTGGATTATCTTTTTATAGGTATCAGGGGTCTTTGGCAGTATCTTGACCTGCTCATTACGTAGAGCTTTGATTTCAAATTGGTCAAGTACAGTTTGGGATAAAAGTGTTATTAAAGGTTGAATATTTGAGACATTTTCAACGAAAATAGGTGGTGGTTTCGGAATGGTTGAGTTTCTGACGAAGTTTTCATTTTGAGTTTCATTTTCCCTGTCTTCATTATCTAGAACTGCAAATTGGTTTGTAGTTTGCGGATCTTTACATAACCAATATGTGTTTTCAGTGGCAGTTTTTTTATTATTAGTTGCTTTTTCAGGACTTTCGTTTGATCTTCCTTCTAACAGTTTGCCATTCATTTGAGGTGGATTCCATCTCTCTATCCGTATTTCTTGATAGTTGTTGGTTTTCATTTTCAAAGTGACCTACTTCATGCTGAAGTTCGTCTTCATCTGTCTCGTACGATTCAGTTCGTTTATGTTGTTGTTGTTTTAAACAGGCAACATCGTGTTGTAATTGAATACATAATCTTTCATATTTCTCATTTCGTAGCGTTAGTTCGACATTTGCCTTTTCTAATTCTTGGAGCTTATTTAGGCGAAAGGAGCCAATGCTGTTTCTACACACAAAAAACGAAATACCTAAGTTGACTTTGTAATTTTTTTTTATATGAAGATACACCGATTTATACAAGCTTTTGTTGATTTATGAACCGGCAATTCGAATATTTTACAAAGTAAACTTTGTTCATGCTAAGTTATTAAGTCCCTTATAATATTATTCTAATGACAGTTGCATATTTCTAAAATTAGTTAAATTTCCATTTTAAATCGTGTGTCTCTACAATAAAATATGGCAACTATTACAAGAACATGATAAATTTCCATATTTTTAATATGGCAACTTTTCGAAGTGCATAACGTCAAATGGAACCTGTTAAATTATGTACGGCAACTCATATTTTTAGTCAGCTGGCGCAAAAAGCAGAAGGAACAAAAGGGATCCAATTTAATTTTGGAATAATATATTTCTCAATCGAAAAAGGTAAGTTCCATTTTCCATTACAAAACATACCATAAGGCCGGTACTAAAGGGTGATTCTTTTGAGGTTAGGATTTTCATGCATTAGTATTTGACAGATCACGTGGGATTTCAGACATGGTGTCAAAGAGAAAGATGCTCAGTATGCTTTGACATTTCATCATGAATAGACTTACTAACGAGCAACGCTTGAAATCATTGAATTTTATTACCAAAATCAGTGTTCGGTTCGAAATGTGTTTCGCGCTTTACGTCCGATTTATGGTCTACATAATCGACCAAGTGAGCAAACAATTAATGCGATTGTGACCAAGTTTCGCACTCAGTTTACTTTATTGGACATTAAACCAACCACACGAATGCGTACAGTGCGTACAGAAGAGAATATTGCGTCTGTTTCTGAGAGTGTTGCTGAAGACCGTGAAATGTCGATTCGTCGCCGTTCGCAGCAATTGGGTTTGTGTTATTCGACCACATGGAAGATTTTACGCAAAGATCTTGGTGTAAAACCGTATAAAATACAGCTCGTGCAAGAACTGAAGCCGAACGATCTGCCACAACGTCGAATTTTCAGTGAATGGGCCCTAGAAAAGTTGGCAGAAAATCCGCTTTTTTATCGACAAATTTTGTTCAGCGATGAGGCTCATTTCTGGTTGAATGGCTACGTAAATAAGCAAAATTGCCGCATTTGGAGTGAAGAGCAACCAGAAGCCGTTCAAGAACTGCCCATGCATCCCGAAAAATGCACTGTTTGGTGTGGTTTGTACGCTGGTGGAATCATTGGACCGTATTTTTTCAAAGATGCTGTTGGACGCAACGTTACGGTGAATGGCGATCGCTATCGTTCGATGCTAACAATCATGCGATTTGACGCCTTTAGACTATTTTTTGTGGGGCTACGTCAAGTCTAAAGTCTACAGAAATAAGCCAGCAACTATTCCAGCTTTGGAAGACAACATTTCCGAAGAAATTCGGGCTATTCCGGCCGAAATGCTCGAAAAAGTTGCCCAAAATTGGACTTTCCGAATGGACCACCTAAGACGCAGCCGCGGTCAACATTTAAATGAAATTATCTTCAAAAAGTAAATGTCATGGACCAATCTAACGTTTCAAATAAAGAACCGATGAGATTTTGCAAATTTTATGCGTTTTTTTTTAAAAAAAAAGTTATCAAGCTCTTAACAAATCACCCTTTATATTCGTTTACAGTGAAAATGAATTGTGAGATGTGCAATATTGAATTTAAAAATGTGGACAATTTCGTTCGTCATTTCAAACACTTTCATGGTTTATCAAGCACATTTCGATGTCCTTTTGCTAATTGCAAATTGGGATTTACCAGCTCCTCTGTTTTCAAGAGACATCTGAAAATGCAACATGAAGTTACAAACCATAACAAGGATTTTATTCAGCCAGAAACAGAGGACAATTTTCATCTTTCTTCAAATGAATCAATCAGGAACCAAGAAAACTCGAGTAAAATTGAAGTTTCTACATCTAGTAGTATTGATTTCCAAAAGGAATACCAAGAAAATATTCTACGTTTTGTAATTTCTCTACAAGATAAAAATAATTTTACCTTTAAAGATGTGCAATTTGTGATTGAAAAAATCGAAAGCCATATTTTAAATCCGCTGGTAAAATTTTTGATGAGTATTGCACCCCAAATTGAAAGTTATTCTTTAAATGAATTAATACGCTTCATTCCGTCATCATTTAGCTCTATTAACACACATTACAAACTAATTAAGCACTTAAAAGAACAACAGCTTTATAAATCTCCAAAAGTGATAACTATAAGTCAAGTCAGTTCACGAAAAGTTGGCAAGAAACGACAACGATTAACATATTATGAGTCTTATACACTTATGCCAATTCGTTTCCAAATAAAAACATTCTTTGAAAAAGAAAACTATTTAGAAAAATTTTTAAAATGCTACGGAAATCGAATATCGACGAAAAGTGACATTAGTAGCTATATGGATGGCGAATCTTGGAAATCGAAGCATTTTTCTGATAAGATTGTAATACCATTTTTTTTATACACAGATGACTTCGAAACCAATAATGCATTGGGTTCACATTCGGGCACTCAAAATGTTACTGGCTTTTATTACTCATTTCCAAAAGTAAACAAATCCTCCAAATTAGACAACATATTTATAGCCGCATTATATAAATCAAAACATATAAAAAAGTATAACCAGGAACAACTACTAAAGGGACTTATAGACGAAATTGTTGGTCTTCAAGATTTTGGTATTAATTTCACTTTGTATGGAAAAAACGTAAATGTTCGATTTAGTCTAGCTGCAATAACTGGTGATAATTTAGGCATAAATTCAATACTAAATTTTTCAAAATCATTTTCGGCAACAAAGTTTTGTCGTTTCTGCACAGAAAGTAAAGATAACACAAAAAATTAGCATTAGAGAATCCTACAAGTATAAGAAATCCAGAAAATTACAACATTGATGTTATGAAAGGACTCCAGAATGAATCAGTTTTTAATAAAATACCAGGATTTCACGTAACCGAAAACGTTGCGGTCGATTTGATGCATGACATATACGAAGGAATAGCACATTATAATGTGTGTCATATATTGAATTACTTTATCAGAGAGAAAGTTTTGAGTCTAAAAGAATTGAATGAAATAAAAAACAGTTTTCGTATGATAATTGTTACACTTTCAAAGATATCACAAAGAAACATTTAGAACGTCGAAGACTTGACACATCTGCTAGAGAAATGTGGAACTTTTTACATTGCCTGCCTTTCATAATTGGCGAAAAAGTTGCACCCGGCGATGAAGTTTGGCTTTTCTTTCTTATATTTTTGCAAATTTTGGATATTTGCCATCGTTCTTCTTTTAAACCCTATCATTTAGAAGAATTGAAGCAATTAATTGAGATCCACAACAAAGAGTATATTCGAATTTTTAATGACCATCTGAGACCAAAGTATCATATACTAACTCATTACCCTAGGGTAATGAAATATTCCGGTCCATTGAAAGAGTACTGGTGCTTCAGATACGAAGCAAAGCATAAGGAGTTGAAAGACTATGCAAAATGCACGAAGAGCAGAAAAAATATTTTATTCTCTATAGCTAAAAAAGTAGCCTTAAATTTGCTAATCAAATGGTCAAAAGCAAAAACGAAGACTTCAAATACAATGAATTACATGAAAGAAAGAATACTGACAAAGATTTCTATTGCCTTCACTTCGATGCAAATAAAATTAATCTAAAGATATTTAATGAAATTTGTTATTGTGGATACCAATACAAATCAGGCCAATACTTAACAAAATCAGATGAAAACGAAACAACAGACTTATATTTACTTCTAGAAGTAGTTGTGTTAGAAACCCGGAATATTTATCTGAAAGTTCAGAAAGAAGTCTATACATGGAGTTCCCACTATCTTTCTTATGAAATTCAAAATTCGGAAAACTGTATTCATGATCTACTCGAAATAGATCATTTTGATGGACCTCCAACATGGCCACACACTTTAAAAAATGGAAAAAAGTTGGTGCGACCAAAAAAATATTTCATTTAAAAAATATTTTATCTAAAAGTAAACAACCTCTTACTTTCTGCTATACATCATTACTATTAAACAATTTTTTGCAGTTTTTTCTCTTAAGCTATGGCAGACAAAGCCGAATATATTGACATTGAGTGCCTCGAGTTCTACAGTGATGGAGAAGATGAAGATAGCTTTTATTCAAATTCAAATCTATTACAATGCGAAAGAAAAACTCAGCCAAAATCACACAATTTAGTCAAACCCCAATATTCACTAGATACAAATGATATTAAAAAGAATCAAAATTTTTCCAATTCTGATGCGAAATGTATCGCCTTTTCAAGTTATAATACGGTAACTAGAAGCAATTTACTGATTTTTAACATGAATTAAATAGATCTGTATCAAATTCTGCTTTGAATTTATTGTGATTGTTGAAAAATTTCTTTTTTATTAGGTTCGAGATATATTGAATGCGACAGCAGATGGCCGACATGTAATTGCAACATACAACATCAAACAGATTCTATCGCCTGCTAATAGGACATTTATTGTGCGAAAGATTGTACAGTTTTTTATTGAAAAACTGGAAAAATTAAGTGTTGCAAAATGTAAAGAATTAGCACACCAAATAGTCGAATGTTTTCCAACAGAGTGTCTGGTAAGTTTCACTATAACGCAATGTTTTGGTAGATTTTGAAGAATATTCCTCTCTAAACATTTTTTATAGAAATACAATTTTGACAAAATTTCTATAGATATAAAATTTCGGCAAAATTTTCTATAGAAATAAAATTTTGACATAATTTTCTATAGAAAAAAAATTTTGACACAATTTTCTACAGAAATAAAATTTTGGCATAATTTTCTACAGAAATACAATTTTGCCAAAATTTCTATAGAAATAAAATTTTGACAAAATTTTCCTCTCTAAACATTTTTTATAGAAATAAAATGTTGACAAATTTTCTATAGAAATAAAATTTTGACAAAATTTTCAATTAAAAAAATTTTGATAAAATTTTTGCCCGCTGAAACGATAGCATTTTTTATGTGGCTGGCAACATTTTAATAAAGGGTGATTTGTTAAGAGCTTGATAACTTTAAAAAAAAAAAAACGCATAAAATTTGCAAAATCTCATCGGTTCTTTATTTGAAACGTTAGATTGGTCCATGACATTTACTTTTTGAAGATAATTTCATTTAAATGTTGACCGCGGCTGCGTCTTAGGTGGTCCATTCGGAAAGTCCAATTTTGGGCAACTTTTTCGAGCATTTCGGCCGCAATAGCCCGAATTTCTTCGGAAATGTTGTCTTCCAAAGCTGGAATAGTTGCTGGCTTATTTCTGTAGACTTTAGACTTGACGTAGCCCCACAAAAAATAGTCTAAAGGCGTCAAATCGCATGATCTTGGTGGCCAACTTACCGGTCCATTTCTTGAGATGAATTGTTCTCCGAAGTTTTCCCTCAAAATGGCCATAGAATCGCGAGCTGTGTGGCATGTAGCGCCATCTTGTTGAAACCACATGTCAACCAAGTTCAGTTCTTCCATTTTTGGCAACAAAAAGTTTGTTAGCATCGAACGATAGCGATCGCCATTCACCGTAACGTTGCGTCCAACAGCATCTTTGAAAAAATACGGTCCAATGATTCCACCAGCGTACAAACCACACCAAACAGTGCATTTTTCGGGATGCATGGGCAGTTCTTGAACGGCTTCTGGTTGCTCTTCACTCCAAATGCGGCAATTTTGCTTATTTACGTAGCCATTCAACCAGAAATGAGCCTCATCGCTGAACAAAATTTGTCGATAAAAAAGCGGATTTTCTGCCACTGATTTTGGTAATAAAATTCAATGATTTGCAAGCGTTGCTCGTTAGTAAGTCTATTCATGATGAAATGTCAAAGCATACTGAGCATCTTTCTCTTTGACACCATGTCTGAAATCCCACGTGATCTGTCAAATACTAATGCATGAAAATCCTAACCTCAAAAGAATCACCCTTTATTAGCATTCTGAGAAGACAAAAGGCAAAGCACTTTCTTTTGAATATTTAATTCATTGCTTCACTACATATTTGACTAAATTCCTACTTTTATTTTGTTATTACGACATATGTTCGTTTAAAATACACTTAAATATGTTTGAATAATATTATTTTTGTCTAGGAAACCTATTTTATTCAACACAAAAAGAATCAACCTCCCAAAGGTAAAATATGGGACAGATACCAAGGTCAAAAACGATACTTGAAAAAAATTGATATACATTTATCTTGTAAAAATAAGTCAAGTCCAAAGGATGAGTCACTTATTATTGGATTAATAGAAGATGAGAAAGAAATGGAAGTGGAAAGAAACATGTTATACTATATTAAAGATTGGACAATTATTAAACAGAAATGGTCATTAACTTCAACATACAGAAAGAAAACTTTGAAAGGTTGTATTAAAACAACCATTGATTTATGGCCAATTTACAAAGACGAAAGGATTGCAGATTTGGTAAGTAATAACGTATAAAGGCCGGTACTATGTTCCTTTTCGCGTTGAAATTTTCGAGGCTACTTTAATTTAAAAGTAAGTACTATATTCGTTTTCGAGTTGAAATTTTTGCGGTTACTTTATTAAGGCAGATCAATATAAAGCTGATAAATTAACTCAATTGATACGCAGTTTCTTGTTCCTCTAGATTTCGGCATGACTTTGCGGGAATATATTTGTTTTCATTTTTAATTTTGATTATTTCTCCAAAAGTAATCACGAAAATAAAGTGATTTCAACTCGAAAGCCGAACATAGTACACACCTTAAAGTTTTACGAACTCTCTTTGTCGTTGAGATTCCATCTAGATTTAACTAGATCTAGAATATAAAGTGATTTTCAACTTAAAAACCGAACATAGTACCGACCTTAAGAAAAATAAATAAAAACAGATTTGAAAATGAAATCATTGGTTTATTCAAGATTTTTGCAGCAGTGCTTTTAATCTAAGATCCATGTTGGAGGATATATAGTCTTCGATTAAGCCGAACTTTGCATCGTTCTCACAAATCATATTTTTTAAAATAATTAAATTTGCGTACTATATTCAAACGCATCTTAAATTGGTGCATAGTTCGGCCGAACCCTCCATGGTTGAGGTATTTGCTACAGAAAATATAGAAAAAAGAAAAACCGGCTAGAATTTAAACACCTCTTGCATGCGATCCATAATGGTATTTAAGATTTGGCCGAAAATATGGCGATATATATTTGTTTGTACCATTTTAAGTTTCATAAAAATGTATTCCGTATATTTGGCAGTCTAAACAAAATAAAAAAAAAAACTTTCTTTTTCAGGTTGATATAGATTATAACGTTTCTTTTCCAAATTATTCATTCAACTACGAAAATTGGACTAAATTATTGAATAACCACGAGAAAATATTTCCATTATGGATTAAGGATCCTATTCTTTTAAATATGTTACGAAGTCTAATGGCAGCGGAATCGATTGAAATTGGTATGTGCTTTGTAAAATATCATTTTAGTAAAAAATATATGTAACCTTAAATTTTTTTGTAGATGAGAAGACGGCAAAAATTTTCACAATGCTTCATGGAATATTGAAACCAAGTATGTATTGGAAAAATGGAGTTCGTAAAAAGACCACAATAGTCAACTCTCAACACAGCTTTACTAAACAAATACAAGATATTTCCCAATATGAAAGCAATGAAGAGGAAATAACAATTTTAGTAACAGATCACATTTCATATAAAGGGTGCTTTGTGGCGTTTGGGAAAGTCGTCCTTAAATTTCATTCTTATTTAGATGCAATAATTTTCTCATTTAAATTACACAAGACTATAAACCATGCATTTGCATTGGAATGTAAAAATTTGTGGCTTTTTGTAGAAACATACTTATTTGATTTCCCTCTTGAAAAGTCAGTCCCAAATGTTGTTACTTTCGTCAACGATTTAAAAAACTGTACCTAATGAATAATATCAAATGACAAATTGTTTACAAATATCTTTTAAATATGTGAATCTTTATTTTCTTTGACTATAAATGTTTATACAGAACTGAATTATACCCTATAAATAACTAGCTCCATAACATTGGTTTAAATTTTCCTTTAATATCTTTATACCGGTACTGAGTTCGTATTTCGCAATTACTTTTGTTTATTAAAAAAAAGTTTTGTAATTGTTTTCATTCATACCCTACAAATTATATTGAATGTAGCCACGAAAAGTGAAGTTATTGTTTTTGGTTCAACTTTTAGTTTAAATTTTTCTGTGAAACACGAATTTTATACCGATCTGTACTGAGATTATTTTATAAATTCAATGATATTGTCTAATATTATTTTTTAAATTGCTATTGTAACGTTTTCTGCTTTCCGTGTGTAATAAATATTTTGCAACAATATAGCAATAAGACATTTTGAGTTTTATTTGGGGTTATTATTGAAAATGCGATCATTTAAATATGGGAAATGTATTATTTCCACTGCCTCTCTTTTACTAACTTCACAATATATTTTAGCAAATAGAAACAGTACATTTTTGGTTATTTAATTATTTTTTTTTTAATTTCTGCCTGAAAATGCTTTCTCAAATAACCGAGTTAAAAATTTGTAAAGTTTACCAATTTTTGGTATGATTTACCAATAACATTATTGTGACAATTTTAGCAGTTCATCTCTGTATCCCTTGCCGAAAAAACTTCTAAAGTCGTATTTCATACTAGTAAATTAGGTAAATTGTATGCTTTTATAGTATAATTTTTGACAAGTTTTTCGTTGTGTGTACGAGTTGTTTCACCGCTTTCATAACGACCAAGATCTGACACAGGGTGACTCATGTCGTTAAAAATGTAATCGGTGTTTACACACCAATACGCACGGCATTACCCACCCATAAATCTTGAATGTTACTCTTCGGTACAACTCTGTTCAATATGGTGTATTGATGATGCAACTGAACAACCACTATTTTGAGAGAAACGACCAGCTGATACTGTCAATAATATAAACAATGTATCCAGCTGGTGTTTCTATTATCCGTCTCTTTCAAGTGAATTTATTATTTTTTGCCTTTTATCCGGGGTTTTTGGCAAATAAAATAATAGAATATGACAAAACTCACCGCCAACAACGTCAACAATACAGTGAAGAAATGCTCCAAAGGGTCACAGCTCCAATAAAACAACCCGTCACCAACAATCAACGCTTTAAACAATGTTATTTTTGTGAATTTGTGGCAGCATAACAACTGAATGATGTCACCAAAAAGGACAGTTATCCGCTTCCACGCATTGATGACAAGTTGGATGGATGATGACAAGAAGACGGCTTTTGGCGTTAATGGCAGTCTCTGGCAATTCAATGTAATGTCATTCGGGCTCTGCAACGCTCCGGCTACCTTCGAAAGATTGATGGAGCGTGTACTGAAGGGGTTGCCCTGGAAATCGTGCTTGATATACTTGGATGACATCATAGTGATGGGCAAAACATTTGACGAGCACCTTAAGAACTTGAAGGACGTTATCCAGCAATTGTCAGCCGCTGGTCTACGTCTTGACGCAAAGAAATGCTCCCTTTTCCAGCGGGAAGTTAAATACCTGGGTCATCATGTGACTGCAGAGGGCATATCCACCGATGAAGACAAAATCCAAGCTGTCAGAGATTGGCCACGACCCCGAAATCTCCGCGAATTAAAAAGTTTCCTTGGGTTATGTACATATTACCGACGATTCGTCCCAAACTTCGCCAGCATCGCCGCTAGTCTCCATAAATTGACGCGAAAAGGGCAGAAGTTCCAGTAGAGCGACGAACAGGAGGATTCATTCCAACATTTAAAAGATGGCAAGGAGAAGGTCATCGGATATTTCAGCCGAACGTTGACCAAGCCCGAAAAGAGCTACTGTGTAACGCGACGAGAGCTGCTAGCCATCATAGAGAGTGTAAAACATTATCATAAATATTTGTGTGGACAACACTTCTTGCTCAGGACTGATCACTCAGCTCTACGATGGTTGCTCCAATTCAAGAATCCGGAAGCTCAACTGGAACGTTGGATCGAGAGGCTCCAAAGCTATGATTTCAGTATTGCAGTATAGAATGCAAGCACTGCTCGAAAGCTGAACATAAGGAGGAGATTATTGATATTCCGCTGTTACACATCGAATATGGAGTGGACTGGCCAACAGAACAGCGTAAAGATCCCATTTTGAACAAAATTATTTCGGCAAAGGAAGATAACAAGAAGTCCAGTAAGAAGGACATCGCAGCCGAAAGTCCACTTATGGAATTATACTAGGCTCAATGGGATAGTTTAGTTTTAGTCAATGGATTCCTGCAACGTAAATGGGAAAGCGAAGATGGCAAGAGCAGCCGAAATTTGATCATCGTACCGGATTCCAAAATAAGAGACGTTTTGGCGGAGTTCCATAATGGTCCCAGTGGAGGTCATCTGGGAAAAACAGCCGATAAAGTGAAGCAACGATTCTCCTGGGTTGGATGCCAGAAATCAATTGCTGAATGGGTAGCCAATTGCGAGAAGTGCATGAAGGCGAAAGAAAAGGAAGAAGGAAGGAAAAGTCGAGGTCCTATGCAAGAGTATAGACCAGGAGCCCCGTTTGAAAGAATAGCAATGGACGTGGCAGACCCTTTCACAATAAGTGATTCTGAAAACCGTTATGTCCTTGTGGTCATGGATTACTTCAGCAAATGGCCGGAGGTGTATGCAATTCCAAACCAAGAGGCAAAAACGATTGTGGATGTGGTCAACAAAAACTGGATATGTCGCTACGGTGTGCCGTCCGAGATTCACTCAGACCAGGGAAGAAATTTTGAATCGGCCATATTCAAAGAGATGTGCGAATCCCTTGGTATCAAGAAAACGAGGACTGCGCCATTACATCCACAATCCGATGGCATGGTAGAAAGGTTTAATCGCACTCTGGAGGAACATCTTCGAAAAGTGGTGGGCAACGGCCAGGGGACTGGGACGAGCATATACCAAAGTTTTTGCTGTCCTATAGATCTGCCATTCACGATTCCACCTCTCGAACACCGGCCAATGTTCTATTCGGAACTGAGTTGAAGTTGCCTGGAGATCTGATATTCAGCGCTAAACCTAATGAGCTCGCCACGGAAGAAAACAGAAACGACATCCCAAACACTTTCGGTGAAGTTCACGAATCAGTGCGCAACAAAATAAAAATGGTCAGCAACAGAATGAAGGCGAGATACGATCGTGCTGTAAATACTGAGGGCTACCAAGAAGAAGAATTGGTTCTGCTATTTAACCCGCAACGAAAGAAAGGATTGTGTCCTAAAGTGTACAGTGGGAAGGCCCATACAAAGTCATCAAGAAGATCAATGATGTTGTATACCGGATTCAGAAGGACGACAGCCCTAGATCAAAGATGAAAGTTGTACATCTGGAACGATTGGCTCCTTACGGAATAGGTTCTGTGCCTGTTTGGGACAAACAGGCTTAAGCGGGAGGCAGTGTTACGAATTTGATAATTATAGATTTAAGTTTATTTAAATTAGTTTCCGTTAATTTAAAATTTCAAATTGTAACGATAAAATTTCGTTATCACTTGTTGGAATCATCTATTCATTTTCTAGTACTTTCCTAAATTTCTTTTATGTTCTTTTGTTTGCTTATTTTCATATCGAAATGTTAGTTCTTACTCTCTCAGAGAATAACAACCCCTTTGCTTTGTTATTTTGCAATCTCATTTCATCTCATTGTCTATTGTCATTGTTATTGTTGTTGTTGTTGTAGTAATGCGAGCATATATCTGAGTGTATATGTGTTTGGCAGCCACCAGATGAATAACTTAATGGTCGTAGATTCTTCTAGCGTTGTCAAAGAATGTTCTGGCGTTGCCAGAATATTGTAGTGCTGCCAGAATGTTCTCGTATTGCCAGACCGTCACATATAAAAGCGCTCGCATGCTGCTAACGAGTCAGTCTTAATTAAAGCGTCAAACGAATAACTTCAGTGTGAACGAATTGTAAAGTGAAGTCATAGTAAATAAATTGTAGATTAACGTTATTGAAACGAACAGTATTTTAATTGTCGGGTAATTAAAAACGCCTAAATATAAAAACATATACGATTCCCAACTAATTTTTGAGCACTCCAATTATCTCCATAAATAGTTGTCGCAGATTTCACAATATCATGAAATCCTAATTCATTCAACAAATTTCTCAAGTATATTACTTCTTTCGTAGCTGCAGATATTGCCATGTACTCTGCCTCGGTACTACTTAGTGCAACAGTTTGTTGTTTCTTTCACTCATACGAAATTGCTGATCCAGCTAACAGGAAAACATACCCAGTATATGACCTTTTGTCATCAGAACTGTTGGCCCAATCGGCGTCTGCAAATCCTCTTAATATTTTTCCATCAGGTTTGTTCATAATGACGTGTATTAGCAAGATATCTTAATACGTGTTTTGCTGCATTTAAGTGTTCCAAATGAGGATTTTTTTTAAACTGAGACAATATATTAACTGCATGCACGATATCAGGGCGCGTACATATGCCAATATACATTAACGATCCGATAAGTGATTGATATTTGATCGTGTCTACTTTCTCGCACGTAGTGTAATTTTGACCGGATCTAAACTTTGCTCCAGGATCTAGAGAAGTATTACATTTGCGGGTGTCCAACATATTGTGATTCTCTAAAAGCTCGTTGATCATATTTTTCTGTGATAACTTCAAAACTCCAGTTGGTTCTTTCCTCTCTATCCCCATCCCTAGGAAATAATCAACTTGACCTTTATCTACTGTCTCAAATTCGTTCATTATCTTAGATTTGATAATATTTAGACTTGATTCTTTCGAACTTGCCAACAATGAGTCATCTTCATAGACAATAATTATGTTAATTTCACCATCTTTGTTCAATGTGTAAGCACATTGGTCTACAGTGCATCGGGTAAATCCAATTTGTTTTAAAACTGTATCTAGCTTTTCATTCCATTTTCGGCCCGATTGTTTTAGGCCATAGATTGATTTTTTAATCTTGCATACCTTTTCCGGGTAATGGACGTCCACAAAACCATCAGGTTGAGCCATAAATATGTCCTCATCTATTTCTCCATTTAAATAGGCGGTGGTAACGTCCATTTGATGGACGTATAATTTATATTCTGCAGCCAAAGCAAGCACAGTTTTTACAGTGGAATACCTTGCCACAGGAGAAAATGTTTCTGTATAATTTATTCCATATCTTTGTGCACATCCCTTGGCGACCAGTCGTGCCTTATAGCGATCTACTCTTTCATCTTTTTTGGCAAATTGTTCACATTGCGTTGCGCAATCTGTAATTGATTCATTTGTATTCTTTTACCAGATCGCAGAACTCTGAAATCCCTTCCATTATCAATTATTCTAATATCATTTGCACTTTCCTCATTCATGTTAGATGTATTCTCATCATGATAAATTTCATCTTGAGATTCAATTTGTGGAAATAAATCGTAGTCCTTAGCCCCTAAAGAATTTTCAAGAAACTTAACATATCGGCTCTTGTGTATTTTTCCAGTTTTTGTATCAAAAAGCCGATATGCTTTAGATTCAGCAGAATATCCTGTTAAAACGCACTCTTTACCTTTAGCCGACAATTTTGATTTTCTAGGTTTTTTATCTAGAATAATTGCTTTGCATACAAATACTTTATAATGTGATACTGTTGGTTTTATGCCACTCCAAAGCTCAATCGTTTTTTTTCGCACAACGCTTTCGAGGGACTTCTATTCCTTATATAAACAGATGTATCAACCACTTCGCCCCACAAATTTTCAGGCAAGTTAGAACCAAGCAGTATACATCGAGCCATTTCAACAACAGTTCGATTTGCTCTTTCGGCTACCCCTGCGGAATGGTACTTATATTTAATCCATGCACCATGCTTTTCTTTGAAAGCTCCAACATACTTTGCCCATTCAGGTGACCTAAACGCTGATGCCACTTTAAGAACTCATCTTCAGAACACATGCTATATAGTTTGTTAGACATTTCGTTTCCACAAACATAAAGTCGACCCTTACGATGGCCGGTTAAAGTTATATTACCCAAAGCATCCACTATTTTTACTTTATCGTTCTCAAAAATTGTAGTGAGTTTTTCTTCTGACAACTTTGCAATACTAATAAAGTTGTATTTTATTTTTGGAGCAAAGAGAACGTCTTTTAATTCAATAACTTTGTCATCTGTCGACAAGTTTACATTACAAATTCCTTCGGAATGCAAATAATAACCACCAGCCAATTCAATTCGTTCTTTGTGGATTCGGATTTTTTTTTTCATGTGACATGTGGCTGTAAAATACCCGTGTTCTTTCAGACAACACGGGTATTTTACATTTTCGTTTGTTTTCCAACAGTCTCGCGCGATATGTCCAACTTTTCCACACTTGTAGCACTTAAAGTTTTTATATTTATTCTCACCTAGATATTTTTGACAATTTCTTTCATTGATTCTTGACAAAAAGGCTTGAGCTCCCTCCTCTACACCGATGACTGAATTTTTCCTCTCATATTCCTCCAGCAGCTTATTGTTTAAAACGTCTAAAGAGGGCAAGAGATCTCTTGAGATCTCATAGCCACGACAAAACTTTCATAATTATCCGGGCAAACTGCTTAACATTATTATGACCAATAGCTCATCTGGAATCTGAATTTCTACCTCTTGCAGTTTTCCAACGATATCATTGAAAATTATTTGATGTTCATTCATGGTTTGGTTAGACGCCATTTTGGTCGACAATAGTTTTCGAAATAATAATACTTTTCGTGAAGGTCCTTTTGATTGAAATTTTTCCTCCAGCTTCTTCCATGCCTCTCGAGATATCTGACAATTCTTTACAGTCCCAAGCTGTTCGCTCTTCATACAAAGAAATAATAATAAATGAATCGAAACACGAATAGTTACAAAAACAAATTATATTTATTCTGACGAGAATTCAAAAACGACTGAGACTCATAAAATTCAAAATGAACAAAAATGATAGAAAATCTTAACATAAAAATCTTAGTATGCCTTGCATTTCAATACACAAATTATAACAAGAAATCTATGATAACTAGATTTTAAATAAAACGTTTGACAAGTTATTTTCATTATTTAATTTCAACAATTTCTACACTGATGGCTCCAAATTGGATGGACAAGTGGGTTTCGGAGTATATTCTAAAGATCTGGAACTTCGAATAGCGAAAAGATTACCTAATCACTGTAGTTTTTCAGGCTGAAATATTAGTAATAAGAGAGGTGGCGAATTGGCTGAGAAGTAATTTTCCAAAAAATGTTGGCATTAATAAATACTCAGACAGTCAACCTGCAATAGATCCTTGGACTCTGTGTTCCTTAACTCGAAAACGGCCATCGACTGCGTGAACGAGATGGCTGAGCAGTACAATATTCACCTAATATGGGTACCTGGCCATAGGAACATACCGGGGAACTGTCAAACAGATGAGTTAGCAAGGCTAGGAACTACCTTACATATTCCAGGGGAACTAGAATCTGTTGATATGTTTTTGGCTGCCTGCAAGCTCTTACTGCGTGAGAAGGCTGTCACGATGGCAAATGTTCGATGGGAGAATTACAAGGGTTGTAACGACACCAAGCAAATATGGCCCATTTAAACTTGAACCGCACACTAGATATGCTAGTGTTCTCAAGACTTCAGATATCACTTCTGATATCTGCTATAACGGGTCCCTGGCTGATAGGCGAATTTGCAAAAACTATTGTTGCGAAGTATAATGACCTGTATGAGCGGTGATGATGCGGAGTAAAAGGAATCAATTAAACACCTCTTGTGTGAGTGTCATGCATTTTGTGTAAGGCGTAAGCGAATTTTAGGTGCATATAGCTTTAGATTACTGGCGGACCTGGAAAACGTTAACTTAAGCAGTCTGTTAATGTTTTTGGAACAATCTGGTTGGTTCAACAAAAGAAAATAATAGTGAAGGTTCAGTGGTTAAAACTAGAAGTACCCATATGTAATAGGTACTTTTAGATAAATGTGGTATCACAATGGACAGAATAGTCTACGTGAGCCTGAATCTTAATCGAGCTGCCACTTTAACCTAACCTAACCTAACCTAACCTAACCATATACACAGACACACACATATGTATATTTGAATGTGAATTATATATGTGAAATAAAATATGTGTTGAGTAAATATAAATAAAATATTGGTTTGATATAGTGACGCTTATTTGTTAGATTTGTATTGTATTTGTTCAATAACAAAACCATTTTCTAAAATAAATAAATGCACATTCTTCTTCTTTTTTCAAATAAAGGGCTAGGAGTATGTCCCTGCCAGCATTTCAAAGTTCCATTTCATCCTCATCGCTACCATAGACTCGTAAGTGACACTGCAACAATCGCCAACTTTGATGGGGGAAGCGTATGGAAAAGTATGAAATGTACATGCAAGTTTTTTGTCATCACTATTGTTACAAGATCCATTTTATATTTTGTGAAACACCAAGCGCAACTAGCTTCTTATAATTTATTTTAATAACAAGTATATACGGCCGTAAGTTCGGCCAGGCCGAAGCTTATGTACCCTCCATCATGGATTGCGTAGAAACTTCTTCTAAACACTGCCATCCACAATCGAATTACTTAAGTTGCGGTAACGCTTGCCAATGGCAAGGTATCTTAAAACCTCCTAACACCATCTTCTAAATTGTAAGTCCATACGTGGTATATATTAAATCAAAAAAGATCGATCCAATACGTATATAATTCAGTTTGACAAAGTAGACATAAAATTTTAACAAAATTTTCTACAGAAATAAAATTTTAACAAAATTTTCTATAGAAATAACATTTTCACAAAATTTTCTATAGAAATACAAATTTTGACAAAATATTCTATAGAAAGAAAATTTTGACAAAAATTTCTACAGAAATAAAATTTTAACAAAATTTTCTATAGAAATAAACTTTTGACAAAATTTTCTATAGAAATAAAATCTTGGTAGATTATTTGTGGCTCGAGTGGCAACCATGATTATGAACCGAATAAAATTTGAACAAAATTTTCTATAGAAATAAAATTTTGACAAAATTTTCTATAGAAATAAAATTTTGACAAAATTTTCTATAGAAATAAAATTTTGACAAAATTTTCTATAGAAATAAAATTTTGACAAAATTTTCTATAGAAATAAAATTTTGAAAATGATGAAAATTTTATTATGAACCGAATAAAATTTTAATAAAATTTTCTCTAGAAATAAAATTTTGACAAAATTTTCTATAGAAATAACATTTTGACAAAATTTTCTATAGAAATAAAATTTTGGTAGATTATTTTTGGCTCTAGTGGCAACCATGATTATGAACCGATATGGACCAATTTTTGTGTGATTGGACCAATTTTGGTATGGTTGTTAGCGACCATATACTAACACCACGTTCCTAATTTGAACCGGATCGGACGAATTTTGCTCCTCCAAGAGGCTCCGGAGGTCAAATCTGCAGAACGTTTTATATGGGGGCTATATGTGGACCAATTTTTGCATGGTTGTTAGAGACCATATACCAACATCATGTACCAAATTTCAGCCGGATCGTTGTTATGTTGTAGTTAGATTCCTCTTTTATTATATTTGTAATTTGTATGTAGCATCACTGTTTGCATTTGTTTCTGTTTGTTATATTGTCACTCCAAAGTTCACTTTGAATATTCTTTTGTAAAGAAGTTTTTATATATTCACTTTATATGCGTTTGCGTTACTTTTTTTCTGATATGGATTTAATATACATATGTGCATTCACTTTCCGAATTTCTTTTCTTCAATATTTGAGCCATGCACGGCTCATGAAAGATCTTTTTTTTTTCAAAATATTTTTTCATTGCATTTTTTGAAGATGAGACTCATCTAATTTCTTTCTTCATAATAATAATTTCTTCATAATAATAACAAACAATATTTCCTTTATTAAACAAATTCTTTAACCCTTAACATTATTATCGAAACATCACTGTCACAATATCACTATAATAAAGGGTTTCTTTTTTAATGATAACACATAACATTGTTTTACTTGTCTCACTGTCATTTCGTTTTTTTTACCACCTATCACCGCTTCTTCTTTACCGTAACTAACTCATGAACCATCAAGTTCTTTTCTTACAAGAAAGAACCAGGAGGACAAACAATATAAAAAAATAAGAAGAAATACTTACTGGAATTTACCCGTTGCGTTGTCTGTCCACTTTGTTTACAAAAATGATCTTTGATAGTATTAGTGTGCGTGAGTATAACAACATTACAAAGCACACAAAATATTAAGAACCGCATTTAATAACAGCGTTAGCGACGGGAACATACACGCGTCACTACAATGAAAGCGGTTTATACTACTACGGTTTGCGTTTGGCGTGAACAGTGAACTTTCAATAAAGCTGAATAGTTCATGCAAAGCGGTCTCAGTAGACTTGCCCTTCGAATATGCATGCTGTCGTTTCGAGAGCAAACTTGAATCAACGCTAGTTCTACAATAAATGTCTATCATCCTCTCCAGAGTCTTAATTAGGAATGAGGATAAGCTGATTCGTCGGAAATCCTTCGCACTCGAGTGAGAGGCTTTTCCCGCTTTAGGTATGAAAACGACTTTTCTTTCCCTCCACTTTTCTGGAATATATGCTAAGTTTATACATTCTTTATATATCACCGTCGACCAGGGGATAATTCTTTAAGTCACTGCTTTTAACTCCGCTGGAGTAATTCCATCAGGTCCGGGGGATTTGAATGGCCCAAAGCTATTTAACGCCCATTTTATTCTAGATTCCGATACAGTTTCTCGATAGGAAATGACCGCTGAGCCACTGTGGCACCGCCAGAACATGGTTCAATCGCCTGATTTCCAGGAAAATGTGTGTCCAATAGTACCTCCAGCGTCTCCTCACTGGACGTTGTCCAATTGCCCTTCAATGTTTTAATGAAACCTCGAGCGGAGTTAGTTGATGCTAGTAGTTTCCGTAGTCTGGAAGCCTCGCTTATATCCTCTCAGATTCTTCTTGTAAGCGTCCCAGTCCTCAGGAGCTCTGGTGGACTTTGCTTTGTATAAGAGCTTAATTAATTTTTATTTATTTATTTATTTACAGCCTAGCACAACAAGATATTAAATCTTATAAATTATAGCACTAGGTTATATACTTTTAATTACATATATGTTCATTAAATTTACCGCAATAAATTGAATAATAATGTTCGAATTATCAAGTGTAAACTAGAATTTGGCTTAAGGTAAGTATCGTATCGACGGCGGTTCTAAGTCGATCTATATTTATATTTAGCGGCTTAGGACCACATAATAACAATCTAATAACCATCTGCCATTGGTGTACAAAAGTATCCCTATAAAAATAGACAAACATTATTTCATCCCATTGTAAATTGATCTCACATATATGTAGACCAAAAGCCTTTGATATTAGCACCTTTTGTATTTATTTTCGTAGTTTATTTTGATTGTAAATCTTGTAATGAATTAATAAAATCTCAATATAATCTGCCCTTTCATTTATTATTGGAATCTGGTTAGGTTAATAATAAAGAACATCGAGGGCGGTTGCACCAACAAACCAAACAATTAATATGAGATTGCGACAACCAATGCAAAGTTGATCCAACATACTACCATGCTGTTACAATTGCCAAATGATTGTGCTGACAGATATCATTGATAGTTGATGGAACCACCTGCTTTCGGTTGGCAAATAATTCGGTTGAGGCAACGAATTTGTTTTCTGGGTGTGAATAAATAGAATAATATAATAAATGAATTTAAAGAACACCTAATCGACATTAACTATTCACCACAGTACATGCGGACGGACGGATAACCCTCGAGCAAAGTGAACGGAGACGTCTGAAGAAATAATACAGGATTCTATTGTCTTTATTAATACCAAAATTTTACTTTAAAATACTGTCCTCTTTCGGAGGGAAATATAACATTACATTCATTTATTTATTTTTTATATATTGATATGAAATTGATAATTATAGATTTAAGTTTATTTAAATTAGTTTCCGTTAATTTAAAATTTAAAATTGTAACGATAACATTTCGTTATCACTTGTTGGAATCATCTATTCATTTGCTGGTACTTTCCTAAATTTCTTTTATGTTCTTTTGTTTGCCTATTTTTCATATCGAAATGTTAGTTCTTACTCTCTCATACACTGGTAGAAAAAAGGCGGTACGTGGCCATTACCGTTTGGTATTAATTGATTGGTTCACGTTACCTTCTAATTTTGATACCACTTCCTATCAAATCATTTACATCTGGTATTATTGTGTTAATAACTATCACATACCCGTAGCATATTATAAGTCGACGTTGCTAAAAACTAAGTTGTCGCCTTAGGGCCAGTTTCTCAATGTCTTGTTATTATTTATCGTGTCGATAAAACAGCTGATCCCATACAAAAATTTTACTAACCGGAGGTCTATCCACCGGTTAAAATTAATCGGAGGATGAGAAACTGGCCATTAGTGTGTAAATATAACCATAGCGATAGGCGGTAGGCGAAACATTTTTGCCGCAACGGCAAATACAATAAGCTTGACGGCGAATAATTCCCTTTTTCACGTTTCCTAGCGTTTTTGTTGTCAATACAGCATGCTTTGACAATATTAAACAATGAAGTTGAATAAAAACATAGAATGGCTTGTTATTTGTTGAGTTATTTCAAGAAAAATAATCTACACGTGTCCAGGCAACAGCAATTCCTAGTGGTGAGTTAAAAAAATTGATAAGCGATGGCAACACTATACCAGTTTTCGCCAAGGAGTTAGAATAAGTTTTAATTTAGCGACACTCCGCTAGCCGTCACGGTGTTCCGTCGCGGATTTTGGGCTTCCCATAAGAAATACACGTAAATAAGTGTTCGCCTACCGCCTATCGCTATGGTTATATTTACACACTTACTAGTTTAGTTTGTTCACATAGAGTAAATAGTCTCATTAATTGCAATATTTCTTGGAAAACAGGATGACTGAAAAAAACTAAATTTGTGGATATAGCGAAGTATTCGTAAGTATAAAACGTTTTAGTATTATTAATGTTTACTAATTCGGAACCATTCTCTCATTAGATACGCATGATAAAACAAACAGGTAGTGTCTGGGAAACATATGATTCTATTTTTTTTAAGTGTTCATTTCTCCAAACGTCATACAAAAAAAAAACAAAACAATGTTGTCATTGCGAAATGAATTACAATTTTAATGTAGAGGAAGAGTAACTAATTTTTCTTATCAGCTACCGGAAAAACTTAAATTTGCCGTGATATTTGATTATATTTAAATTGAAATTTCAGAATTTTGATATTCTATGAAATAAAAAATATGGGAAAGTGTTGCATTTGCAAGAAGAAAGTTGGTGGACTGCACGGCCCAGGATTTTATGTTCCAAAGGATGATAAGAGAAGAGCAGAATGGGCAGCAATATGTAGAATGGAACTGAAATATTACTACCAAATATGTGCGGACCATTTTCTGCCTAGTGATATCATAAATAGTTCTTACAGAAAACACCTCTTACCAAAAGCAAAGCCTTTCATTGTAGGAGAGTAAGCTACGTTTAATTTGTTAAGATATTAGTCGAAAATAAAGTGCTTTCATTTAAGGTACAATCTGCAAAAGCAAACCTGTCTGGCCACCGGATAATGGACACAGCAACCAGGTTAGTTCCAAAAGCTACACACATCTACCTACGTATATACAATAAAATTTTGACATTCACTAGTTATACAGAGGAAGAGTTATACAGAGAGACTCTACTAAATGGTTTTCCTCAACAGAATCTACCGAAGTCACTCCTGCTTCCGCTAAAATTGTAGAACAGGACATTTGCAATGAAGACGACGACGAACCATATACTTCACAAATAATTTCTTTTGGACCTGCCGAAGATGGTTTGTTGGCCGAAAACGAATCTAAGATGTTATCTAAAATACATGACAGCGGCGACTTGAAAGACGACGCCTTACAATATATCGCTGGCTATATTATCCGTAAACTTGGTCTTGACGAATACGAAAGTAAGGAGAATTCATTCACTTGGATAGACCAAGTCTCAAAAGGTTGTCTGAAAAACCCATCTTCACAATTTCTTGACGATATAAGGAAACTTCATGCGATAATTCATAATATGAACAGAAACTACATTGACCATGGAAAAACTATACTAAAACGGCTTTTTAAAAAGAGTTATGGAATAGATCTTCCCGAAAATGTAAAAATGTTCTTTTTTAAGTGTCGCATTCAAAAGAATTCAAAAGGCTAAACAACAATTGTTGAATCAAAAGAAAACTATCCAATATGGTCTTTGATCCTATAAATCAGATTAACTGACCCAAACTCATAGTCTTATTCAGTGCAGCTGTTATTTTTCCAATTAGAACCATACTTAGAAAGGACATAGAATACTATGTTTAACAATGTCATTGAATCGTATTTATTATTTCCATATTATTTAAATTTACGGATTTTTTTTAAGTCCGTTACATTTTGTTCCTTTCAAAAAGTATAATAAAAATAAAACTATATTGTCATCAATAAAATGTTTCTTTCATCTTCCATAATATTGCAGAATGTATGAGACCACTTGGTTTCGAAAACGTTATGTCACTAGGCCGAAGATGTTAACTATGTTGAATGGTAATCCATGGTGTAGGTAACAAAATTAGAATACTAGCTGTCTGGCTGCTGTTGTCTTTTATAATCCTTCTTTTTATTCCTTGCACAACAAACTTGATGTCAACAGTACAGAATGGATTGCCTATATGGCACTTCAATAGGCGTTGTTTATCTATTTTCTTTGCGTTTGTTAATGACTCATATACTGAAGATATAAATCTATTATAAAGGTATAAATCTGAGTTATTATGTATACTGCAATGATTTTCTGGTAAAAATATTATATTAAAATGTACTTACAGTTCTAGTTACTGAATAACATAAACAAACAAACTCTTCTTCATTGTTGTTAGAGTAACCACTTGTGATTGATAACAGGCAATTTGCTTATGACATTTAGAACATAGAAAATGTTGTTTTTGTCGAACAGAGACTACCTCTCTTATTCTATCAAGTTAGATACGTAAGAGACATACAAAAGCTTTCCAAATCTCACAACAGGCAACTTCAGGCATACAGAGCCTGTGATGGGACATAAAATTCAAAGAATAATTTTTCATGAAAAAAGTGATTAACCCTAGCTTAAGGTGGGTATTAAGTTCGAGTTTAGCCGCTAAAAACGTCATTTTTTCACGATTACTTTTCTTTAATAATCCATTTTAAGGATTACAAACTTTGTGAAAATTTGCTTTGGGCTTTTCCCCATCAAGTTATAATAAAATTTGCAACAAATATGTCTAATTTCATGCATTTTTCTTACCGATTTACTTTTCATTTTAGCGATTTTAGCGGCTAAACTCGAACTTAATACTCACCTTTAGGCACCAATGTTTTTCTACATTATCTGCCACTATTTACATATGTAAATTTTTTGTTTCCTTTGTTATTTTTAACTTCATAACCGATTTTTTATGTTTGTTTTGCATTCTGATATTCGCTACAGAAAAAATATTGTTGTTTTTGAACATTATCTGTTCGACATTATTGAAATCGGTTCAGTCTTAGATATAGCTCCCATATATATCTTTCGCCGAATACACACATATTACCACAGACGCCAAAGTTTTGCTCCGATCTACTTGAAATTTTGCACAGAGAGTAGAGTTAATGTTAGTAGTAGGTTAATCCCAATTCTAATTCAATACTTTTAATGGGTTTTGGGGATTTTTAATGGGTTTAAGTCCGTTAAGTAAACAAATAGCACAGTGGGGTGGATCGTATAATTTGAGAAATTATTTTTTTTATTTTTGAATTTAATGGGTTTGAGGACGTTAAGTAAATAAGATCGGTGGGTTTGTTTATGAAATTTAATTGGTTAGTGGATTATAATGGGTTTGAGGGTGTTAGGTAAACAATCTCCTAGTAGGTGGGGGTGTAAAATTTTAGTGTTGATAATGCCGCTTTTAGATAAAAGAATCATTAACTATGGTTTAATGGGTTTGAGGACGTTAAGTAAATATGATCGGTGGGTCTGTGTATGAAATTTTAATGGGTTTGAGGACTTTAATGGGTTTGAGTCCGTTAGGTAAACAATGTCAGAGTGGGTGGGGATGTAAGAATGTAGTAGGTTTTCTGGACTTTTAATGGGTTTGAGGACGTTGGGTAAACATTCCCACGGTGTGTTTGTTTATGAAAATTTAATGGGTTGGAGAACTTTAATGTGTTTGAGGATGTTAAGTAAACATTCCCACGGCGTGATGTAGAAGTTCAATGCAGAAAGAGTATGGTTGATAAAGTATAAAAGTTGGTCGTTATATTTTATGCTAATCAGAATATATTGTGTATTGAAATTATTGAGAGATGGCACATAACGGAGATTTGATTGCTGATTTTAACAAGAAAAATTTGAAGAAAATTATTCACTTGAAGGATATGGAGGCGCACAAGGACTATGAAATCATTGGGTGCTATAGAACTTTTACAAAGTATGGCGAATCGGTGGTTCTCAATCTGAAGGAGGATGATCAGATGTTTTATTTACCGAAGAGGTTCAATACCTTGAGCGATGAATCCATTAAATGTCTAAGTGAGGGAGAGTTCTCGATATCAAGGAAACCGCTTTCCGAAGAGGAAGATTCTCCTAGCAGATTGGAGTTGAAGCAATGTTCGTCTGCGGATGCTTTTTATATATCGTACTAACAAATGTATTACAATGAGTAATAACAAAATAAATAAATAATATTTCTATAAATATAAAAAAAAAACTGGAAATGTTTTTAATTTTCGCAATTATTTTCTGAAAATTTGCATAGAAAAGACCCATGGTGCATCTCTATGCAAACAATATGCTGCTGTTGGTTTTGTTTCAAGTTTCTGGCGCAAAATTGGATGGCTAATTATGTGACCATGGGATTTTGTTCTCACTTGATTGTTTACGTATATCTGCAAGCCTTGGTTGGTACGTCTGTGCAGAACATGGTTGGTGCATCTGTGCAGAACATTCAATGAATTTGTTTATTTTACATTGCAATCGATATTAATCGAGTCTTGAATTCAATGAATTTGAAGAGGGAATGTCCTCTGTTATGTGACGTAATATTTGAGACTTCAATGTGATATGAATATGGTTTCTTTTGGTCTCATTTGGTTGTTTATACGAATTTGTCAAACTCTTGGTTTTGTTCAATTTCAATCAGTTTGCTCATTGAAAGTTCGTGTGTGTGTGTGCCATGTGGTGTGGAGTGGTATGATCAATCGTAGCCTTGACTCTGAAACTGTCGCTGTATTGTTTATTAATTTTTTCTTTTTACACATTTGTGATTATCCAAGAACTATAGACCCAGAAACACAGAAAAAATCCAATGAGAAAAAAGGTTTAGTTTCTTCATTTTTTCTTTCCCACACTTGCGATTATCTAAGAACTGTTAACCCAGAAAAATGCAATGAGAAAAAAAAGATGTTGAAAAAAAAAAGAAATTAAAATTCTAACTGTAGGGTGTTGTGGAGGCTGGTGTGTAAACAATTATTCGGGAATCAAATATGTGGATGTACATTCATATCCCATTTTGAGGACTTATCGAGATATGAAAGTCATTGAGGTATAGTAACATTAAAATGGAAATAGTATTCTTAAAACTGTTCTTACAAATGGAAGCAACAACCGCCAAGTGATTACGAAGGAGGAGCTCTATGAATGGAAGAGGATTATCAATGCAGGAGTATTAAAGGATACAGACTATGAGCCTGGCAAGCCCGACGAAATTTATGTACCGACGGATACAGGACAGATACCGACGGATATGGACGATATTGATGAGATAATGGAGTTCACCAACAGCGAAAGTTCACCACCGTTGTTTCCTGCGGAAAGCGATGAAAGCTTTGATTTAATGCAAAATGGTCAGAGGATCCCACAATCTTGGCTGAACTCGTTGCCTGACCGACCACTGGTGCAGTCGGTACAAATCATAACACCATCACCACCACAACCATTTTCTCCACGTGAAAATATTTTACTTAGAATAATATCGGGGTATGATGAACTATACACCGAAGTTATAGATAGTATAATACAGAATTTTTCTCCGGAAGAATACTTATTTTACATAAATAATTTTATGACATAATTTTTAAAAATATTATTTTAAAATAAATTAAAATTATTAATATAAAGAAGATAAAAAACATAAAATTGTATCGTCTCTTCATTTGGGTATAAGGATGGAATGGGGAAAATCACAAGAGGAATAAAAAAAATGAATAAGATAAACAAATGCATTACAAAAAAAAAGTTAATAAAATAAACAAATGAATGCTAAGGAATAATTCTAAGAAGCTTCATTGATTTTACTTAAAAGGTTTAAGCGCTTGCCACAGATCATTGGTTTGATTTCTGCTTTAATTTGATTTTAAGTGTCAGCGTTATAAGATCAAGAATGTTCTCTTGTTCGGTTTGTAGGGAAATTTTCGCATCCTTCACATCCTATTGAAGAGACGTAAAGCATGATGGGTTGGGTTGGGTTATGTGGCAGCCCGATGTATCAGGCTCACTTAGACTATTCAGTCCATTGTGATACCACAGTGTTGAACTTCTCTCTTATCACTGAGTGCTGCCCGATTCCATGTTAAGCTCAATGACAAGGGACCTCCTTTTTATAGCCGAGTCCGAACGGCGTTCCACATTGCAGTGAAACCACTTAGAGAAGCTTTGAAACCCTCAGAAATGCCACCAGCATTACTGAGGTGGGATAATTCACCGCTGAAAAACTTTTTGGTGTTCGGTCGTAGCAGGAATCGAACCCACGAACTTGTGTATGCAAGGCGGGCACGCTGACCATTGCACCGCGGTGGCTCCCTGCATGATAGAATATGTAGTGTGTGTGGAAGGATGCTTTTGAATAAGCGTGCGTTAAATTTACATATGGAGCTGCATTCAGCAAACGGAGGACATGGGTTAATGAATGAAGATTTTCAACACCAACAACATCAACAAGAAAACCCTAATTTGAAACCAAGCTGTTCATCGGGAACACTTAATCAACCTCACGTACATCAGCTGCGCATGATGCAAAGCGGTGGTTCCGGCCAAATTCAACAGGATCAACAACAACAACATCAACAAGAAACCACAAAGTCTGTTTTTAAAAAAATAAATAGTGGATTTAGGAACCGAGTGGCTACATATGAGGTAATTCATATGCCTGAGCATTGTTTAGATGTAAATATGATTTTCACAAATTTGGGGATAAGTATGAAACAATTAGTACTGAACTCACTAGCTATGCATAATTGCATTAAATTTAATATACAGTTAACAGGAGAGTATATTAAATTTACGGAAGAAGAGCTCCACATGCAATCCATATATCACACATCAAAAATGGTAAAAGTAACTCTCACAGACAACGTCAACGATATTTTGGAGGCACAGTGTGAAGAAATTAAAGCCAAAATGAGTGAGTTTCAGGAAAGAGATTCTGGGTGGACCCTCACCCGCATTGAAAAATTGGAGATACATATTAACAAATGTGCGGTGTTAAAAGGGTCGCAGTATATCCCCACCCCTAAAAAGCTGGCGTTGAAAAGAGCATGCACCAACATTCGCAATTTTGATGAATACTGCTTCAAATGGAGTCCTATAGTGGCGCTAGACAAACCAGCGCCCCAGAATCCCTCAAGAACTAGTGCATATAATGTTGAAATTGGTGATACTAAATTAACACTCGGCAATGGTCTCACCATAGACTTTGAAGGAATTGATTTTCCAACACCAATTCAACAGATCCCCAAATTCGAAAAAAATAATCCGCACATAAGCGTTAATGTGTATGGGTATGATGACAAGAACGCGGTTGTTTTTGGCCCCTATCACATAACAAACGAATATCAGGAGAAACATCATGCTAACCTGCTACTTTTGGAGAACTTTGGGAAAGCCCATTATATAACCATAAATGACATGTCGAGGTAATACAACTTAACTTTTAAAATAATAAACAAATATAAAATATATATAGATATATTTAGATTGCTGGCGTCACAACTAACTGCAGATGGACATCATCTACACATATGCGACAAGTGCTTACAGTACACATCGTTGGATCATGTCTGGAGCAATCATAAAGAAGAGTGCGGCGGTGTGGCTTCGTTTTTACCAAAAGAAGGTGACAATTTAGTTAGTTTTAGAAATAGAAAAAATACAATGGACGTTCCATTTGTGGTATACGCTGATTTTGAGTGCGTGCTACAGAAGATCACAAGTGGAGGTCCATTAGTAAACAAGCATCAGCCATGTGCTTTTGCTTATTATATTAAGTGTAGTTTTGACGCAAGTTTAGAAATCTTTAAAATGTATACGGGGGAAGACGCCGCGGAAAAATCGTTAAAAGCCTAGACAATGACTGCAGAGATTTATACGATAAATATTTATCGCTAAATACAACCATGCATATCTTAACACCCGCAGAAGAATTCGCATTCTATAATGCCGAGTTATGTCACATATGTGACAATAGTCTAGAAGATGATAGAGTGCGGGACCATTGTCATATTACGGGGATATACAGGGGTCCGGCGCACAATCGTTGCAATTTAAATTATAAAGTTCCCAAATTTATACCAATTTTTTTTTTTCATAATTTCTCATCCTATGATTGTCATTTATTTGTGAAAGATCTCCTCAAATACATTCCAGGAGAAACTAAAGTAATACCTTTAAATAAAGAGCTATACATTTCTGTTTCTCATAGAGATAAAATTCAAAGGGATGTCCATTTGGAATATATATTTTTGAATTCCCTTAGATTCATGCAATCCAGTTTGGACGCACTAGCTACAAATCTTTCCGATGAGAAGATGACTACAGTCAAATCTCATTTTGCCAATGACGATGAATTTAGATTAACGCGCAAAAAAGGTATTTTTTGTTATGAATATTTAGATTCCTTTGACAAGCTGGAGGAAACCAAGCTTCCAGCGATTGAGGACTTCTATAGCAGCTAAATAATCAACATTGTAGTGTTACTGATTATAAGCATGCGACAGACGTGTAGGAAAAATTTCAATGTAGAACACTCCGTGATTATATGGAATTATATTTAAAAACAGGTGTTCTACTTTTAACAGACGTCTTTGAAAACTTCTGTTCGATTGTGCAAGCACAGGCTTGCACAATCGAGTTGGACCCATGTTAATATTTTACTGCCTCAGGCCTATCATATGACGCCATGCTCAAGTTAATAACTGCAAATGGCTTTAACTTGGAGCTCATAACGAATGTTGATATGTTTAATTTTATAAAGAGGGGAATTCGAGGGGGAATTACCCAATGTAGTAAAAGGTATCATAAAGCAAATAATAAGTATATGAAACACTTTAACCCAACCATCCCATCCACATACCTTATGTACTTTGATGTAAACAATTTATATGGATGGGCAATGCAACAATATCTTCCTTATGGTAATTTTAAGTGGGTTGATGGTTAGGTTAAAGTGGCAGCCCGATTAAGATTCAGGCTCACTTAGACTATTCAGTCCATTGTGATACCACATTTGGGTTGATGAACAAAACATTATTTTTGACCCTGAAGAAATAAAAAAATTTAAACCTGATTCCGCAGAAGGTTACTTATATGAAGTTTCCCTTTCCTGTCCACCTAACCTCCATGAAAAATTTAATGACTTACCCATGGCTTCTGAAAATAAGAAGATAGGTGGATCTAAGCATAATAAGCTAGTGTGTGATCTTATTCCAAAAGATAGGTATACGATGCACTACCTAATCTTAAAACAATGTTTGGAGCAAGGATATATCTTAAACAGGGTACATAGAGTTCTCTCCTTTAACCAAAAGCCATTATTAAAGGAATATGTAGACAAAAATAATGACATGAGAAAAAAGGCAAAAAATGCCTTTGAGAAAAATTTTTTCAAACTTCTTAACAATGCAGTTTATGGAAAATCCATGGAAAATGTTGAAAATGTTGAAAAGAGAAAAGATATTGGGTTCGTTACCGAATGGGAGACAACGAATAGAAATAGACTTGGGGCGCGAGCTTTAATAGCAAAACCAAATTTCGATAGTATTACGCAGTTTTCGGATGAATTTTGGGCTATTCAAATGAACAAAACCTCATTCTGCTAAGATAAACCAATATACCTACACCCTCAAAAAAAATCGCTTCTTTAACATATGTTCCAAACATATTTTGCAGGAAGGGCATATATTATTGGATACTGCCGAAACATTAATATGTTTGTTTTATGTGAACATATTATATGTTTGGAGGCATTTTGAGCCCAAAAATATTATATGCTTGGAAGAATTTTTCCCAAAGACGATTGTGCTCATTCCCTAACATACTCGTTATTTTCACTTCCACGAAATATTTTTGTTCTTGGCACCTTTTTCTGTAATAAAAATAATGTTGAAGAAATTATTCACTTTTATAAATTTTTTAAATTTTACCTTTCGCCTGCACGGAGAATCGAACCGAGGACCATACAGTTTGTAAGCCAACACACTATCCACTGGGCTACGTAGCTGTTATGGTCACCAGCAGATAATTGTCGTTATAAGGTACATTTATATAGCATAGTTTGCAGCGCCCACGAGCCCATGCAAACATAACATTATTTAACAGAAACATACATTTGTTTGCTACGTGGAGCAGTGGTTAGCATGTCTGCCTTGCATGCAAAGGGTCGTGGGTTCAATCCCTGCTCCGACCGAACACTTTTTTTGTTTTAATTTACACATTTATATTTATACTATATTAAATTTTTATAATGAAACTTCGAAATGTGGGTTATTAAAGATTTATAGTCAGTAACAGTGCTTGATATAAACGAAATTGACTGATTTTTGGATAAAATATTATTTTTTTATTGCAAAAATAACAATTTTGTAACAAAAAACTGTTTTTGGTACAAAACTTTAAAATTTGGAAGGAATTCAAAAACTCCAACAAAAGAACGTGGAGTTGAGTATAAACATACATAAATAATTTTATAATATAAACATACATTTATTTAGGCGTGAACAGTTTTTTACTGGCATTTAACACCATCGCTCTAAAATGCCTTTTATTTTTCTTTAATAATTCATTTTAAAGAAAGTAACTTTTTAAATTGTTTTAGCTGCAAAACTCGAACTTAATGCCCGCTTTTATATTTGAAGGTGTCCGTCAACTCCTCGTGGACTACTTATTAATACAGAGGAACTAAACTTTGTTTTTATAAATTTTACTGTGTAATTTTTCACTATTTCCTCCTTATTTCATTTTACTGTCCCAACTCTAAAAAGAGTATAGTGCCCTTTCGTTATTTTTATGAAGACCCCTGATTTCTTTTAACGAACCAAGAAAAAAATTGTGCCCATAATGCCAAAATGATAAACAAAACACATGTCCACACATACATAAAATGCTGCTCTCAAGGCGAAAACATATGCTGTTTGTTTTTCAAATGTCTATTCTCTTGGTTCCGAATGTCTATTCTCTTTATTCAAATTAAATAATATTTAGACTTAGGCATATCAAATGTATGGCCTTACGAAAAAACAGTTTTCCGAAACAACGTACAAGCGGGTTTCACAGAAATTGTTCTCTTTTGATTCTTTCGCTGTGTTATGTTGATATGTTTCATCAACTCTCCATATCTATTTCTTTCTCTATACTCTCTCTGTTGCTTTGAATAAAATATCTCAACATATGTATGTTTAGTCGAAATTTTGTAAATTTATATATGTTTGCATTCACACATATGCTTTTTATGAAACATTCATGCCCCAAACATAATATATTCTAACATATTAACATAGATGTCCCAAACATTTAGTGTTAGTTTAGGAACATTGCATGTTTGCACTTAAATATATTGTGTTTTAAAATTGTGCCCGAAACACATTTTGTTTATATCGGAACATATGAAAAACATATTTTTCTAAGAGTGTAGGATTTTGTATATTGGAGTTAGCAAAGTGGAAAATGTACGATTTTCACTACAACTATATGAAAGCAAAGTTTGGTGAAAGGTTATCTTTAAATTACATGGATACGGACTCGTTTATATACACAATAAAGTCTGATGATGTTTATCATGAAATTCGGTGTGATTTATCAACATATTTTGATACTTCAGACTACCTACCAAATAACATTTTCCAGTTTCCTTTGCTTAACAAAAAGGAAATTGGATATATGAAAGACGAAAACTGCGGTAGAATAATGACTGAGTTTGTTGGGCTTGGTCCAAAAATGTATTCCTATACTCTAGATGATGGTGAAGAAGTAAAAAAGCCAAAGGTGTTAAGAAATGCATAATTAGGGAGTATAGCATAAGTAATTATAGAAATTGTTTATTTAGTCAGTTGAAAGTAAGTGATGATATACTAAATTTCAAATCAAAACTACACAATATATACACTAATATTTTAAACAAAGTAACTCTAAGCCCAATAGATACTAAGCGGAAAATTAAAGAAGATAACATTAATACACTTGCCTGGGGTCACCATGAAATTTACTCAAAATTAAATGAAATTTTTAATGATTTTACATGTGAAATGGATGTAGACTTAAATATTTCGTTTGATTCTGATACTGATATTGAATTCCTTAATTCTTCTTTACATTTATAAATATTTGTTTCTCAACTTTTATTTTTTATAATACATAATCTATCTTGTATATTTATATTTACAAATATTCTATTAAACAAAAAAAAAAAAAATAAAAAGAATATAGATTTATGATTTATAATAAATTGATTGTGTATTTATTTATTTGAAAAGGGAATGGTAACATTATTCTTATATTATTTTTCGAACATTACCCGTCAATGGAGTATACTCAATGAAGCGGTCATGGATTATTAAACAATATGCAGATGTATTTTCTGGTATAGGTTTACTGGTTTCAAACTCTATTTTGACGTCTATTGGTCCACTTTTTATCATTTCGTTTTGATAGCTAACATCAATTACACTAATTGGGTTATCTTTGAATTCCAAACAGGATAGTAATGGTTGTGGTTCTTTCAAGTAAAAACTTTGTTGGAATTTGGTATACATGGCATACAGGACTGCGTATCTATTATCATCAAATTTAAGATTAAGGTCATCATAAGGGTAAGTATCCGAATTGAGGTGTACTTTTAAATTCACCAGATGACAATGTATAAACTTTTTGTTGTTTTCAAATGCTAAAATAACAAACCGTGGGCGTTCTAGGGATCTATGAATCGAAAATCGATTAATCGATTATTCGAATTTTGGCATGAAAATCTAAAAAAGTCGAAATCGATTATTAAGCTAAAAATAATCGCAAAATCTATTTTAGATTTTCAACTAATTTTTAGTTTTGATCACCAAAAATTTAGTTTAAATTTTGAACTAGAAAAATAAAAATTCTGATTTTATTAAATAAAATATCAAATTGGTGGAAATGAATCCTTTGTGTTTTCAATTTCCTTGAATTTATAGTGTAATTATTTGGGGAAATAAAAATTAATGATTGGCACATGTTAAAAATTTTATGTTGAACATTTTAATTTTTAAACAAATTTAAAAATTAACATGTTTGACTGGAACTAATTTTTTGCTTTTATTAACAACTATTGTTAATAATACTCACAAAAAGACAAATAGATTTCATAAAATCGTATATTTTTTAGAATCATTATTTCTATGAAAATCGATTATGAAAAATCGAATATTCGAATTTTCATTGGTAAAGATAATCGAAAATCGATTTTTGATTAAAAGTCAATAATGTCGAAAAATCGATTATTGGTTTGTACTATAGATCCCTAGGGCGTTCGCGGTTTACGGAGAGTTTTACATTCCAGCTACCTTTTGTAGCATTCGGAAATGTAGGATTAAAATGACAATCCCAACTTCGAAAAGCTAGAGGTAAAGTTGTTCCATCTTTGTTAGTCTTCAGCACCTTGAGTTTTGAGGAGTCGGAAATGTGTACATGTGGTATTCTCCATGTGATATTTTGAATAGTCCGTTTGATATTTTCATCTGCTTTTGTTGAGTAGTATACATTAGAGTCATTGGAACTACGTAATAAAATTAGGTCATGTTTACAATTAAGAATAACTTTGTTGAAATCCTCTGCAAATCCCAACAACAATTTCAAGGGGACATAAAAGTTGAAAGCATCCATTTGGAGATCAGCCTTTGTATTCCATCCAGCATTAAGCAGCATATTCCCATCGAAATCATTTAGAGACAAAAATTTTTTGATTGTGCTTGAAATACCCAATTGACGAGTGCAGTCAATTTCAATTCCATTGATTTCATATCGAATCTCATCGAACATGTGGGAACGCAATTATTTCGCAATCTACCATTGGGGGTTCTTTTTTCATCCGCTAACGTTACAAAACCCTCTATGTAAATATAACTCTCAGTCGGTATATACTAAGGGTAGGACATATAAATCTTGGTTTTGTATCGTTATTCTAATTTCATCGTTATTTTTATAAGATTGTACATATGGCATGTAACTGTGGTAATCTTTTTTAATTATGCTCTCATCAGAGAATGGTTTTTCTCCCACGTTTAATATTTCAGACATTGTTTTTTAGTCGAAGATTTAATGATTTAAAAAAAAGTTTATTTGCTTTAGATAATTTTCGCCCCTTAGATTGGACAGACAGACGTCGTGTTTTAAGCTTGAGTGCTTCAACAGGAATGGATTGGATGAGTCCCTTAGTATAATATTTATTATTATAAATTATCATTTTTCGGCTTAAGGTGCAAACGCAATGTTATTTCTTCACCTCGAAAGTTTATCAACCTCTTGTCTTGATCTACAATCCAAATTTACAACTACCAATTTCTTTGACGTTTACTGGTGTATAAATAAGATTCTTCGGTATTTCTTCCAATTTATACCCCGGAGAAACGTTAACACCGAACTCATGTAGTGTGTGAGCAGCATAATTATTCATATATGCTCCCGATATTATCTTGCATTGTATTTGAATCGCATTAACTTTCAAGATATTTACAGATTGGTTGGATATGTGTTTCACGTTAGGTGTTAAAACTCTATCGTTAAACCCAAATAAGGAACCGATCGATCGATCCTTATTAAAGTGTATAACATCATCAGAAGAATAAATTTCAATTTGAAGTGTGTTGTTGTTAGCCGCGATCTCTAAAGTTTTGCTGCGATTTTTTTTTGACATATTCATGTTTTATGTAGCTAGCAATATCTTCCAGTTCATACGAACCAATCGGAATTTCAATTAAATCATTTCCAATATGAAATAAGTTGTTTTCGTAGTCAACGTTTGGTATTGAATTATATGAATGGAAATCAACTAAAGCACACTCATATTCCCCATCAAGCTGAATGGGAGGAAAATAGTGAGTGGTGAGAACCGATGATTTACCGCTTAATGCTAACGTTATTGACATTGTAATGACTAAAAACAATTGAATAGCAATTTGCAATTGTATTAGTATTTTATTATATATGTAAATAAAGGGATGTTTATAATATATCATTTTTATTTATCCAGGAGTTATGTTCATCGGGGAATCCTAGCCACTTAACATATGCCATTTGTCCCTTTGTTTTAATAATCTTCTCAACAAGATAGACATCAGGCTGATGAGTGCGAAGTATTTCCTCTTTATGGGGTTTCCTTGATAATCCTCCAATAGATATGTGCTGGGATTTGTGTTTCGTATAGATCGTATGCGAAAATTTTCGATACTGAAGTTGGGCGTATAACCTTTCTCAAAAATGTTTTTGTATTTTGAGACGGTTTATATATCTTTAGATGATTATAAACAGTGTTTAATAATATTAGCTCATTATCTGGATTTACATCGATTGGTGCCATTTTATTGTTCGATGTACTGTTTTATTGTATTTGTAAATTATACGTTTATATATGTTAACCCATTTATATGATCCATTGTATGAAAATTCTCGGAATAGTAATGTTTTGAAAGTGCGGTTAAAGCGTTCCACAATAGACGCTTTCATAACACTGTATGTGGAGTAGTGATTTATTGAATATTTTTCATAAGTTTTCCAAAGTCCTTATTAAAAAACTCTTTACCATCATCTGTGTGTAAGTTTTTTGGTACTCGTTTCATACTCAATACCTTCTGAAAGGCTTTAGATACATCGGATGCATTTTTTGTTTTAAGTGGTTCCACCCAAGCATACTTTGAAAATGTGTCAATGACCGTGAGAATGTATTTAAATCCTTTATTTAGGTTTGCATAGTTTCCCATCTCAACCAAATCTGCCTGCCATAAGTCATCAATACCCTTCATAACAACTCTCCGACGAGGGAAATTTTTTTCGGGCTTGCGTGTGGATTTCGTTAACGATCTTCCTTTTCTCCATTTTTAATTACTAGTATTGTTGTTAATTAATAGTATTGTAAATCAATTCTGGATTCGATTGCATCTCCGCTAATACCTTATATATATTTTTAATGCTTGTCTCATCTGCCTTAATTCTTGCCTAAGTATGACGATTTCTGTATTTAAATGTTGCTTTAGTATTTCTCTTGAGATATCGATTGCGGCGCTCCCAAATTTTTGAGCTTTTTATGTTGAGAATCGATGTTATTATTCCTGTCAATAGCAAATCCAAAAACTTTCGGAACATATTTCTTTAGTTCAGAAGAATTCGAAAATGTCCAAACTTATCGACGCTCATTATGTGATTATTCTATTAAATAATCAGTGTATTATATTGGCTTCTTTCAACTCTTCAATTATAGAAACTATTTCATTGTTTTGATTATTGTGACCGGCTTCCTGTGATGCAATTAGTAATTTCAGTCTTTCCACTCCACTCATTCGGATCGTCCCAATATATATAGTTGGGCTTTTGCAAATTAACCGTCATTAACCCTTTACCTGTGTGAGTATCTTTAAACAGATTTTTTATTATGTGATTGTATTTGTAGCCTTTGTTTCCTTTTATTTTACCGCTTGCATCAAAATTCCTACGGCGGGCATTAGTATTTGATAAAATTTTTTTATATATGTTTCGGCTCTTTATGGACAAATAATTCAAACAAGCCTGGTGTGAATTCCCAACGTTGATTCCCTATGAGTATTTTATCTTTATTTATTCGAATAGGACTATTGCCTAAAGACCACAATCCATTTTTGTCTTTATGTGGGCCAAAAATAGTATCGAGAGTTTTTACTGTTTGTAGTGTAGACAAGTCTATAGTATTATCTCCATCATCTGCTTGTGAAAAATATTTTTCTGAATGCTCCCCCACCTCTTCGTCGTCTGCTTCTTCGACATCGTTTGAGTTAGTTTTTTTTTTTTTTTTTTTTTTTTTTGTAAGAGGTAACTACGGTATAATTTTATTTCCACGTGATTTGTGTGATATACATATTTCATATAGTAATTAAAGATATTATAGAGAAACCTAATGTACGATATTTGCTTACTTGAATGTACTTGCTCCCAAAAGAATACAAATTTATCTTGAAATGTACATTTTTCCAAATCGTATCGATAAAAGCCATGCCCCTAAAATTGGGAGTTAAAATTTTTCATGTAATTAATGAAGAACATATTCAATAATATATTAGTGTCTAAAAAATATAAGTTTCCATTCAGTACAATGTGACACGAGATGAAACATATAGCCAGTTATTCAGACATCCTCAGCGATTGCATCGTCACAACGATTCTTGTTCTTCAATAAATACGATGCTAGGAAACTGATGGGATCTGGTGGTCGTTCTCGAGCTAATGTTTGTAGGCCCATAAGTAAAATAGGCGCTACAGTTTGATCTAAATATTGTCTTGTAGGCAATGAATTCAAATCGGCTCTAGATTTCTTGCATTATTGTCCAACAGTTGAGGTGGAATTGTTTGTTGAAATCTGTGGTTCTGCTGGGGGTGCCGCATTTTGATTATTTGGACCCGTTTCCATGCTTTTAAATAATTTTCTTCAGAATTACAATGTGCACTATCGTGAATTAAAGTTATTCATGTGGTAGTTTATATCAAAATGTGGTTTATGTGAGTTTTCTCTTTTTGGGGTACTGGTTTCATATTTGAAAATCTGGCTTTCTGGAAACTCCGTTTTTATGTTCTCACTTCTTAATTTTATAAAATTATACAGCGGTATAGTTAATGGCTTAAATGTGCTTTCGCCTAATTTTATGCTTCGAAACTTTTGTTTCAAAGATTTTCTCGATTTTATTAACTCTCTCAACACGTGTTCATTCATAATGATAATATAGAATTGATGTGGTGTACAATTTTCGTTAACCAGATGTCAAACAGGAATTGAATAGGTCATGAACGGCTAATGAACAGACCCTGTACAGCTGTTGGACTACTAAGCAACATACCCTGTTGGGGTATTGAACTGTTATTTCGATGGTAATTACCACAAAGTAATGGGGTGTAGTATCTAAGCGACTTTAATGATATTGATATAGCGTCTGCTTTAGTCTGAAGAATGTTTATAACTAAGGACTAATATATGTATCAAATCCTTTTCTATAACGTCCATCTCGAATTTCATCATCTTTATTTATAACCAAAAATCCGTATCTATCTTTCCAACATTCTCGACAAATATCTATAAAGTGGCCCAGAGGCATGTCACTACCGACATGATCATTGTATATATGTTCAATGTTTGTTTCGTCTTGCTTGAAAGCAACGATTAAGTTTGCATTATCACGAATTAATTATTTTGGGATTCGACTGTATGTTTGACAGAGATAAAACGAATCGATGTTCCTATGGCGACCCATTGCGAAATAGTCGCGTATATTATTTTGTTTGTCGCACGCTACATCATCAAATTTCATAATCGAGTTTGGTTTTGCTTCATTCGGGGTTAAAACGTGAGCATTATTGATGTACATGTAGTACCCCATGCCTTTTATTGGGCTTACAAGTCTTCTGAGATACTCATATTTTGGTTGATATAAAGACTTTGAATACAAATATATATTCTCAAATTTAAGACCATTTGGGCTTTCAATCAAACTTATCATCGCATTAGTTTTGCCGCAGTTCGATGGTCCAACTATTAAACATCTTATAGAATTCGGCAACAAAGAACTATGATTTAATTTGTTTGAATTTATGTGTGTGAAATCTAAATTTCGGATTTTGATGTCCTTGTCCTGCTTTATAAACCGCATAATAACTACTGATATATATTTTACGATTTCGAATATATTTATTTTTTATTTTTAATTTGTTTATTTGTTTATAGTTTAAAAATTGTATAAAACGATTGTTTACAACAAAAATCAAATCAAAAGCAAAAGTTCTGTCCAAGGAGGTGGATTCGTAAATAATTTAATTAACTCCCTACCTGTAGAGCTACATTTACCAGGATATCAATTTTGCGGACCAGGCACAAAATTGGAAAAACATCTGAATAGAGGGGACAAGGGAATAAATGGTTTGGATGCTGCATGTCGACTTCATGATATCGCTTACTCAAAAAGTGAAGATATAAATCAACGACACAGAGCAGATAGAGAACTTTCTCAAAAGGCGTGGGAACGAGTAAAATCTAAAGATAGCACTTTGGGCGAAAAAATAAACGCTTATTTAGTCACAAACGCCATGAAATCGAAAATAAAACTTGGTATGGGTGTGGATAAGAAAAAACGACAGACTTTATTTACAACAGCTGTCCAAAAGGCAAAAACATCTTTAAATAAGGAAAAACCTCGTGATATAAATACAGCAATTAGAATTGCACGCAAAGTAATAAACACTTCGTTTAAAGGGAGTTATTAAAGTACCCGAGATTGGAGGATTTCTTCCATTAGTTCCAATAATAACAGCGCTGGGTGCTTTGGGAGCTATAACATCTGGCGCTTCATCCATAGCTAAAGTAGTTAATTCAGCAAAGAGCGCAAAACAGCAACTTGAAGAAAATATTCGACATAACAAAAATATGGAAGCAATTGCCATGGGTAAAGGTCTATATCTTAGACCTTTTAAAAGGGGTATGGGTATCACATTGAGCACTTCAATAACAAAAAACTAATTAAAATGCTACCTAAGAGACCACTAACGGATGTAGATATATACATCTTTGCTAAAAGATATATTACACATTTTCGAGGAGTATTTATGAGAGACAATCTACCAAGCAAACCTTGGGAAAAAGAATGTGGTGTAATAAATTTTGATTCCCTAAGAGCACCTGGGACACATTGGGTAGCATATTACAAAAACAACAATGAAATGGAATACTTTCATAGCTTTGGAAATCTGCAACCGCCACTCGAACTGTTGAAATATTTAGGTTTTAATATAAAGTATAACTATAAGAGAGAGCAAAAATTTAACTCTTCCAATTGCGGTCATTTATGTTTGAAATTTTTGTCTCAGTTTATGAATCCCCAACCCTTATAAATGATGTCAAAACAACCATTTAATTCAGTTCAACGAATACTTCTTTCGATTATTGAGATCTATTCAAGTCAATCGCAAATGGACGTCATACCTCGATCTGAAATTGCACTAGTAGATTTTCAGTGCTGTCATGCCAACGACCGCATCAGTATATACATAAAAGAATTGGCTTTTATGGATTTCACATCGGTCATAGCTAATCATTTTCTCTTCAAGCCACCATTCGACATTAGAGAACTTAATAGAGATGCATTAACCCGAAATCACTATTGTAAAAATTTTATCAACGGACTTGATTGGTCAATGGGCACCATAGATTTCTGCCGTGTTGGAGAAGTTCTATGGCCACTAAATAATTTTAAGTATATATTTGTTTTTGGAAAGGTTAAAAAGGATTTTCTAGAAAAATATATTAAAAGTTCTATTATTAATTTGGAATATGAAACCAGATTTAAAAATTTGTATAACTATAAGACTTCTTGCCATATTCATTCAAATAACAAATTTACGTGTGCCGTAAATAATGTTTATAAGCTATTTGTGTATCTTGAGAAAAATTTTGAGAAAATTCAAGACTTGGTCATGAACTAAATAAATGCATAAAAAAACAAATTCTATGTTTTTTTTTTCATTCAAGTTTTATTGATAGTATGTCTTAAAATAAACAACGTAAGTATCATAATTACAAATGGTGGGCAGCACAATTTCCTCTTGCTACTAGTCACTCTTCGTTTTATTTTAAAATCATGAATACCACATGTATCGCATCCCATTGTAGGTAACATCTGATTGAGTTCTGTAGAATTTATAGGTACATTGTTAGTCGTACATCGCCTTAATAAAGGCCAATTTATTGATAAACGTAGATGTTCAGATATGGGGTCATCTGTTTGTTTCCAGGAATATATTTCAACTTTACAGAAATAACACTTAACAATATCTGCCTCTCCTGTATAAAACATCCCCGTCATTGCCAACACATTTCTGCTTATATAATCTACGGGCCAAATATCGAAAGTCTCCAAACGTGCATCTTCCCGGTGAAACCGATTTTTCTGAGGGAAAACCATGTTTAACTGACTATTTCTCTGCGCTAATTAACGCTACCATCAAATAAAACATTCGTTTTTACTTAAACTAATTTTTATATTGTTGGGTATGATCAGTATCTTTTTTCTCATTGGATTTGGATAATCACAAATGTGTAAAACAAAAAATTAATAAACAATCCAGCGATAATATCAAAGTCAAGGTTACGATTGATCATACCACTCCACACCACATGGCACACACACGAACTTTCAATGAACAAACTGATTGAATTTGAACAAAACCAAGAGTTTGACAAATTCGTGTAAACAACCAAATGAGACCAAAAGAAATCATATTCATATCACATTGAAGTCTCAAATATTACGTCACATAACAAAGGACATTCCCTCTTCAAACTCATTGAATTCAAGACTCAATTAATATCGATTGCAATGTAAAATAAACAATTCCATTGAATGTTCTGCACAGATGCAAGTCTTTCCAACAAACCCGTACAGAGGATCTAAGACGTACCAACCAAGGCTTGCAGATATACGTAAATAATCAAGTGAGAATAAAATCCCAAAATCTGAGGGAAAACCATGTTTAACTGACTATTTCTCTGCGCTAATTAACGCTACCATCAAATAAAACATTCGTTTTTACTTAAACCAATTTTTATATTGTTGGGTATGATCAGTATCTTTTTTCTCATTGGATTTGGATAATCACAAATGTGTAAAACAAAAAAATTAATAAACAATCCAGCGATAATATCAAAGTCAAGGTTACGATTGATCATACCACTCCACACCACATGGCACACACACGAACTTTCAATGCACAATCTGATTGAATTTGAACAAAACCAAGAGTTTGGCAAATTCGTGTAAACAACCAAATGAGACCAAAAGAAACCATATTCATATCACATTGAAGTCTCAAATATTACGTCACATAACAAAGGACATTCCCTCTTCAAACTCATTGACTCAATTAATATCGATTGTAATGTAAAATAAACAAATTCATTGAATGTTCTGCACAGATGCAAGTCTTTCCAACAAACCCGTACAGAGGGATCTAAGACGTACCAACCAAGGCTTGCAGATATACGTAAATAATCAAGTGAGAACAAAATCCCATGGTTCCATAATTAGTCATCCAATTTTGCGCCAGAAACTTAAAACCAACAACACCATATTCTTCGATGACCACAACATACTTCAAAAATAAAGGGTGATTTGTTAAGAGCTTGATAACTTTTTTAAAAAAAAAAAACGCATAAAATTTGCAAAATCTCATCGGTTCTTTATTTGAAACGTTAGATTGGTCCATGACATTTACTTTTTGAAGATAATTTCATTTAAATGTTGACCGCGGCTGCGTCTTAGGTGGTCCATTCGGAAAGTCCAATTTTGGGCAACTTTTTCGAGCATTTCGGCCGGAATAGCCCGAATTTCTTCGGAAATGTTGTCTTCCAAAGCTGGAATAGTTGCTGGCTTATTTCTGTAGACTTTAGACTTGACGTAGCCCCACAAAAAATAGTCTAAAGGCGTCAAATCGCATGATCTTGGTGGCCAACTTACCGGTCCATTTCTTGAGATGAATTGTTCTCCGAAGTTTTCCCTCAAAATGGCCATAGAATCGCGAGCTGTGTGGCATGTAGCGCCATCTTGTTGAAACCACATGTCAACCAAGTTCAGTTCTTCCATTTTTGGCAACAAAAAGTTTGTTAGCATCGAACGATAGCGATCGCCATTCACCGTAACGTTGCGTCCAACAGCATCTTTGAAAAAATACGGTCCAATGATTCCACCAGCGTACAAACCACACCAAACAGTGCATTTTTCGGGATGCATGGGCAGTTCTGGAACGGCTTCTGGTTGCTCTTCACTCCAAATGCGGCAATTTTGCTTATTTACGTAGCCATTCAACCAGAAATGAGCCTCATCGCTGAACAAAATTTGTCGATAAAAAAGCGGATTTTCTGCCAACTTTTCTAGGGCCCATTCACTGAAAATTCGACGTTGTGGCAGATCGTTCGGCTTCAGTTCTTGCACGAGCTGTATTTTATACGGTTTTACACCAAGATCTTTGCGTAAAATCTTCCATGTGGTCGAATAACACAAACCCAATTGCTGCGAACGGCGACGAATCGACATTTCACGGTCTTCAGCAACACTCTCAGAAACAGACGCAATATTCTCTTCTGTACGCACTGTACGAATTCTTGTGGTTGGTTTAATGTCCAATAAAGTAAACTGAGTGCGAAACTTGGTCACAATCGCATTAATTGTTTGCTCACTTGGTCGATTATGTAGACCATAAATCGGACGTAAAGCGCGAAACACATTTCGAACCGAACACTGATTTTGGTAATAAAATTCAATGATTTGCAAGCGTTGCTCGTTAGTAAGTCTATTTATGATGAAATGTCAAAGCATACTGAGCATCTTTCTCTTTGACACCATGTCTGAAATCCCACGTGATCTGTCAAATACTAATGCATGAAAATCCTAACCTCAAAAGAATCACCCTTTACATATGTGTGACCCAGTGTTTGCCATTTTGCATAGAGATGGACCATGGGTCTTTTCTATGCAAATTCTTTCAGAAAATAATTGCGAAATTTAAAAATATTTCCATTTTTTTATATTTATAGAAATATTATTTATATATTTTGTTTATTACTCCTTGTAATACATTTGTTAGTACGATATATAAAAAGCATCCGCAGACGAACATTGCTTCAACTCCAATCTGCTAGGAGAATCTTCCTCTTCGGAAAGCGGTTTCCTTGATATCGAGAACTCTCCCTCACTTAGACATTTAATGGATTCATCGCTCAAGGTATTGAACCTCTTCGGTAAATAAAACATCTGATCATCCTCCTTCAGATTGAGAACCACCGATTCGCCATACTTTTGTTGCGGGCGCTTGGTCCAGTATCCTCCAATCGGCGTTACGTCCACGATGTTCACGCGTCAAGATGGCTTGTGGGGTCGCCAAATTGGGCGAGCCACAAGGGCCATTTTTAGCGATAAGGGAGCTTTGATGTGCCGGCCTCTTTGTGGCCGTAATCTATGGACACTGTTGCAGGAGGGTGGTCCCACACCCACAGAAAGTGAGCTGTGCTCAATCTATATTCTTTAATTTTTTTAACTAAATTATAATTTGTGTGAATTCGGTTTCCTGCCAAGGCAGGAAATGAAATGTGGTTTCGAGAATACAAATGTTCGGCAGTGTCATAATAAATGCTGCCAAGTTTGGAATTTGGATATTTTGGTACAACCGTGGAATGCGATGCAACCATGTATGACTGGACGGACAGACTGTAGGAATTGTTGGTATGAATGAAGTATATAGATAAATATATAGAAACAATCGGAAGGCGCAAAGTAAGATGAACTTTTTTTTGTTTTTTTTTTGAAGCGTCTGTAGATAGCTTTATAAGGATCGTCACTGATGGGAAGCGGTCATTACCACCAGTGAGTTTGAGCAGACGGTGAAAGTGACTGGTATACTTTCCTAACTGATATTTATAGAGTATAATTGAGTCTTACTGTGAAAATTTGCCAAACGACAAAGACTGTCAATTCTATAATTCTGTGTTGGAAAATCATATTTTTGTTTTATTGTGCTTGGTGTCGTACATTGTGAAAAGTGAGTGACCAATAAAAATTGTATGTAGAATTGGAACGTAAATCTAACGTAGTTTTCTGGTTGGTGTTTGTGTATGTCTTCTAATAGGGCGATAGCATCATAAGTCCATAGGAAGAAGTCCGTGTATTTTGCCACAATCTAGTAATTCCGGAAGATCCGCATTCTGCTTTACTTTAATTTACCATTGAAACCGAGAGAGCCGTGTTAAGGCCAGAGTGTTGTAGTGCTGCAGCAAGCAGTTTTTGCAGTCTCCGAAAAGCTAAAAAAAAAGCAATTACTTACTGGTGATAATTTAAATATTTTAAAATTCTAAAACATAACAGATTAACATATTAAACATATTGAAAAAAAAAAATACTTTTAAAACTATTAAGCGCATAATATATAACTAAATGCACTACAAAAACTCAAACAAAGAAAACTATATATCAAAACAACTAAGAAATTAAAACAGAAAAAAATAATAATTAACTAGGCTAAGATTTATGTAGTTTCGTTTTTTTTGTGGTTAAGTGTTAGAAACAATTATAAATAGGCATGTAAGGTGAGTGTGTGGATCATGGGTCCTTGGTAAAATAATGAGGTGGACAACAAGGATCGTGGCAGGGAGGGAAAGGTGAGGGAGCATAAGACCAAGCTCCCACCGTCAGGCAGTGTGTTATGTGTATAATGATCGTTTTTTTTTGTGAGATTTGTTTCGTCAAAGTTACCTTTTTTTTTAGTGTTCGGTCTTGTGGACTAAGGTGAAGGGTTGGAACCCTCTGAGAGGTTGTCATGAGCTGCCGGACACCGCCTTAGTGCCGGTATATGAGATCCGTAAAAGTAATGGCGCCCAATCGAATGACGTAACTCAAGCCAACAATGAGGGAAATGGTATTAGGCCGCGCGTTCTCGCGTTTTCGTCGCGAGCAAAATGGCGGCAAATGAGGCTTGGGTTAATATATGGATTCGGTGTGATAACAGCTATACACCGTGCAATAGACAATAGGGATCAATAGTTTTGAAAGGGATAAACCGCATTTTTAATTCTCTGGCTATTATTGCAGCCACAATTTCTAAGGGAAATGTGATAATGTGCAATATTAGTTGTAAGTAAATTGAAAATTAGGGTTTTTCTCTCCATTAGTCATTAGGTCTGTCAATATCTTGTTTCGTGTAATGTATAACATAGATTGTATTGTCGATGACCTGTTTGTTTGTTATGTTTCAATAGCGTGTGAAGTAATGTCCATAGTGTGAGTTTCGGGATGGGGAAAAACAATAGCTTACCGAATGCCAAAGGGAAATGCGGTCTGTATTGCGAAGTACCTTGAGTCATGAGATCTCTTTTCTAGACCATAAGATGCAAGATAACTGCCATGGCGATGGAGACTCTATGTAATTATTCGTACTCTTATTGTTACTGTCCAGTCTTTCAACACACTGACGGCGGTCCAGAATTGGGTCACTTTTTTTTTGTGTTATGAAATGTTGAGATATAAAATACAAATCCACACCCGTCACAAATAACTGCCTTGAAAGTAACACTCAGAGAGCCTCCTCTACATAAATGTATAGTGCTTGTTTAAGAAAAAATCGAGAACGTCAAAGGTTTATGTCGTGTTTGATTTTGATACTAATTCTATTTAATTGTTTTCTGTTTAACAAATTTATCATTTTTATGTTTTTTTTTTGTTTATTGTTAGTAATTACATTTTTTTCGTTTTGATATTTTACTTAGTTTTTACTTTATTTTTTTTTTAATTTTATTTACAACCATCTGATTTTACACGTCTGTTTTATGCATATTTGTCCATCACTTATTCATTTTTTTATCCTTTAAATTCGATACGTTTTTTTAATGTTTCTGGGAGAAGTAAACGATTGTCTGTTCTTTCATTTGCTATACTTTCATAATCTTCAATGAGCTTTGTTTTTGACGGCAAGAGAAGAACTAAAAGAAACCGCTTGACTGCCTTCGATAGAAGCAGGATCTCTGTTCAGAAAGAGCCTAAATACGTCAAGGATTTAAACGGTGTCAGAATGGCGAATGCCTCGAACGTTGACCCGGCGATCATTGATATGTCCCACACAATCAATAACCAGCCATTTTTCAATTACAGAAGAGGTCAGGATACCATGGGATCATCAGCCCAGGCTGGTGCCACGAATAGGTCAGACCAGGTTGATAGCTTAATACAGGGTTTGGTCAATGAAAGTATTAATGATACACAGGTACAGTTGAGGACGTTAGTACAGGCTAGTGTGAGCAAAGAGATGGAGAAGGTTTACGCGGCAGTAGGGAAATTAACCGTCGAACTGAACGGACGTGTTTTTTAATAGCGGAGTATTTCATCGTAATAAGTACTTATTACGAATTTCACGTGTGGTGGAAATAATAAACCACCACGCAGCGAAATTCAAAGTCATCCACTGGGTTGCTAACTTCAGGGCCCAGTGGACGGGTAACGACTGAAGTTATAAATTTGGGCATCGACCAAGAGTCAGGCCCAATTAGTCGACCTGTAGACGGGTCGACTGGCGGTGACACTTTGGCAAGTCGAACCTTTTCTAAGGTGACGACATCAAAAGGAGGCAATCCCTCTCGAAAGAGATTCAAGGAACGAAGAAATGCTTTGTTTATCCTAAAGAAATTAGGATCAGTCGACCCAAGCACGTTGTCGGCTAAGCAAAGCGATTCCTTAAAATGGGCTCAAGGAATTCTTGAAGCTGGAAAAAGGGAACGATCACCGGATGAGCTGCCATCCTCTAAACGGGATCAAAGATCGTTTGCCTCAGTTGCAAAAGACAGCCTTGTGATGGCTATTATTAATAAAGGAGCATTGGACGGTATGATTCCAAGGCAAAAATGGGGGGAAATTGAGAACGCGATGTCTGGTGTCTACTCAGAGGTGCGAAAAAAGTTTCCCGGACCAAGTCCTCGACGGCAAGATGCTGGATGGTATCAAGGACGATATAAGTTAATAGCTTTTGCAGACCAGAGGTCTATGGATTGCTTTAAAGCTGCATTGATGCTAATTGGTGAAGTTTGGGAAGGAGCCGCTTTGGAGTTAGTCGATAAAAAAGACATACCGGCTAAACCTAGAGCACATGCATGGATACCGGCAAACCCTCCTGATCCTGAGTCAATACTAGAGAGACTAAAAGAATGTAACCCAGATCTTCCAACCGCCGATTGGAAGGTTGGTCGTTTGGATGAGGTGGATGGACCAAGACGGCATGCGGTGTTTATATTAAACATAGAGTCGCTGCCACATCTAGCCCATACCCAAGGACGCGTAAGTTATGGCTTTCATGATATCCATATGAAGGTATACAAAAGCGATCAGCCAAAGGATTCCGAAACGGACAAGCCTCCGGTAGAGTCAGCAGTGGAAAAATCTCCTAGCGAAGCCGAAGGAGACATAAAACCTGCAGACTATGGCGAAAATCATATGAGGGAAGTTTCTACAGGCTCAAGCCTCACCAAAACTGAACCGCGGATTGTTGCGAGAGTCACCGAGATCTGTGAAGAGGAAGCCCTTGATGACTCAATTGAAGCGGCTGATGTGACGGTGGTTGAAAATTTGGATGGTTCTACGGTTCCTCCAGATAAATCTTCACCATTGTAAGGCCGCTTGTGCTGCCTTAAAAGTTCTCCTGATGAAAGGAGACATAGATATAGTTCTTATTCAAGAACCATACATATATAAGAACAAGATCTGTGAATTAAGCACTCCGGGTTTCAAACTTTTGCATAATACCGGTACCGATATAAATCGAGCATGTATAATTGCTAAAAACGAACTAAACTTGTTTCTGCTTCCTTCATTGAGCAATGCAGACACTGTCGTAGCCAGTCTAGAGATATCCACATGCAAATATTGGGTATCTTCGGTCTACATGGGACATGATAGGGAGATGCCACCCTGTGCCGTTAAGACCTTAGTTGAGGAGTCACTAAAAACAAAGACAAAACTCATTATGGGATGCGATGCAAATGCACATCATAGTATTTGGGGAAGTAGTGATACTAATGCAAGGGGAGAGTCGCTAATAGAGTTTATTTTGCGTACTAACCTGGTAGTTTGCAATAAGGGAGATGCACCAACCTTCGTCACCAGGAACAGACAAGAGGTTTTGGACGTAACGTTGACCTCTCCGGAACTGAATGATAAGATATCTGAGTGGCAAGTTTTGAGGGAACATAGCTTCTCAGATCATCGCTACATCAGTTTCAGATTGGCTGTTCGTACTTCAAAGACCATATTTCCGCCAAATGTTAGGAAAGCTGATTGGAATAGGTATAGGGAATCGTTCAATTCGATGATACCGGAAATGCCGGAGACAAATATGAGCACTGTGCAAGATATCGAACACGCAGTGGAGCGGATTACTAAGGCCTTCAACATTTCACTGAAAGCTGCTTGCCCTAGAGGAAAGCCAAGGGGAAAAAATCGGCCGCCATGGTGGACTACGGAGTTAAGTAATATGAGGAAATCCTGCAGGAAGCTCTTTAACAAAGCAAAGTCCACAAGAGCTCCGGAGGATTGGGACACTTACAAGATGAATCTGAGAGAATATAAACGAGAACTGAGAAGGTCTCAACAAAACTCTTGGGATGATTACTGTAGCAGTATTGAGAATACGTCAGAGGCTTCCAGACTACGGAAGGTACTAGCATCCACTAACACCGCTCCAGGTTTCATTAAAACATCGGAGGGAAATTGGACAACGTCCAGTGAGGAGACGTTGGAGGTACTTTTGGACACACACTTCCCTGGAAATCAGACGGTTGAACCCTGTTCCGGCGGTGTAACAGAGGCTCAGCGATCATTTCCTATCGAGGAAATTGTGTCGGAATCTAGAATAAAATGGGCTTTAAATAGCTTTGGACCATTCAAATCCCCCGGACCTGATGGAATTACTCCGGCGGAGTTACAGGCAGTGGCTAAAAGAGTTATCCCCTGGTTGACGGTGATATATAAACGATGTGTAAACTTAGCATATATTCCAGAAAAGTGGAGGGAAACAAAAGTCGTCTTCATACCTAAAGCAGGAAAAGCCTCTCAATCGAGTGCGAAGGATTTCCGACCAATCAGCTTATCCTCATTCCTACTTAAGACCCTGGAGAGGATGATAGACATGTATCTTAGAACTAGCGTGGATTCAAGTTTGCTCTCGAAACGACAGCATGCATACTCGAAGGGCAGGTCTACTGAGACCGCATTGCATGAACTAGTCAGCTTTATTGAAAGCTCACTATCTGTCAAAGAATACACAATCGTGGCGTTTCTAGACATCGAAGGGGCGTTCAATAATGTCCATCCGAGCTCGATATTAAATGGACTGACAACTCTGAATGTTAATCCAGGTATACTTAGGCTGTTAGACGAACTTCTAATAAAGAGACGTATTTCAGCCACACTAGGGCAAGCAAACATACAAAGGTATGTGAACAGAGGCACTCCCCAAGGAGGAGTTCTATCACCTCTTCTTTGGAATGTTGCTATAAACAACCTTCTGGTTTCCCTAGAAAAAGAAAGGATAAAAGTGGTGGCATACGCAGATGATGTGGCGCTAGCAGTCAGTGGAAAATTCCCATCCACAATCAGAGATATTATACAGAGAGCTCTCCGGATGACTGAGAAATGGGTGAAAGATAATGGTCTTGGTGTAAATCCAGCAAAGACAGAACTAGTCATGTACTGCAAAGATCGTAAAACTCCCACGGTTAGGCCCATTTCCTTAGGGGGTACTGAAATTCCCTTTGGTGAGTGTGCAAAATACCTTGGCGTTATTTTGGACAGGAAGCTGAATTTTAGGCTTAATATTGAAGAGAGGGCGAGAAAAGCCACGGTAGCTTTGTACTCGTGCAAAAAGGCAATAGGGAAAAGTGGGGACTAAAACCAAAAATTGTGCATTGGCTATACACTGCAGTAGTTAGACCTATAATGCTATATGGTGTTGTAGTCTGGTGGCCGGCACTTCAGAAACCGACTTGTTTAGATAAAGTTCAGCGTATGGCGAGCTTATGTATCTCAGGCGCATTTAGTAAGACAGGAACAGACTCCCTTAATGTCATGCTACATCTATTGCCTTTAGACATTTTGGCCAAACAGTCAGCTGCAACAACGGCTGTGCGGTTGCGCGAGCTATCGCTGTGGTCGGAAAAAATGTACGGTCATAGTTCGGTCCTCAAAGTAATGCCAGATGTGCCTAACGTAGTGGATTACACCCTGGCAAAACCACTTTTCGACAAAAAGTTTGAAACTCTAATTCCCAACAGTGAGGCGTGGTGTACACAGACCCCGGGGAATAAAAGATATATAGATTTCTACACTGATGGCTCCAAATTGAATGGACAAGTGGGGTTCGGAGTATATTCTAAAGATCTGGAAATTCGAATAGCGAAAAGATTACCTAATCACTGTAGTGTTTTTCAGGCTGAAATATTAGCAATAAGAGAGGTGGCGAATTGGCTGAGAAGTAATGTTCCAACAAATATTGGCATTAATATATACTCAGACAGTCAACCTGCAATAAAATCCTTGGACTCTGTGTTCCTCAACTAGAAAACGGCCATCGACTGCCGCAAATCTCTCAATGAGATGGCTGAGCAGTACAATATTCACCTAATATGGGTGCCTGGCCATAGGAACATACCGGGGAACTGCGAAGCGGATGAGTTGGCAAGGCTAGGGACTACCTTACATATTCCAGGGGAACTGGAATTTGTTGGTATGCCCCTAGCTACCTGCAAGCTCATGCTGCGTGAGAAGGCTGTTAGGATGGCAAATGTTCGATGGGAGAATTGCAAGGGTTGTAACGACACCAAGCAAATATGGCCCCATTTCAACTTAAACCGCACACTAGATATGCTAATGTTCTCGAGACGTCAGATATCACTCCTAATATCTGCTATAACGGGTCGCTGCCTGATAGGCGATTTTGCAAAAACTATTGGCGCGAAGTATAATGACTATTGTATGAGCTGTCATGATGCGGAGGAAAAAGAATCAATTAAACACCTCTTGTGTGAGTGTCCTGCATTTTGTGTAAAGCGCAAGCAACTTTTTGGAGCATATAGCTTCAGATTACTGGCGGATCTGGAAAACGTTAACTTAAGCAGTCTGCTAATGTTTTTGGAACAATCTGGTTGGTTCAACAAGAAAAATAATCAAGAAGGTTCAGCGGTTAAAACTAGAAGTGCCCATATGTAATAGGTACTTTTAGTTAATGTGGTATCACAATGGACTGAATAGTCTAAGTGAGCCTGAATCTTAATCGGGCTGCCACTTTAACCTAACCTAACCTAACCTAACCGAGACAGTGAACACCTTAGCAAGCAATAGGGATAATTCTGAAACAGGGTTGCTGATACCAAATGAAATTTTACCAAATCCCCGACGGCCATCCACGTCTGAATCATCGACAGAGGTACAATCTGGAGATGCGAGCAATCATATGATACCAAATAATTATAGAGACGGGCACAATCGCGGGATAAAAACTGAGCGCTTTGGCTTGAATTTCGATGGGAATCCAAACAGGTTAACAGTAGATGATTTCATATATCGTCTAGAGTACTTTCAGAAGTATCACCGGCTGAGGTGGGATGAAATTATGGGTGAAGTACACTTGTTGCTATCAGGTTCAGCCCTAGAATGGTTTTGGCTGCAGCAAGGCAACAAAACTGTAAATGACTGGCCTTCTTTGAAAGATGCATTGACCGAAAGATACAAGACTAGGAGATCGTGTTTTGAGGAAATGAGAGACCTCTTAGAACGAAAACAGATGCCCGGTGAAAGTATCGATTCATTTTTCCACGACCTGAATATGATGCGTTCAAAGCTAGAGCGTCCGGTTTCAGAATTCGAGATGATACGCTTAGCTAAAAGGAATATAAGGAAATCTTTATCTAGTATCGTCTATTCTATGCAAGTCTCTTCCCTGGAACAATTAAGGGTTGAATGTTTGGAGATAGAGAAAACGTTCTTTAAACGGGAGCAGCAACATATGCCACAATTACCTCAACGACCTATGCGGTTAAATGCTATAATGAATGAGGAACAACAGTTTGAACACGGAGATGACACTGATATTGTAGAAGTGGAAGCTATAGCAGGAGTTGTGATATGCTGGAACTGCCAGACTCCCGGTCACGTTTTTAGGGATTGTCCATCTACTCAACGCAACCTCTTTTGCTTCAAGTGTGGCAAACCGAATACAACCACGCCGAGATGCATTAATTGCAAGTCGGGAAACATGAAAAAGAACATGGTAACTGCAGGGAACCATCGTTCGGAGCAACCCGCATTGCCAACACAACATTAGAGACCCAATTTGTAAACAATGAACCGAGCTACCCGTCTATACGGCATTACCTACCCATTGAAGTAAGAAATGAAGTTTATGATAATGCGAGAAATCGAATCATTGAAGAAAAGGTCACTGTAGAGAAAGAAACTGAAAGGCCTATCGAACTATTGAAGAGACACAATCCAGAAAAGGCGAGAAAAATGAAAAGATATTGAAACTAAGGCAGCGGCAGAAAGAAAACAAAATGTTAAAAAACAAATATGTGAAGCCATTGGGAAATTCCAAAATAAAAATGATGTAAGACCGTATGCCTATGTGGAAATTGAAGGTGTGGATGTTCGAGGACTCTTGGATTCAGGAGCTACAGTGAGTCTGTTAGGTAAAGGATGTCGAGAGTTAGTGGATCGTTTAGGGTTACCAATAATCGATTTTTATTCGAATGTTAAAACTGCATCAGGGACACCACACCGAGTATTAGGCAAGATATACGCTCGAGTTAAATACAAAGAGAATGAGAAACAAATAAATTTATATTTATGCCCCGATTTGGAACAACAGCTGTATCTAGGAGTAGATTTCTGGCGTGCGTTTGATTTAGCTCCAGAAATATTTGAAGTTGAAGAAGTAAATCTAGACCTTCAAAGAAAAATCCATGGGGAATCAATACAAGATGACTCCAAGATGCATAAATTATCTCCAGAACAACAGAAACAACTTGAGGATGTAGTAAAATTATTTCCAACATTTGAGGAAAAGGGTTGCACCTCCTTGGAAAAACATGAAATAAAACTAATCGAGGGGGCAACGCCTGTAAAGGATAAACATTATCCACTTTCTCCTGCTGTCCAAGACATAGTTTATAAAGAGATCGATAATATGCTTGCACTCAATGTTATCGAAGAGAGTAATGGACCATGGAGCAATAGAACGACGGTGGTGAGGAAACCCGGGAAAAATAGGTTCTGTCTAGACGCGCGAAAATTGAACGCTCTAACTATCAAAGATACTTACCCCTTACAGAATATAGATGGGATCCTGAGTCGAATTGACCAGACATACTACATCAGCAGTGTCGATCTGATGTATGCGTTCTGGCAAATAGAGCTGGAAGAAGAGGCGAAGGTTAGGTTAGGTTAAAGTGGCAGCCCGATTAAGATTCAGGCTCACTTAGACTATTCAGTCCATTGTGATACCACATTAACTAAAAGTACCTATTACATATGGGCACTTCTAGTTTTAACCGCTGAACCTTCTTGATTATTTTTCTTTGTTGAACCAACCAGATTGTTCCAAAAACAGTAGCAGACTGCTTAAGTTAACGTTTTCCAGATCCGCCAGTAATCTGAAGCTATATGCTCCTAAAAGTTGCTTGCGCTTTACACAAAATGCAGGACACTCACACAAGAGGTGTTTAATTGATTCTTTTTCCTCCGCATCATGACAGCTCATACAATAGTCATTATACTTCGCGCCAATAGTTTTTGCAAAATCGCCTATCAGGCAGCGACCCGTTATAGCAGATATCAGGAGTGATATCTGACGTCTCGAGAACATTAGCATATCTAGTGTGCGGTTTAAGTTGAAATGGGGCCATATTTGCTTGGTGTCGTTACAACCCTTGCAATTCTCCCATCGAACATTTGCCATCATAACAGCCTTCTCACGCAGCATGAGCTTGCAGGTAGCTAGGGGCATACCAACAAATTCTAGTTCCCCTGGAATATGTAAGGTAGTCCCTAGCCTTGCCAACTCATCCGCTTCGCAGTTCCCCGGTATGTTCCTATGGCCAGGCACCCATATTAGGTGAATATTGTACTGCTCAGCCATCTCATTGAGAGATTTGCGGCAGTCGATGGCCGTTTTCGAGTTGAGGAACACAGAGTCCAAGGATTTTATTGCAGGTTGACTGTCTGAGTATATATTAATGCCCACATTTTTTGGAACATTACTTCTCAGCCAATTCGCCACCTCTCTTATTGCTAATATTTCAGCCTGAAAAACACTACAGTGATTAGGTAATCTTTTCGCTATTCGAAGTTCCAGATCATTAGAATATACTCCGAACCCCACTTGTCCATCCAATTTGGAGCCATCAGTGTAGAAATCTATATATTCTTTATTCCCCGGGGTCTGTGTGCACCACGCCTCACTGTTGGGGATTAGAGTCTCAAACTTTTTGTCGAAAAGTGGACTCGCCAAAGTGTAATCCACTACGTTAGGCACATCTGGCATTGTTTTGAGGACAGAACTGTGACCGTAACCTTTTTCCGACCACAGCGATAGTTCGCGCAACCGCACAGCCGTTGTTGCAGCTGACTGTTTGCCCAAAATGTCTAAAGGCAATAGATGCAGCACGACATTAAGGGAATTTGTTCCTGTCTTGCTGAATGCGCCTGAAATACACAAACACGCCATACGCTGAACTTTATCTAAACAAGTCGGTTTCTGAAGTGCCGGCCACCAGACTACAACACCATATAGCATTATAGGTCTAACCACTGCCGTGTATAGCCAATGCACAATTTTTGGTTTCAGTCCCCACTTTTTTCCTATTGCCTTTTTGCACGAGTACAAAGCTACAGTTGCTTTTCTCGCCCTTTCTTCAATATTAAGCTTAAAGTTCAGCTTCCTGTCCAAAATAACGCCAAGGTATTTTGCACATTCACCAAAGGGAATTTCAATACCCCCTAATGAAATAGTCCTAACCGTGGGAGTTTTGCGATCGTTGCAGTACATGACTAATTCTGTCTTTGCAGGATTTACCCCAAGACCATTGTCTTTCGCCCATTTCTCAGTCATCCGGAGGGCCCTCTGAATAATATCTCTGATTGTGGATGGGAATTTTCCCCTGACTGCCAGAGCCACATCATCTGCGTATGCCACCACTTTTATCCTTTCTTTTTCTAGAGTAACCAGAAGGCTATTTATAGCAACATTCCAAAGAAGAGGTGATAGGACTCCTCCTTGGGGAGTGCCTCTGTTCACATACCTTTGTATGTTTGCTTGTCCTAGTGTGGCTGAAATACGTCTCTTCATTAGCAGTTCGTCTAACAGCCTGAGTATACATGGATCAACATTCAGAGTTGTCAGTCCATTTAATATCGAGCTCGGATGGACATTATTGAACGCCCCTTCGATGTCTAGAAACGCCACGATTGTGTATTCTTTGACAGATAGTGAGCTTTCAATAAAGCTGACTAGTTCATGTAGTGCGGTCTCAGTAGACCTGCCCTTCGAGTATGCATGCTGTCGTTTCGAGAACAAACTTGAATCGATGCTAGTTCTAAGATAAATATCTATCATCCTCTCCAGAGTCTTAAGTAGGAATGAGGATAAGCTGATTGGTCGGAAATCCTTCGCCCTCGAGTGAGAGGCTTTTCCCGCTGTAGGTATGAAAACGACTTTTGTTTCCCTCCACTTTCCTGGGATATATGATAAGTTGATACATCCTTTATATATCACCGACAACCAGGGGATAATTTTGTCAGTTACAGCTTGTAACTCCGCCGGAGTAATTCCATCAGGTCCAGGGGATTTGAATGGTCCAAAGCTATTTAGCGCCCATCTTATTCTAGTTTCCGATACAATTTCCTCGACAGGAAACGACCGCTGAGCAACTGTGGCACCGCCAGTACATGGTTCAACCGTCTGATTTCCAGGAAAATGTGTGTCCAATAGTACCTCCAGCGTCTCCTTACTGGACGTTGTCCAATTGCCCTCCGATGTTTTAATGAAACCTGGAGCGGAGTTGGTGGATGCTAGAACCTTCCGTAGTCTGGAAGCCTCGGACGTATTCTCAATACTGCTGCAGTAAGCATTCCAAGAGTTATGCTGAGCCTTTCTCAGTTCTCGCTTGTATCCTCTCAGATTCTTCTTGTAAGCGTCCCAGTCCTCAGGGGCTCTGGTGGACTTTGCCTTGTTAAAGAGCTTCCTGCAGGATTTCCTCATATTACTTAATTCCGTAGACCACCATGGTGGTCGATGTTTCCCCCTTGGCTTTCCTCTAGGGCATGCAGCTTTCAGTGAGATGTTGAAGGCCTTAGTAATCCGCTCCACTGCGTGTTCGATATCTTGCACATTTCTCATATTTGTCTCTGTTATTTCCGGTATCATCATATTGAACGATTCCCTATACCTATTCCAGTCAGCTTTCCTAACATTTGGCGGAAATATGATCTTGGTGATATGAACATCAAATTTGAAACTGATGTAGCGATGATCTGAGAAGCTGTGTTCACTTAAAACCTGCCACTCAGATATCATTTCATTTAGTTCTTGCGAGGCCAAGGTGATGTCCAAAACCTCTTGCCTGTTTTTAGTGACAAAGGTTGGGACATCTCCCTTGTTGCAAACTACCAGATTAGTACGCAAAATAAACTCTATTAGCGACTCTCCCCTTGTATTAGTTTCACTACTTCCCCATATACTATGATGTGCATTCGCATCGCATCCCATAATGAGTTTCGCCTTTGTTTTCAGTGACTCCTCCACTAAGGTCTTAACGGCATATGGAGGCATCTCCCTGTCATGTCCCATGTAGACCGAAGATACCCAATATTTGCATTTGGCTATTTCTAAACTTGCAACGACAGTGTCTGTATTGCACATTGAGGGAAGCAGAAACAAATTGAGCTCGTTTTTAGCAATTATACAGGCTCGATTTACATCATTACCAGTATACTGCAATAGTTTGAACCCCGGAGTACTTAATTCACATATTTTGTTTTTGTAAACATATGGTTCTTGAATAAGAACTATATCTATGTCCCCTTTCATCAGGAGAACTTTTAAGGCAGCACATGCAGCCTTACAATGATGAAGATTTATCTGGAGGATCCGTAGGACCATCGAGATTTTCAACAACCGTCACATCAGCCGCTTCGATCGAGTCATCAAGAATGTCCTCTTCAGAGATATCGGTGACTCTCGCAATAACCATAGGTTCGACTTTGGTGAGTTCTGAGGCAATAGAAGCCTCCTCACGCATACGGTATCTATCCATGTCTTCAACTTTGGTATCTCCCTCGACTTCGCAAGAGGATCCGCTTACTTCTGATTCAGACAGAGGCTTGTCCATTTCTGAATCCTTTAGCTGATCGTTTTTATACACCTTCATTTGGATATAATGAAAGCCATAACATACACGGCCCTGGGACTTTGCCAGATGTGGCAAAGACTGAGTGTTCAATATAAACACTGCATGCCGTCTTGGTCCATCCACTTCATCCAAACGGCCAACCTTCCAATCAGCTGTTGGAAGATCTGGATTGCATCGTTTCAGTCTATTTAAAATAGATTCAGGGTCAGAAGGGTTTGCAGGTATCCAGGCATGTGCTCTAGGTCTAGCCGGTATGTCTTTCTTCTCGACTAACTCTAGAGCAGCTCCTTCCCAAACTTCACCAATTAGTATCAGAGCAGCTTTAAAACATTCTATAGACCTCTGGTCCTCAAATGCGACTAGCTTAAATCGTCCTTGATACCAACCAGCCTCTTGGTGTCGAGGATCTGGGCCGGGAAACTTTTCCAGTACCTGTGAGTAGACGACAGATAGAGCATTCTCAATTTCCCCCCATTTTTGCTTTGGAACCATACCGTCCAATGCTCCTTTATTAATGATAGCCATCACAAGGCTATCTTTAGCAACTGAGGCAAACGATCTTTGATCCCTTTTGGAGGATGGCAGCTCATCCGGCGATCGTTCCCTTTTTCCAGTCTCAAGAATTCCTTGAGCCCATTTTAAGGAATCGCTTTGTTTAGCCGACAACGTGCTTGGGTCGACTGATCCTAACTTCTTTAGGATAAACAAAGCATTTCTGCGTTCCTTGAATCTCTTTCGTGAGGGATTACCTCCTTTTGATGTCGTTACCTTAGAAAAAGTTCGACTTGTCAGTGTGTCGCCACCTGTCGACCCGTCTACAGGTCGACTAATTGGGCCTAACTCTTGGTCATTGCCCAGATTTATAACTCCAGTCGATACCCGTCCACTGGGCCCTGAAGTTAGCAACCCAGTGGATGACTTGGAATTTCGCTGCATGGTGGCTTAATATCCCACCACACTTGAAATTCGTAGTAGGTACCTATTACTATGAGTTTATCCGCTATTGAAAAAACACGTCCGTTCCGTTCGACGGTTGAATAGAAGAGGCGAAGCCCTATATTGCTTTTACGGTACCAAGTCGACCGCTGTACCAATTTAGGGTAATGCCGTTCGGTTTGTGCAACGCCGCCCAACGGCTTTGCCGACTAATGGATAAGGTCATACCAGCGCGATTAAAGTCCAACGTATTTATTTACTTAGATGATTTGCTCATCATAGCTGATGATTTCCAAATACATTTGAAGATTTTGAGAGAAGTTGCGGAATGTTTGGTGAAAGCCAATTTGACCATCGGTCTGAAGAAATCCCTTTTTTGCTTTCGCGAATTGAAGTATTTGGGATTTATTATTGGAGGAGGGATGTTGAAGACTGATGCCGAAAAGGTACGGGCGATACAAGGTAAACGCCTGCCGAAGACGCATAGAGAGATGAGAAGTTTCTTGGGAACAGCCGGCTGGTATAGAAGGTTCATCAAAAATTTTGCCTCTATATCAGCCGCCCTAACTGATACTCTAAAAAAGGGCCAAAAGTTCACAATGACACTGGCGGCTATTGATTCTTTTCATTCCCTGAAACATGCACTTACGTCAGCACCAGTTCTAAAACATCCAGATTTTAGAAGAGAATTTTTTGTTCAATGCGATGCTTCCGATTATGGAATCGGAGCTGTCATTTTCCAGAAGAACGAAGATGGAGGAGAGAACCCAATTGCTTTCTACTCCCAAAAGCTTAATTCCTGGCAGAAAAACTATTCTGTGCCTAAAGTGGCTGATGTCATTGAAAGATCTAAGTGGCAGGCAAGCTAGATGGTCGTTGCAGCTGCAAGCTTATGATTTTTCAATAGAACATCGAAAAGGTTCGGAAAGTGTGGTAGCCGATACGTTGTCAAGAATGCCAGTAGATGGCGGAATTGAGGTGGAGGAAATAGAAGGTAATTTTCTTGATTTTGAGACAACGGCATTTGATAACGATGAATATGTCGAAATACGAGAGAATATTCTGAAGAACCAAGAGCGATTACCGGATTTAAGAGTTGAGGGGGATAAGATATTTTTTCGGAAGACGGGAGATGACGATTCTACAACGGAAAGCGAATGGAAACTGTGGATTCCACAGGAAATAACACACGTTCTTATAGAAAAAGCACACAATGAAATGGTTGCTGGACATGGAGGTGTTGCAAAGACATTGAATCGTCTTAAACATTTTTACTATTGGCCCAATATGGCGTCACAAGTCCGCCAATACGTTAGAAATTGTCAAGTGTGTAAGGAAATAAAGCCCGCAAATCACAACTTACAGCCTACAATAGGAGAAGAGGTCGTGACAGAGCGACCATTTCAAAAATTATATATCGATTTTTTGGGAAAATATCCTAGGTCCAAGAATGGAAACGCATATATTTTCATTCTGTTGGATCATTTTACGAAATTTACCTTTTTGCATGCGATGAAGGAGGCCACGACTCAGAATGTGATTCAGTTTTTGATACACGAAATTTTTCACAAATTTGGGGTACCAGAAACTATTCACAGTGGTAATGGGAAACAGTTTGTGTCTAAATCATTTGGAACCTAACCTAAGACTGCATTTTATGCACCCCAATCGAATGCATCCGAAAGAGTGAACCAATCCGTTCTAGCGGCAATACGGACATATGTAGAGAATGGTCACCGTGACTGGGATCTCTATTTATCGGAGATATAATGCGCTCTAAGAACGGCTGTGTATTCAGCTACTGGAGTAAATCCTTTCTTCGCCCTTTTCGGCTACAATATGTATACCAGTGGTGCGGATTACAAACTGGCCAGGAAGTTACAGTCGTTGACAGATCACCAAGTTTTACAATTGAACAAAGGCGATAAAATGGACTTGTTAAGGGAAACCATAAAGAGGAATATGCATAAGGCACATGAGACGAGTGCAAAAAGGTATGATCAGAGGGCAAGAAAAGTGAAATTTGTCCCTGGTCAGGAAGTATTTCGGAGAAACCATATCCTATCTGATTTCAAACGAAATATAAATTCCAAATTTTGCAAAAAAAAAATTGAAATGCAGAGTAGTGCAACCAGTGGGCAATAATATGTACGAATTGGAGACACTACAGGGTAAACCATTGGGTCGATATCATGCCAAGGACATTAAAGTTTGATAGTCATCACGGGGACAATGTAAGAGGGAACGAGATATAGGTGTGAGATAGGATTAATAAACGTAGTGTACTAGTTCTATATATGAAAGGAGGTGATGCCTCAGGTGTTCCTGTTGATAGTGATCGACTGTCAGTATACTAAGTAATTTGCCACATTTTAGGCTTATTTGATAGGTGCTACACATGGTTCAGGACAGGGAACCGTCATCAGGGCACTCCCTTTTGGAATGAAGCGAATGTTACTATGAACCGCGACAGGGTGTGTTAGTCCCCTAGGCTGTGTCATGATATAAATATTTCAGCGAAGTGTGGCAAAGTTATCTTATGGCGTTTTTTTTTTCTTGTAAAAAATGCACACTGTTTTGCATTTTGCCCGGAAAATGTACTCTTTAGGTTCTTTTCTAAACAAACAGGCAAAAGTGAGAAAAGGCTTCGAATTCTGTTGTGAAAATAGCGCCACGCAAAGAGGCAAATTACGGGCATTTTCAGCACTGCCAACAAACGAGAGTGTTGCGATTGCCCTGTTTCCTTCTTTGAATTCTTTTCTGCCCGCTGAAATGGTAGCATTTTTTAGGTTTCTGGTAACATTTTAAAAATGCGCATTCTGTACAGACAAAATGAAGGCAAAGCACTTTTTTCAGAAAAGAAAACACCATAAGTGAGCCTGAAATTTAATCGGGCTGCAACTTTAACCTAACCTAACCTAACCTTCAGCGACTCCTCAACCAAGATGTTAATGGCACATGGAAGCATCTCCCTATCATGTCCCATGTAGACCGAAGATACCCGATATTTGCATTTGGCCATTTCTAAAATGGCAACGACAGTGTCTGCATTGTACATTGAAGGAAGCAGAAACAAGCAATTATAGAGGATCGATTTACATTTTTACGAGTATACTGCAATAGTTTGAACCCCGGTGTACTTAATTCACATATTTTGTTTCTATAAACATGTGGTTCTTGAATAAGAACTATATCTATGTTCCCTTTCCCTTAGGAGAACTTTTAAGGCAGCATAAACAGCCTTACAATGGTGAAGATTTATCAGGAGGATACGTAAGATCGTCACCGACACATCAACCGTTTCGAGTACTACAGACGAAAGTGGCAACAAGTCCGAACAACATGTCTCCATAGCTACTACTGGATCTATATTGGAAAATTCCACTCAGCGGAATTACGTTGCTATTCGATTGCGCACAAAAAGTCAATAAGAAAAAAGTGGGGACCAAAACCGAAAGTTGTGCATTGGCTATACACGGCAGTGGTTAAACTTATAATGCTATATGGTGTTGTCGTCTGGTGGCCGGCACTTCAGCAGCAGACAAATTTAGATAAAGTTCAGCGTATGGCGTGCTTGTGTATCTCAGGCGCATTCAGTAAGACAGATTCCCTTAATGCCATGTTGCATCTATTGCCTTTAGACATTTTGGCCAAACAGTCAGCTGCAACAACGGCTGTGCGGTTGCGCGAGCTATCGCTGTGGTCGGAAAAAATGTACGGTCATAGTTCGGTCCTCAAAATAATGCCAGATGTGCCTAACGTAGTGGATTATACCCTGGCAAAACCACTTTTCGACAAAAAGTTTGAAACTCTAATTCCCAACAGTGAGGCGTGGTGTACACAGACCCCGGGGAATAAAAGATATATAGATTTCTACACTGATGGCTCCAAATTGGATGGACAAGTGGGTTTCGGAGTATATTCTAAAGATCTGGAACTTCGAATAGCGAAAAGATTACCTAATCACTATAGTGTTTTTCAGGCTGAAATATTAGCAATAAGAGAGGTGGCGAATTGGTTGAGAAGTAATGTTCCAAAAAATGTTGGCATTAATATATACTCAGACAGTCAACCTGCAATAAATACTTGGACTCTGTGTTCCTTAACTCAAAAACGGCCATCGACTGCGTAAACGAGATGGCTGAGCAGTACAATATTCACCTAATATGGGTGCCTGGCCATAGGAACATACCGGGGAACTGTCAAACAGATGAGTTAGCAAGGCTAGGGACTACCTTACATATTCCAGGGGAACTAGAATCTGTTGGTATGTTTTTGGCTGCCTGCAAGCTCTTACTGCGTGAGAAGGATGTCACGATGGCAAATGTTCGATGGGAGAATTGCAAGGGTTGTAACGACACCAAGCAACTATGGCCCCATTTAAACTTGAACCGCACACTAGATATGCTAAAGGGTGTGAAGTTAAAGTTGTTTTCTAAAGTTGTTTTTAGCCAAGACACAAACCACCATAAAATTGGAAATTTTATCTTTTCAACGAAAATTCGCAAAAAAAAATCAACCAAATTTCGTCGTGATTTGTTGCTGATTGACTAAATGCAATCAAATATGAACAAATTTTGTTAATTATTTTTTATTTATGACTTTAAAATAGAGTGAGTTAAAACCCAATGATATGCCTAAACTGTTCAAGCCTCTTTTGGGCTATTTCTGATAGACGAGAACGAACCAAAGGGTACTCGTTGGTAACCCCAACTGTGGAGCGTACCCCAGTGAAAATCCCATGGGCGTAGGTCATCTGTGAGAGAAGAAATCAGGGTGGTTAAGATCAACTTTTATGTCCGTTTTTGAACGCATTATGGATAAAATTTCTTTTAAATTTTTAAATAAATAGAAAGCCCAGAGTGAGAAGAAAGCTACCGTTATATTTCCATAAACGTAGCTTATTTAAATTTTAAAAGGGGGCTAAGTAATTTTATCAAAAATTTCGATATGGATTTTCACCTATTTACAACCCACGACAAGGAACTAAAGTGGGTATACGTAGGTAGCTGAACCCTTGTATCATCCCCCAGTGAACGCCCCATGGGCGTACCTCATCTGTGAACGGAGAAAAGTTAATGGGGGTAAAAGTACGTTTTGTTAGAATATAAACTATTTTCAACACTGATTTCCCCTATTTAGACCCCAAGACAACGAACTAAAGTGGATATATGTATGTAGCTGCATCCTTGGAGCATGCCCCAGTGAAAGCCCCATGGGCGTACCTCCTCTGTGAACGGAGAAAAGTTAAAGGGGGTAAAAGTACTTTTTGTTAGAATATCAACTATTTTCAATATCTATTTAAACCCAACGAAAACCAACTAAAGTTGGTATACGTAGGTAGCTGCACTTTTGGAGCATCCCCCAGTGAAAGCCCCACGGGGGTACCTCATTTGTGAACGGAGAAAAGTCAAAGGGGGTAAAAGTACGTTTTGTTAGAATATCAACTATTTTCAACACTGATTTTCGCCTATTTAGACACCACGACAACGAACTAAAGTGGGTATACATAGGTAGCTGCACTCTTGGAGCATCCCCCAGTGAACGCTCCATGGGCGTACCTCATCTGTGAGCGGAGAAAAGTTAATGGGGGTAAAAGTACTTTTTGTTAGAATGTAAACTATTTTCAACACTGATTTTCGCCTATTTAGACCCCACGGCAACGAACTAAAGTGGGTATACGTAGGTAGCCGCACCCTTGGAGCATCCCCCAGTGAAAGCCCTATGGGCGTAGCTCATCTGTGAGAAGAGAAAAGTCAAAGAGGGTAAAAGTACTTTTTGTTAGAGTATCAACTATTTTCAGCACTGATTTTAAGCTATTTGCACCCCACGACAACGAACTAAAGTGGGTATACGTAGGTAGCTGCACTCGTGGAGCATCCCCCAGTGAACGCTCCATGGGGGTACCTCATCTGTGAACGGAGAAAAGTTAATGGAGGTAAAAGTACTTTTTGTTAGAACATCAACTATTTTCAACACTGATTTTCGCCTATTTAGACCCCACGACAACGAACTAAAGTGGGTATACGTAGGTAGCTGCATCCTTGGAGCATCCCCCAGTGAAAGCTCCATGGGCGTACCTCATCTGTGAACGGAGAAAAGTTAATGGGGGTAAAAGTACTTTTTGTTATAATATCAACTATTTTCAACACTGATCTTCGCCTATTTAGACCTCACGACAACGAACTAAGGTGGGTATACGTAGGTAGCTGCATCCTTGGAGCATCCTCTAGTGAAAGCCCCATGGGTGGGTATACGTAGGTAGCTGTATCCTTGGAGCATCCTCTAGTGAAAGCCCCATGGGCGTACCTCATCTGTGAGAGGAGAAAACTTAATGGGGGTAAAAGTAATATTTGTTAGAATATCAACTATTTTCAACATCGATTTTCACCTATTTAGACCCCACGACAACGAACTAAAGTGGGTATACGTAGGTAGCTGCACTCTCGGAGCATCCCCCAGTGAAAGCTTCATGAGCGTAGCTCATCTGTGAGAGGAGAAAACTTAATGGTGGTAAAAGTACTTTTTGTCAGAATATCAACTATTTTCAACACCGATTTTCACCTATTTAGACCACACGACAACGAACTAAAGTTGGTATACGTAGGTAGCTGCATTCTTGGAGCACCCTATGAGCGTAGCTCGTCTGTGAGAAGAGATCGGTCAAAGGGGGTATAAGTACTTTTTGTTAGAATATCAATTATTTTCAGCACTGATTTTCACCTACTTACACCGCACGACAACGAACTAAAGTGGGTATACGTAGCTAGCTGCATCCTTGGAGCATCCTCTAGTGAAAGCCTCATGGGCGTACCTCATCTGTGAGAGGAGAAAACTTAATGGGGGTAAAAGTAATATTTGTTAGAATATCAACTATTTTCAACATCGATTTTCACCTATTTACACCCCACGACAACGAACTAAAGTGGGTATACGTAGATAGGTGCACTCTCGGAGCATCCCCCAGTGAAAGCTTCATGAGCGTAGCTCATCTGTGAGAGGAGAAAACTTAATGGGGGTAAAAGTACTTTTTGTCAGAATATCAACTATTTTCAACACCGATTTTCACTTATTTAGACCCCACGACAACGAACTAAAGTTGGTATACGTAGGTAGCTGCATTCTTGGAGCACCCTATGGACGTAGCTCGTCTGTGAGAAGAGATCGGTCAAAGGGGGTATAAGTACTTTTAGTTAGAATATCAACTATTTTCAGCACTGATTTTCACCTACTTACACCGCACGACAACGAACTAAAGTGGGTATACGTAGGTAGCTGCACCCTTGGCGCATCCTCCAGTGAAAGCCCCATGGGCGTACCTCATCGGTGAGAGGAGAAAACTTAATGGGGGTTAAAGTAATATTTGTAAGAACATCAACTATTTTCAACATCGATTTTCACCTATTTACACCCCATGACAACGAACTGCAGTGGGTATACGTAGGTAGCTGCATCCTTGGTGCATCCTCCAGTGAAAGCCATGGGCGTTCCTCATATGTGAACGGAGAAAGTTAATGAGGGTAAAAGTACTTTTTGTTAGAATATCAACTATTTTCAACACTGATTTTCGCCTACTTACACCCCACGACAACGCTAACAATGTTCGCGAATAGAACTATTGTCACTAGAGTTCATACACGGTGTGGATGCCAAGTAAGAAGAAGATTATTAAAATTGCGCGCTTTTGATACTGCGTGAAGTTTAATGTAACTTTAAACGTAAAAGACAAGGATGGCAATATAGAGCACCATGCCGCCTTTTTTGTTTTGTAACATTTCAATATATCCAATGTGCAAAACAAGGACGGAGGTATAATTATAGCATTTTGCCGCCCTTTACCAACCCTACATTTTAATGCGAATGCCAACCCAGTAGATTAAATATACTTTATCTTTGCTAATGAAGCTAATATTGTAATATTGTTTATGTAGTTGGTTTGTACACTGAAAAAACAGTGAACCCTTTTCCATTGCAAAATGAACTAAACTGTAGTAATATTGACCATGATTTAGCCCTTAAGATTTTTTTCAACTTGTCTAGTTTATAATTCTCTTAAATTTTAGTTCATCTATAACATTGTATTTTAGTTCATTTTTACAACACCATAAGATTTATATACCCCTACCAAGTTAAAAAGTCAGTATCATTTTGGTTTACTTGCTTATTTTTGGGAAACCCGATAATAAAAATTGATTAACAGTCTCTTTAAAATGTCGACGACTAAAATATTTTTAAATCAATCATTCCACAGTACATAGAAATTAAATAATTAAAGGAACACCAACCGTTTTACTATTATGAACATTTTCATACATTAAAATTAAACTTTCTTTAAGCATAAGTACTTTATTATAAAAACTTATGCTGAAAGTTCTTAATACAATGTTTCTTGTGAATAAAAATGATGACCTCGTGGAACAGAGAGTAGTTCATTTGAACTCGCTGTTTGGACATTTTGACTTATCCTTTTTTTATTCATCGTAGGTAATTTTTTCACACATCTTGCTGGAAAAAAATGGAAGCAATAATGAAAATTGTTAAAAATTAACACCATGTAATGAAATATAGTTTTTTAATTCATCATTTTAGGTTGTAACTTACCATATTGGGAGGCATTTTATCAAATGGTGTAAGAAATTCAACTTTTCTTTGGAAAACGTATCTCATAAAATTTGTACCTGAAACAATTAGAGATATAATGAAGTATTCTATATAAACTCATAAAACTGTGTTGTTATCGATGTGAAGGATATAATAAAAAAATATTCTAGTTGAAAGAAAGCCAAAGTTTTAATATAAAACTTACCAATTCTCTATTAAATTGTACGCTGAGGGGAAATATAAAAAGTTGTCCAAATTTATTTGGGTTACTCTGAAATTATTTTTTTTACATTAAATACAATTATTAAATAGGTTTCTAAAAAATCTCATGGAAAAAATAATAATATGGATAAAAAAACCAAATATTCTGGTTAACCCTAACAGTCATCATTCGTCAAAATGACGACATTTCATTTTCGATTTAAAATGCATTTTAGTCTATTGGGAAATGGTAAATTTAAATTATACTAATTCGACCGTTTTATGATCTTTTTTGTTTTATACTAATTAAAACCAAATTGAATAAGAAAATAAGCGAAAATTATAGCGTCTTGAAATGAGCCGTAGTACAAATGACGAAGGATGACGTTAATGTACAAAAAATAAGGATGACTGTCCAGGGTTAAAAGAAAGTCAAACAATCCTTACTAATTCACTATTAAATTACAAGCAAAGGAGTATTAAAAATTTTTCCAAATTTTTAAGGGGTTATTCTGAAATTAAATATTTGTTTTTACATTAAAAATATTACATTGGTTTAAAAAAATTGATTAAAGAAATACTAAAATAAGGTAATAAAAACCTGTAATTTTGATGATAAAAATGTAAATATTCTAGTTGAAAGAAAGCCAATTTGTAAAAGAAAACTTACCAATTCTCTATTTTTTAAATTTGTTCGAATCCATCTGGAGTTGCTCTGAAATTAAATATTGCTTTTACAACAAAGAAAAACATTAAACTGGTATCTAAAAAAAATTAATTAACAAATAATAATATACATAAAAAATATTATTTTTAAAAGAAAGCCATATTATACTATACGCTGAGATATTACAAAAATTTTCCAAATTCATCTGGAATTGAATATACATTTTTTACATTGAATAGTAAAAATTTCAATACACTTTCAATTTCAACATATTTTCCTAAATATTCTTAATAACTTTTTTCTAAACTACCGATAATTATTAATAACTTTTATTTAAAAGGTTTAATAAACAAACACCAATATATGTCTCAAAAATCCAAAATATTCCATGCCTTTATATTCCCTTTTCCCTTGTTGCATACATGCTTAAAAGATGCAACAGCCCACGCCAACTGTACAACTGAAGCATGGCAAACAAAACCAAGCAAAGCCAAAACATTCCTACAACAACAAAAACACATGTGCCATTCTTGAAAACAACACCTCATCCAGCCAAATAAACCATCCGCGAATAACAAACACACACACAAACCACTAAATGAACAAAAATAAAAACAACCCCACGCTCATGTATACACAACAAAACTCAAGTAACATCATCTTTACATTAATCACATTTCACTATGCCGATAAAGATCTCTGTACTGTGCATTAGTTCATCGCATTTGCTGACAATTTACTCTAAGAATAATATTCGTAAAGGCACACCAGTTTATGAACGATGAAACGTTTAACTTAAAATTTGCAAAATTTTCATGAAATGTTATCTACCATTTTTGACGAAAATGTCTATAAATTTAATTACATGTGAACTCAAAATATTTCATTGGGTATTTTTTTACCAACAATTATTAACTATAGGAATTGTCAGTAAGAAATTGCTATCCACTTTCAAGTTCATTTTTCGTAAAAAAATATTTTCTCATACAAAAAATCCTATAGTAAATTGCACTTATTATTTAGAAAGTACTTTACATTTCACAAGTAGTTTTATGGCATGACAAACGAATTTTTAACTACAAGTTAAGAAATTTTTTAAGGAAATGTTCATCGTATTTTGGCCATGAACTAAACGATTGCTACTTAGAATTTGTAAAATTTCCTTTCGAGTAGTTAATTTTCGTTGAAGATACGAAAAATGAACTAAAATTCTGGAAAATTCTTGTAATAAATTATTGTAAAAATCTTCTTAAATTTACGAGACACTTTTTTCTGTTTATAGGACTTCTATTATGATTCAACAAAATTTCATTAGCAAAATAAGGTATGCATTTTTTATGGGCAATGGTAATTTCGCACGACATTCGACAAATCTGTGGCGTCTGAACGGCATATACACTGAAAAAACAGTGAACCCATTTCCATTGCAAAATGAACTAAACTGTAGTAATATTAACCATGATTTAGCCCTTAAGATTTTTTTCAATTTGTCTAGTTTATAATTTTCTTAAATTTTAGTTAATCTATAACATTGTATTTTAGTTCATTTTTACAACACCATAAGATTTATATACCCCTACCAAGTTAAAAAGTCAGTATTATTTTGGCTTACCTGCTTATTTTTTGGGAAACCCGATAATAAAAAGTGGTTAACAGTCTCTTTAAAATGTCGACGACTAAACTATTTTTAAATCAATCATTCCACAGTACAGAGAAATTAAATAATTAAAGGAACAACAACCCGTTTTACTATTATGAACATTTTCATACATTAAAATTCAACTTTCTTTAAGCAAAAGTACTTTATTATAAAAACTTATGATGAAAGTTCTTAATACAATGTTTATGTGAATAAAAATTATGACCATGTGGAACAAGAAAGTAGTTTATTTTAACTCGCTATTTGGATATTTTGACTTTTCCTTAGTTTTTTATTCATCGTTAGTATATTCACATATCTTGCTGAAAAAATGGAAGGAATAATGAAAATTGTTAAAAATTATCATGTAATAAAATATAATTTTTTATGTCTTTAAATTAGCTTGTAACTTACCATATTTGGGGGCATTTTATTACCTCATAAAGTTTGTACCTGAAACAATTAGAGAAATAATAAATTAAGTAATATATTAACTCATAAAACTGTGTTGTTATCGATGTGAAGGACATAATACAATAAATATTCTTGTCAAAAGAAAGCCAAAGTTTTAATATAAAACTTACCAATTCTCTATTATATTGTACGATGAGGTTAAAAAGTTATCGAAATTCATTTGGGGATACTCTGAAATTAAATATTTATTTTATATAACATTAAATTGGTTTCCAAAAAATCTAAATAAAGGAATAATATGCATAAAAAACTAAATATTCTGGTTAAATGTTAAAGAAAGCTTACCAATTCATAAAAATGTTTCCAAATTGTTATTCTGAAATTAAATATTTGTGTTTTACAATAAAAATATTGAATTGGTTTCCAAAAATATATGATTAATGTAATACTAAAATAAGGTATTAAAAACATGTAATTTAAAAAAAAAAAGTCATAAAAATGTAATTATTCTAGTGAAAAGAAAGCCAAAATTTAAAAGAAAACTTACCACTTCTCTATTAAATTATACGCTGAGGAGGAATATAAAAATATGCCCGAATATATCTTGGGGTTGCTCTGAAATTAAATATTTTTTTTACAACAAAGAAAAACATTAAACTAGTTTCAAAAAAAAAATAATAATAATTAGCAAATAATGATATAAATAAAAAATATTCTTTTTAAAAGAAAACCACATTTTAAAAAGAATACTTACCAATTTATGATCTGGGGTTGCTCTTAACTTAGATATTTTTGTTTACAACAAAGAAAAACACGAAAATTGTTAAAAAAAAAATAATAATAATAATTAGCAACTAATAATATACATAAAGAATATTATTTTTTAAAAGAAAACCACATTGAAAAAGAACTCTTACCTATTTATCATTAAACTATACGCTGAGGTGTAACAAACAATTTTCCAAATTCATCTGGAGTTACTCTGAAATTGAATATTTATTTTTTAAATTGAATAATAAAAATTAAATTAGATAAAACAAATTCAATATACTTTCCATTTCAGCATATTTCCCTAAATATTGAACTTTCTTAATAACTTTTTTCTAAACTACCGATCATCACTTCGTCATCGTACATCTCATCGCTAAAATATTAATAACTTTCATTTCAAAGTTTTAATAAACAAACACCAATATACAGTCTGTCAAGAAAGTCTTTTGACATTGCCAACTATTTCAAATCCAAAAAAAAATTGAAATATTAAATATTTTATTAAATTTTTAATTCTGTGTACGTATGTATACTTTGCAAAATACGTAATAAAATATTATTTTAAAATTTCATTATATTTAATTTTGGAACAAAACATAATTTTGATCCCATTGTCAAAACACTTTCTTGACAAACTGTATGTCTAAAAAAACCAAAATATTCCATACCTTTATATTCCTTTGTCACATACTTGCTTAAAAGATGCAACAGCCCACGCCAACGCCAACTATACAACTGAAGCATGCAAACAAAACCAAGCAAAACCAAAACATTCCTACAACAACAAAAACACATGTGCCTTCATTGAAAACAACACCTCATCCAGACAAATAAACCATTCGCGAATAATAAACACACACACACAAACCACTGAAAGAACAAAAACAACCCCACGCTCAGATATACACAACATCCCCATCACTCGCTACCATTTCTCATTATTGTATTGCATGCTCTCACTCTCAAAAAAATTTCAAGTAACATCATCTTTACATTAAACATATTCCACTTTGACGAGAAAGATCTCTGTACTATGCATTAGTTCATCGCATCTGTCCACAATTTACTCTAAAAACAATACTCTTAAATGCATATCAGTATAAGAACGATGAAACGTTTAACTTAAAATTAGCAAAAACTTCATGAAATGATATCTACCCATTTTTGATGAAAATGTCTATAAATTTAATTACATGTGAACTAAAAATATTTCATTGAGAAATGTTGTACCAACTATTATTAACTATAGGAAATGCCAGTAAGAAATTGCTATCCGCTTTCAAGTTCAATTTTCGTAAAAAAATATTTTCTCATACAAAAACACTTTATAGTAAATTACACTTATTATTTAGAAAGTATTTTACATTTCATAAGTAGCTTTATAGTATGACGAAAGAATTTTTAACTACCAGTTAAGAAAATTTTTAAGGAAATTTCCATCGTATTTTGTAGGCTATGAACTAAACGATTGCTACTTAAAATTTGTAAAATTTCCTTTCGAGTAGTTAATTTTCGTTACAGATACGAAAAATGAACTAAAATTCTGGAAAATTATTGTAATAAATTATTGTAAAAATCTTCTTAAATTTACGAGACACTTTTTTTTTCTGTGTAATAAATATTTTAATTTGTTAGTGGTCGGCTTGTGTTTTATGCCAATTGTCACTGTCACTTGTTTGTATGTATTTCTCCAATTGTTTGTTTTCCACCAATTTTTCTGGAATATTATTTGTTTTTTTTTTTGCAATTTTTTTCAATAAAAACCACCACAAATTAAACAAATTAAAACATCAAACAAATTAACTTTGCGTCTATTATTTTTTCACAAGAACTTTTCTACAACAAACACTTAAATATTGCAAATTAATGAATTTAATATCGTTTTTATGTACGGTTGTATGTAACCCACCCTTATTTTGGATGGTTTACTTATATACGTTTGTCTGTCGCAATTGCACTTGTACTTTTAATGACACAGATGATCACTGCACATATTTTGTTATTGTTTTTTTTACTATTGTTAATTTGTTAATGAAAGAAAAAAAAAACTCGGTCACAAATTGGGTCACTGGTATTTATTTTTTTCGTAATGGACCAAATGTTTACCGCGCAATTTGTTTTCTATTTTTCCCCCCTTTCAAATGAGAAGACGATATATGAAATTTCGGTTCAATATTTACAAATTTTTATTGAGTAAATTAGAAATATTCATTTATAATTATTAGGAGAAGAAATTCATTATTCACTAACAATAACTATTCAATGTGCAATAATTCACTGTGATAAAATTCAATGTGCAAATAGAAAAAGAAATCAATGTGCAATACAAAAGATGTGCAATAAAAACAATCAGGGAATTGTGCAATATTAGGTTTAAAATTAATGTTAGGTTTAATTCACGCGTTTTAAGTATTTTTAGTGTCCGGCACGTCAATGATATTTCAATTTGTGTATGTTCCTTCAAAAATGTGTGGGTCAATGTTCGTCTTCCTAGAAAATCTTTGTTTTACTTCTGTTGATTGTTCACCAAATGTTTATTGTAAAATTACATAAAGTACAACACACGAAAGGTCACTTCCGATAGTTTACTTTACGGGGGAGCAGAACGAGGGAAAGCGATTTAAGTTGGACGACGCGCGAGATTCAACTAACTTCATTTGATCATTTGGCAATGTCTGGAATCTTTCAACTAAACGGAGATTTTCCAATAATTATTCCAAACATTCCAAATAAAGAAATGAAGGACAAAAGGAAATTTCGAGAATTGAAGTTGTCCGCTACCCACACATATGAATCCACAGTGTGTGAACCCCCTATTCAAATGAACTTTGAACAGTTATCATTACTTATTGTACGAAATAGGTTACATAGTGTAAAGTGTCAAATGAATGTGTGAATCTAGGGTTGTTATCTGGAGGATTTCACATGACGGAATTTCGGACTCCGAAAAGCGAGGATCGGAAGTAAGGCACGCTGAGGTGACATTCTTTGGTGCTTGAGCTTTTCAATAGGCGACATCTCGGATTGGAAGATTGGAGAAGGTTTTTTTTTATCAAATTGTAAAGTGAATTTTAGTGATTGGATTTTTTTTTTGTATAAAATTAGTTTTTTTTATGGGAACAGAATTGAGAAAAGGTAAGGAGTGTGATATATTTCAAGGATTTGTGAAATATCCAAAGGTTTAAATAAGAGATTAAATAATTTTGCTAACTAGACAAAATAATGAGGAAATTTGGATATTTCACTCCATGTAACAGAAATTGATACTAAGAACGTAGAAAATATGGAAGTAAAAGAATACAGGTAAAATAGAGTTGTGTCACATGATATATAAGAGGACTAATTTTGCTTTTCTCATACCAGTATAGTATGAGAAAGTGGATATATACATATATTTTTTTAAGTAAAAATTATCATCATTTGGTTCCCATAAACTTCATATTTTCTATGCTAGTATAAATTTCTGATCAATTACTTCGTGTGCATTGAATTCGGATTGTTAACACATGCCATCAAATTTATATAGACACGCGCCATCTACAGTTTGTTATCGACCACGTGGTGTAGAGAAAACGTTATCCGGGACACCTGCTCCAAGAATAGAAGCTCGCTTGATTTCAAGATTTTGCATATGAATTCATTGGAGAATAGGGAAATCGGTGCTTGGCGTTGCTATTGATCTGATATTGGATGGCAAAGACAAGGAGAGAAGGTAAACAATATCTTTAGGCGCAATAATTGTGAAACAGGTCACTACAAAGATATTAATACCACTGACCAATATACGTGTCTAACTCACCTAACTTTTAGTTGTGTCCTTTATATTGTGTTTCGTTTTAACCACATAAATCATTTTGTTGGTATCCTCGTGTATGGAACTTTCAAAAAATTGTCACCAGCTTTTTCCATACAACGGGGATATGAAACAAAATAGGAGTTGCACCATACAAATATTTACATTGTCCTTACAAAGCCTGAGACTAAAGAGTTTTGGAAGCATTTTGAGCCCAAAAATATTATATGCTTGGAAGAATTTTCTCCCCAAGAAGATTGTGCTCATTCCCTCACATAATTTTCACTTCCACGAAATTTTTAGTTCTCGGCACCTTTTTCTGTAATACAAATAATGTTGAAGAAATTATTAAATTTTATAATTTTTTAAATTTTACCTTTCGTAAGCCAACACACTATCCACTGGGCTACGTAGCTGTTATAGTCACTATTAGACAATTATCGTTATAAGCTACATTTATATAGCATAGTTTGCAGCGCCCACGAGCCCATGCAAACATAACAATATTTAACAGAAAGGTACATTTGTTGGCCACGTGAATTACAGTCAGAAAAGTGCTTGATATAAACGAAATGGACTGAGCTTTTGGATAAAATATTATTTTTTATTGCAAAAATAAAAATTTTGTAACAAAAAACTGTTTTTGGTATAAAAGTTTGAAATTTTGGATGGAATTCAAAAACTATAACAAAAGAAGAACGTGGAATCGAGAATAAACATACATAAATAATTTTATAATATACACATAAATTTATTTAGGCGTGAACAGTTTTTTACTAGCATTATTTAAAGAAAATAAACTTTTTCAATTGTTTTAGCTGCAAAACTCGATCTTAATGCCCGCTTTTATATTTGAAGGTGTCCGTCAACTCCTCTTGGACTACTCATTAATAAAGAAGAACTAAACATTCACTGATAGAAAAATGCTTCGTAATATTAGGGAATGGGCTTCGTTAATTATATATCATAAATACATCGAAATGTTTCATTAATAACATGAAAAATTTCGTTATTATAATGAAATTGATCGTTGCATGTTTTTAGAAGTTTTTGATATTCGTAACACTAACGAAACATGTTACGTTAATATTACGAAATTTATTTTTAGTTCCCATTGCCCAAAAAATGCAAAAATTTACTACAAATATTTTTTAAATGTTTCAGAGTAACCAAATATATACAAAAATATGGAATTCCGAAAATATTTTGCTAAAAATTCGAGTTTTATAAAATTCAAAAAAAAATTAACGAATATGTTCCATTAATACAACGACACAATCGTTAAATTTAGGAAGGCTTCACGCGCTTGCATGTTTGAAAAAAGACGTTGTATGTATATCCATCCCTTCCGACAATGCAAGATTTGTCAGCCATAAAAAATTAAATGAAAATAAAAAACAATTAAACCGGCGCGTTCCGAAAAATATAAAATTTGTAAACGTAATCTGAAAAAAATTAAGGTTGTTAAACATTCGATTATGAAAAATATTTTTTTTTAAATCGAAAAAGCAATAATCACGCACTTACTCCTTATATAGTTATTTTTTCGTAATGGTCACTTTAATATGTACACATTTATGTACAGTCTCTGCTAAGATGGGTATGTGGTTTTGGTGTTTTGTTTATACACATACTTACGTTATCAAAAATGATACATATCTTCATGGTAACAGAAATTTCTCGATTTAAACATTAAGCTGAAGCATAAGATCATTTTTGCATAGCACGAAAAATACTAATGCTCTTTCGTTTGGTATACTCACATAAGAATATACATACATGTATACCACAGGGATGGAAAATGCAGTACTATAGTACTTTTTTCAATACTTTTTCACCCCGGTCAGTACCGTAGTACCCCCACGAATGATTTAGTACCTTTTGTGTAGACATTTTTGAGTCGATATCCGATTTATGGTACAATAGCTTTGACTAAATATTTTAATATTTTGAGAAAGTCTTTATCAAACTTATTTGCTAATAGTCTTTTACAAATATGGCAAAACAAACATGTTCATGTGGGAACACCCAGAAAAAAGTGACCCCTTCTTTAAGTTAAAATGAACTCATTGTGAAGAAAGTTGAACTTCGTATAGCGCCAAAGACATTTTTATTTGTTTGAATGATGTGATTTTCGTAGAAATTAGGTAGAATGCATTCCGTATATTAGTTAACATTTTCCTATATTTATGTACCATTATATTTACTACAGAATGAAAAAATTTAACTGAATTGAATTCATATATGGAATGATTTTATTGACCTTTTTTCATTCATTTGGACAAATCTTACATATTTGTGGTAAACCTTTTACTTCAAATTTAGATCTGCTTACCTTACCTTAAATACAATTTTATGTATTTATATAAGCAATTTTTTCTTCAATAAAAGACATGTTTTATTAATATATTAAATATATTTATTTAGAATCAACAGCATCGACTGGCCTTGAAATATTAAAACACATTTTTTCTTCTTGTAGTACCTTTCACTTTGAATAATTTGCTGCCAAGCAATTTTGTCCACCTTTTACAATTTCAATACCTACAAATATAAACAAAAAAATCCAAAACCAATTTTTTCACAAAATGGTAGCGTCACTGAATATTACCTGATAATTGAAGATTCCAAAATGAAGTCGAATGAAGGGGTTGTTATTCTGCTGGTGGTTTCATTTTTATAAACCAATTTTCTAAAAACGAACATTTTTCTCACTAATTTAAAATAACAAATATTTTATATATTTTATTTGTTTTTTATAATATTATTTTACTATATTATTTTTTAACAATCTCTCCGTATACCATAACAACGCGATTCCAACTAAAAAAACAACCCACGCGCAAACATATCGATTACATCAAAGACAGGTATCGATTACAGGTAAATAAAAGAAATGTGGGAAATTTTCCTATATTCTAACAAGTGTGTTTCCTTAAGTTTTGAAAGGATTGAATACTTATTAGTACGAATGAACTAAAAGATTTTTCTATGCCAAGTGTTATTCGTATGTATGGTAAGGTTTCTATAATAAAGGAAGTCAGAATTATCATTTTATAAGAAATCTTACTAAATTTGAGGAAACTTGGTTTTAGTTCGGTTTTTGTTTATTTTTATGAATGCTTTGTTATCAGTGAATAAAATTTTCTTGTTCAGTAGTAAATTCTTATACCCAGCGAAGAAAACAGTATTAGTAAAATTCCATGCCCTATTCTAGTTTATGAACTATTCCTAACTGCTTTCAGTTTAGGATTTTTTTACTGAAACAAGTAAATTTTATTATTTCACACAAAATATTAACTGAGTGAAAATAAAATGGCTAAACTAAATTGATGAACATTTTTTCCTTTAGTTTCGAAGACACTTTTTTCTGGGTGAAGAAAATCTCGATTTTGTCATAGTCAAAACCGGATTTTATTGAACTTCAAGAATGTTTTAGTCGAAAAAAGAATGTGATTCTATATTATCGATTTTTTATTTCGGTAGAAAATGTTGTCAAAATTTTATTTCTATATAGAATTTTTGCAAAATTTTTTTTTATAGAAAATTTTGTCAAAAATGTATTTCAATTGAAAATTTTGTACAAATTTTATTTCTATAGGAAATTTTTGCAAGACTTTATTTCTATAGAAAAAATTTTGCAAAATTTTTTTCTACAGAGTTTTTTTTGCAAAATTTTATTTCTATAGAAAATTTTTGCAAAATTTTATTTATATAGAAAATTTTGTCAAAATTTTATTTTCTTTAAAATTTAGTCTCTTGACAATAATTTTCCAGTGAAATTTTTGTTGAAATTTAGTAAAAAGTACCTTTCCGCTCAAAAAATACCTTTTTTGTACTTTCTTAAAAATTGTATTTTCCATCCCTGGTATACCATATATACGCATTGATACTCTCTGAGTGAACGACTTCTGCCAACAACAACAACAAAGCGGTTTGCAAGTTTGTATACTCTCATCTAATTCTTGCTCTTCCACTACTCTTTGCGAAATGCAAGTTGTTTACCGTTATACATTTTGGACTTTGTTTGAAACAGTGTTGTCGCTAAATATTTTTTACTATATTTGAGATTATTAAAAGCATTAATATCGACTGGAAAATCAAATGAAGTTTTCCCTTAAGGAATTTCAATAATGGAAGTAACCCTACTATTGCGTTAATTGTTTAAGTTTAACATATATTTTCTCTGCAAAAATTACAAGAAATTATTTTGAATACTTTCCGCATGAAAACTTTTATTTGCAAAATCTTTTATTTTCTAAGAAGTAATCATTTTTTGCGCACATTTTTTAATAAAATGATTTATGGAAAAAATCTTCTTTACCACAATATTTTGGGGGTAGGAGAGTGCACTTTAAGAAAATGTAAAGTAAAAAATTTTTCGAAAGAGCGTAGTTTTCGAGATATCGACCCCTAAAAAAAATTGTTTACAAAGGCAGCTTTTTGAATAAATTTAAAATTTGTTTAGTATATATACATCATATAAAGGGTGATTTGTTAAGAGCTTGATAACTTTTTAAAAAAAAAAAACGCATAAAATTTGCAAAATCTCATCGGTTCTTTATTTGAAACGTTAGATTGGTCCATGACATTTACTTTTTGAAGATAATTTCATTTAAATGTTGACCGCGGCTGCGTCTTAGGTGGTCCATTCGGAAAGTCCAATTTTGGGCAACTTTTTCGAGCATTTCGGCCGGAATAGCCCGAATTTCTTCGGAAATGTTGTCTTCCAAAGCTGGAATAGTTGCTGGCTTATTTCTATAGACTTTAGACTTGACGTAGCCCCACAAAAAATAGTCTAAAGGCGTCAAATCGCATGATCTTGGTGGCCAACTTACCGGTCCATTTCTTGAGATGAATTGTTCTCCGAAGTTTGCCCTCAAAATGGCCATAGAATCGCGAGCTGTGTGGCATGTAGCGCCATCTTGTTGAAACCACATGTCAACCAAGTTCAGTTCTTCCATTTTTGGCAACAAAAAGTTTGTTAGCATCGAACGATAGCGATCGCCATTCACCGTAACGTTGCGTCCAACAGCATCTTTGAAAAAATACGGTCCAATGATTCCACCAGCGTACAAACCACACCAAACAGTGCATTTTTCGGGATGCATGGGCAGTTCTTGAACGGCTTCTGGTTGCTCTTCACTCCAAATGCGGCAATTTTGCTTATTTACGTAGCCATTCAACCAGAAATGAGCCTCATCGCTGAACAAAATTTGTCGATAAACACATTTCGAACCGAACACTGATTTTGGTAATAAAATTCAATGATTTGCAAGCGTTGCTCGTTAGTAAGTCTATTCATGATGAAATGTCAAAGCATACTGAGCATCTTTCTCTTTGACACCATGTCTGAAATCCCACGTGATCTGTCAAATACTAATGCATGAAAATCCTAACCTCAAAAGAATCACCCTTTACATTTTGAAGAGAAAATAACAGTTTGCAGAAAAATCCTAGAAAAATATTATGAAAAATTTTACTATTTTGGGATTTGCTTTTTATACTCTATGTACTTAAAAACGACTCAGGTTTTTTGTAAAGATGTTTTTGGCAAAAATTTTTCTTTTTGCGACTTAACGAGAGTGGGAAGTCAGCCGAAAAAATTTCCAACTAAATTGAGCAATTTTCCTTTTTAGGAAATTAAATATAGTGTAAAACCGGGTATTTTTGTAATAAAAGCGCTGCAGGCGAACATTGTTTTTCAAATATGAATTTTAATATGAGTACCATAATGCAAGAGGGTGAAAATTTTGAAGAACGAGGGACTTCTACGGGTCCGTGGTTATGAAGTTATTTAAATTAATTAAAAACATACATTTTATTACCTAGTATTTGGATACCATATATATATATTACTTTTAGGAAGATTTTGTGCGTTTGGTACCAAATCTAATGTAAATGATCAAGATCACATATTCTATTGGGATTATACACACATGAAACTAAAACCTTCAAAGATATATCATATAATTCAACAAAATTCCATATCCGAGTCTGTTGACGTAGTAACAAGTCTAGATTTAAAGCTAGATCTGCAATATATAGCAACTCCGCCACCTCTACGTGTCGATCTATTATGGCAGACAGTTTGTAACCCGGTATGTTGTAAGAATTCTCAAAAACATCATCTTTAAACCAAGTTTCTGTCACACAAATGACATCAACCTTTGAATTTTCAAACGTATGTCTCACATGATCAAGTTTCATACCACTTAGACTACGCGCATTGAAGTGAACAATATTCAGGCCATCTCTTTGATTGCATATGTTAATAATAGTAGAATGGTTCTCATCCATGCTATTCTCCATTGATTGCACAATTGTGCCTATTAATATTGACAAATTTGCGTTTCTGCCAGTAGAGAAGAAGGAAAGGAAATAGAAAGTGAGAAGAAATATAAGATGTGATAAAGTCTTAAGAAACTGAAATCAATAAACATAGATGGATTTAAATATATATACTCTATTAAATTAAATTCTAGAGTAAAAATTCTATACGCCAATAGTAAAAACGTTTCTAATTTTGCCCTCTCGCTTAAGTTTGAGTGAACTTTGAAACAATTTACGTCTGTCCTTTGGCAAGCTTTCATAAATACGAAATGTGGAATCCCACTCAAAGCCGAGAGAACGAAGGCAAATGTTAGATTTAGTTTTCTTACGCTGGTCAGAGAATGCCATTTGATCGTAATTTTTGTTTTCAGCATTAGCCTTGATGCGAAATATATCCCTTATTTGGGGTGGAAGAAAGCCGATTTCATGAGCAATTCGATTAAAATTTGTTTTAAGATTCTCAGAATCTTCAAATGGAATACCAAAAATCACTGCATCAGTCGAAACGTCCATTGGTTGTTTTCTGTCCTTAACTTCAATTTCACAGATTCGTCTTTTCATTGTTTCAATTTCTTGGGTGAGTGCAAATGTAGTACTCATTTCGCTCTCAATGGACGCAATTCGGTCTTCAATGTCATTAACTCTAGATTGAATATTAAAAATTTCAGTGTCAATTTTTGCTTCAATATCGTTGATTTTTTCGGCAAGAGTAGTAGTCAGGCAGTCCATTCGGTTGATCATTCGTTCTTCCATTTTTCTCATTTCAGTCAACACAGACTTTAGGGTATGCGTTCCATCATCCAATTTTAATGACTTAACAGCAGGAGACATGATTTTACTATTACCTCGAGGTGAAATATCCTTACGTTTATTTGATGGAGATGTCATGACAAATCAGAGATAGAATCCAATAAGACGGCGACACTGTGATACGTTGCACTTGTTTCCAAGTCAAGTTCAAATCTGTTTGCTTAAAGTTATTCCCAGTTGGGTAGTTTATTATAGCAAATATATGCCGTATAATTTTAGGCTGAGATCAAAAAATTCGATTCTGGCAACGTCCCTATTGCATTAATCGATAACAATTGCAATTTACCCTCTTAATCGGAAAACTATCATCCATTGAAGTTTGAGGGACAAGGTAAGCTGATATTACGTAGTTTACGAAAGTGTCTGTGTACTTCCAGTCAGTTTTGTGAATTTGAATATAAAAATCCCACAAAAAAAATTAAGAAAAAAGAGCACATTAGACTACAAAGACTGCATCACCTCCATGCACACGCTCTGTGGTCGATACAATGCCACCTCTGTTCAGGAGCCAGCCAATCAGTTTACGTTTGCTCGTACAAACCAACAATCAACCCGGATCTCTCCAAAAACACGTCAACGCAACCCAAAATTTAGAGGAAAAAATTATGCTATATTTTACTGATTTCATATTATGTTAAACATTTCAAAAATAGCCATGCTTTTAAAATAAATTTAAATTTTAAATCATCAAATTGTTCGTATTAGAATATTTCGTGGCAACCCTGACATTTATTTAATAGTCATATTCATAATGTCAGTGTGATTTATGCAAGTTATCGGTGCGAACGTATTGTTATTCGCGAGTCTTTTTCTCCGTCGGAAAAACATAAGAAAAGTAAAAGTTTGGTTGCTCTGTGTAAGTTAGTGAATGCAAGTGTTTTTTATTAAAAAATGAAGTGCTTTTTGTTCCACAAAACGTTTGATGAAAAAGATACTTATTTTAAACATTTACAGTCGTATTCATAAAAAGTTAATTGACGTTTATAAACGATTGATAAACTATTTCGTGAAAAATAGCATTCATAAACGGTTAATAGCTTACCAAATATTTAACAAGTCTTTGGTAAATTGTAAAAATTTATTGTAGGATGTACCCTTCTTTAACTCTTTGATAAAATTGCAAAATGCTTTTTTTGGCAATACCTATTAATTTATCTCTGTTTTATGCTATTTTGTATATCATTATATGCCAATGCGTATAAAATGGACGATTTTTTCTTATAAAAACCCTATTTTGATGTCATTTTTCAGAATACTAATCCAAATAAGAGAACTGCAGAAATAGACGTACAAAATTCATACCTACCAATATTATGTAAATTTAACGTCATCTTAAACTTCCTTTTGTTACTTTAATGAAAAATGCGTCGAAAATTAGCTCGAGAAATTAAATAGATGAATTCCATTAGGTTAGTGATGTGTTTTTAATAACAATAGACTTTATATTCGAATACAATCCGGTTCGATTAATACTAATATTGATACTAACATATTGACTAATTATAAAATGATTGTATATTGTCAGTAATGCATTCTGTATAAATTAATTTAGCCTGGAAAATTGTGTTTTGCCACAAAATCATTAAAATGTTGAGACTTTATTTTTATTAAGATCAACCGGTTATAATTCGATCTTCATCACTACGATGAAAATGACATGACGTAACGACATGTGTTGCCACCTAATCACTAAAAACGCATGATAACTATTGTTAAGGGGAATCTGCTCCAGTACTTCGTTTCCCAATAGATTACAAACCAAAACGAAGAAATAATTCTTGGAATCTTAATTTCAACGCTTACGATTAAAATTCCTAAAATATATTCATTACATTAATTCATGGCTCATTAATAATTATTTATATACAAATTACATACTTTTTTGGTTAGGAAACTAAGTACGAACTTCATATAAGGTTACGACACAGCGTCCTTCTACCCTCTTTAACAATTAAAGCGCAAACTTATGTTACAGGCGCTTGGAATTTTCTTTAGTTAATAAAAAAAAAAACAAATATAAATTCTAATATGGCTAACTACTCAAACAAAAAGAGTGATTCTCAAATATAATGTTTATCGATAACTTTGTATACTTGTGGTGTCAACAACTATAATAGTAGGGCTGCTTTCTTTTAGCACTGTATACCCTAAGCCGTGAAGGACTAAAAGAAAACAGAGTACTCGTTTATCCAGGACATCTCCAAAAATATGCAACGCTGTCATCAGCTGTTCAAAAACAATCACAGAAAAGAAGTGAAATCTTGCATTTTTAATGTATGAAATGCTCCAATTAGTAATAAATATTTACTGCTGCGATTATTTGTGATACTATACCACTTTGAATTTCATGTTTTTCGATAAATTAGTCACAATAAAGTGCTATTGTGAATCGATGAAGCGTCACTTTATCAAAACACAATCTGGCAAGATCAGCGCGACTTGCACTGATGAGATGTTCTGGATAGAACACCAGTGCAACGATGTTCTGGATAGCCCATACAAATGTTGTATCCAGTGCAAAAAGAAAACAGCCCTAGTGTTATTAATGATTAATGAATACCCATTTTTATATAAGGCTTATATAATAAAAAGAGCGTGATAACTATCATTGGTTTAGAGTGCACGTTAATGATTTTTTATGAATAAGGCCGTTAAAATCGTATCATTTTCTAAAATACGATGGCACTTATAGGTGCTGTGGAGCGGCCTATAAAAATTCCTCTGGCTTCAAAAGGCATTGTGGCGTTAAGCATGCACAAACAAAGTTAGCGTCATCGATGGATAAAAGTGAGTCATTAATATTATTGCCTGATGACATACATAGCAATATTGGTGAAACCGCTACAAATGTTTTAATAAATGGGAAAAGTTGCAAAGATTTCGATAATGAAATATTAGAGCCAAAGAAAGACAGCGACTCTAATATAAAATTTATATCAAAACATGTTCTCATTTTTGCAACTAAACTATATTAAAATTTTAATACTCCGAGAAGTGACGTGGATACCATATATATAAAAGCCTTTTGGAATTACTTATAGACTCTCTGAAAAGCTTGACAAAACCCTATTTTCACATACAAAAAATGATCACCAAATTTTTCAATTAAACACGTAATTGAATTCGGAAACGGATTCAATTCATTCAATTAATTATTTAATCAAATCCGAATAAAAACCAATTAAAAAAATTATTGATATTTGTCACGTTTCCAATTAAAATATTAATTGATTCAATCAATTTGTTAATCAATTCGGAAATAATTTCCAATTACAAAAGTGATTGAAAATTTTTCCGTTTCCAATTACACATGTGATTGATCCAATCACCTTTGTGATTGAAATTGAATAATTTTGAGCGATGGAGAGATCAGTCTGTGGAAGTAACTCGTAACGAACGGTCGGGATTTTGTTTTTGAAATTGAAAAACATTATTGGCGACATTCTGTCTTCTGCATTCAAAATGTGTGCATAAATATTTTGAACGCAGCAACAAATCATAGCAAAGGGTTGAAATAAATAGTGTGTGCAACAACAAATGTCCACGTGGTAAAGGTTTGAACAAATATATGACAGAACGCATTTGAAATTAGCTGTGTTTTGTGGTATTGTAAAAATGGACAACAATCTATTTTTATTGAAGGTAAGGAATTGTGAAATGTGAATACCGTTTTCCATTGAAGCCTATTTACATTAAACGGACTAAAATAATATATTTTTTATTCATTTCGTTTAGTGACCAATTTTATTTCGTAAAATTGACCAGTCAATCCCATCAACTCCATCATTTTATCAAATATATAAGAATATAAGAATATGTTTGCAATCAAAAGGTGGGTACCGTATTGATCTTTTAAAATTATAAATTTCTTTCTTAAAACCAAGAGCGGTATGGGTTTTTTGGAAGATTCACCTTGAAGTTGCGAAGTAGCGTTGGCATTAAATTGCATTTTTGTTTTACCTGCCTCTTTCAGTTTGAACCCAAGTAGAGAGCAGTATATCTGATATTTAAACTAATGAGCTGAATTATGTAGTGGTAAAAACTTCTTTCTTTCCATTTATATTTTTTCTATTTCCAGAATTTGCAAAGCATCATCAATATAATACCAAATATTACATTGCTTTCCCATTATTTTTGTCTTTGATTGGTTCAAATTTTAATAGACAATTTCAATGTGTGGGAATTTTGGAAAGGAATTGTTACTAAAATTAAATTACCGAGCTCCTTTTTATGCTAAAAGACTACAACTGCAAAAGAAGATTATAAATCTGCACAACCTGGAACTAAGAACTGAACTTGATATTCTATGCAGGTAATGTTTACCAAAATTAACTTTTAATTGAACAAAATTAAATTCTAATTATTCTGTTTACTTTCAGAAAAACTAACTTAGCTTACAGGCCGCTGATTTATTGGAAATCTAGGCGCATCTACATTTAGAAGGAACATGCTGACATGGTTATTATGATAAGGAAGATAATGATTTATATAGTTTACTTTTTTCACCCTATAGTTGTTATTGATAGTAATTGTATGTGTAAGTTATGTTAGAACAAAACACACAAGAACCAAATTTATTTGTCTATTGCATAATTACAAAAATAATAACATATTGAATATGTTTTATAAGAAACACATGTTTTCTTATTTCAAATAAAGCTAAATACGATTTTGGGGGCGCAATATATAAATTTTTTGATTGAAATTTATAGCCACTTTCAATTAATTATTTAATTGAATCAATCAAATAGTTGATTGATTTTTGTCGCGAAATTAATTAAAATTTTAATTGATTCAATTAAAACTGTGATTGAATTTTATGTTAAAAATCAATCACGTTTTTACTTGATTCAATCACACAATTGATTGATTCCGTGACAAAAGACATTTCAATTAAAAAATGATTGAATCCGCGATTTTCGTGATTGAAATCAAAAAATTTTTTTTTGCAGAAATAGGGAAAACAACGTTTAAGTTTGTAAAAACTGAACACCTATTGAAAAAAAGGCTGATGGAAGAGGGAAATATGCAGAATCTTGAAGAGCAGGAGGATACGTCCCACGATTATATTTACAAAGAAGGTAAGTTAAATTTAAGTTAAATTCAATCCAATCAAAAAATGTTAAAATATATCAATATTAAATTAAACTCAAATCTATATAGACTAAATTAAACTTAAAAAAATCTAAATTATATTAAAAATTAATATAGACTATCTTTGATTAAATTAAAATATAGAATTTTTTTTTTAAATTGTATTAATTTAAGTTAAATTCAACCAAAACAATAAATGTTAAAATAAATTAGTATTAAATTAAACTCAAATATATCTAGAATAAAGTAAACGTAGAAAACAAAAATATATTAAAAATTAAGAAAACTTTCTTTGATTCAATTAAAATACATATATTTTTAAAAATAACATTAATTTAAGTATCTAGACTACATTCAATTAAAATAAAAGTAATTAATTTTAAAAATCTAAATTATATTAAAAATTAATATAGACTTAAGTTGATTAAATTAAATATAAACATTTAAAAAAAGTATTAACTCAAAAATATTCAAAAAAAAAAATAAATTAAATAAACCAATAATAAATTAAAGTCAATCCTATATAGAAAGAGTAATGCACTGATGAGATGTTCTGGATAGAACACCAGTGCAACGATGTTCTGGATAGCCCATACAAATGTTGTATCCAGTGCAAAAAGAAAACAGCCCTAGTGTTATTAATGATTAATGAATACCCATTTTTATATAAGGCTTATATAATAAAAAGAGCGTGATAACTATCATTGGTTTAGAGTGCACGTTAATGATTTTTTATGAATAAGGTCGTTAAAATCGTATCATTTTCTAAAATACGATGGCACTTATAGGTGCTGTGGAGCGGCCTATAAAAATTCCTCTGGCTTCAAAAGGCATTGTGGCGTTAAGCATGCACAAACAAAGTTAGCGTCATCGATGGATAAAAGTGAGTCATTAATATTATTGCCTGATGACATACATAGCAATATTGGTGAAACCGCTACAAATGTTTTAATAAATGGGAAAAGTTGCAAAGATTTCGATAATGAAATATTAGAGCCAAAGAAAGACAGCGACTCTAATATAAAATTTATATCAAAACATGTTCTCATTTTTGCAACTAAACTATATTAAAATTTTAATACTCCGAGAAGTGACGTGGATACCATATATATAAAAGCCTTTTGGAATTACTTATAGACTCTCTGAAATGCTTGACAAAACCCTATTTTCACATACAAAAAATGATCACCAAATTTTTCAATTAAACACGTAATTGAATTCGGAAACGGATTCAATTCATTCAATTAATTATTTAATCAAATCCGAATAAAAACCAATTAAAAAATTATTGATATTTGTCACGTTTCCAATTAAAATATTAATTGATTCAATCAATTTGTTAATCAATTCGGAAATAATTTCCAATTACAAACGTGATTGAAAATTTTTCCGTTTCCAATTACACATGTGATTGATCCAATCACCTTTGTGATTGAAATTGAATAATTTTGAGCGATGGAGAGATCAGTCTGTGGAAGTAACTCGTAACGAACGGTCGGGATTTTGTTTTTGAAATTGAAAAACGTTATTGGCGACATTCTGTCTTCTGCATTCAAAATGTGTGCATAAATATTTTGAACGCAACAACAAATCATAGCAAAGGGTTGAAATAAATAGTGTGTGCAACAACAAATGTCCACGTGGTAAAGGTTTGAACAAATATATGACAGAACGCATTTGAAATTAGCTGTGTTTTGTGGTATTGTAAAAATGGACAACAATCTATTTTTATTGAAGGTAAGGAATTGTGAAATGTGAATACCGTTTTCCATTGAAGCCTATTTACATTAAACGGACTAAAATAATATATTTTTTATTCATTTCGTTTAGTGACCAATTTTATTTCGTAAAATTGACCAGTCAATCCCATCAACTCCATCATTTTATCAAATATATAAGAATATAAGAATATGTTTGCAATCAAAAGGTGGGTACCGTATTGATCTTTTAAAATTATAAATTTCTTTCTTAAAACCAAGAGCGGTATGGGTTTTTTGGAAGATTCACCTTGAAGTTGCGAAGTAGCGTTGGCATTAAATTGCATTTTTGTTTTACCTGCCTCTTTCAGTTTGAACCCAAGTAGAGAGCAGTATATCTGATATTTAAACTAATGAGCTGAATTATGTAGTGGTAAAAACTTCTTTCTTTCCATTTATATTTTTTCTATTTCCAGAATTTGCAAAGCATCATCAATATAATACCAAATATTACATTGCTTTCCCATTATTTTTGTCTTTGATTGGTTCAAATTTTAATAGACAATTTCAATGTGTGGGAATTTTGGAAAGGAATTGTTACTAAAATTAAATTACCGAGCTCCTTTTTATGCTAAAAGACTACAACTGCAAAAGAAGATTATAAATCTGCACAACCTGGAACTAAGAACTGAACTTGATATTCTATGCAGGTAATGTTTACCAAAATTAACTTTTAATTGAACAAAATTAAATTCTAATTATTCTGTTTACTTTCAGAAAAACTAACTTAGCTTACAGGCCGCTGATTTATTGGAAATCTAGGCGCATCTACATTTAGAAGGAACATGCTGACATGGTTATTATGATAAGGAAGATAATGATTTATATAGTTTACTTTTTATACCCTCCATCATAGGATGGGGGTATATTAACTTTGTCATTCCGTTTGTAACACATCGAAATATTGCTCTAAGACCCCATAAAGTATATATATTCTGGGTCGTGGTGAAATTCTGAGTCGATCTAAGCATGTCCGTCCGTCCGTCCGTCCGTCCGTCCGTCTGTTGAAATCACGCTAACTTCCGAACGAAACAAGCTATCGACTTGAAACTTGGCACAAGTAGTTGTTATCGATGTAGGTCGGATGGTATTGAAAATGGGCCATATCGGTCCACTTTTACGTATAGCCCCCATATAAAGGGACCCTCAGATTTGGCTTGTGGAGCCTCTAACAGAAGCATATTTCATCCGATCGGGCTGAAATTTGGTATATGGTGTTGGTATATGGTTTTTAACAACCATGCAAAAATTGGTCCACATGGGTCCATAATTATATATAGCCCCCATATAAACCGATCCCCAGATTTGGCTTGTGGAGCCTCTAAGAGAAGCATATTTCATCCGATCCGGCTGAAATTTGGTACATGGTGTTGGTAGATGGTCTCTAACAATCATGCAAAAATTTGTCCACATCGGTCCATAATTATATATAGCCCCCATATAAACCGACCCACAGATTTGGCTTGTGGAGCCTTTAAGAGAAGCATATTTCATGCGATCCAGCTGAAATTTGGTACATGGTGTTGGTAGATGGTCTCTAACAATCATGCAAAAATTGGTCCACATCGGTCCATAATTATATATAGCCCCCATATAAACCGATCCCCAGATTTGGCTTGCGGAGCCTCAAAGAGAAGCAAATTTCATCCCACCCGGCTGAAATTTGGTACATGATGTTGGTATATGGTCTCTAAGAACCATGCAAAAATTGGTCCACATCGGTCCATAATTATATATGGACCCCATATAAACCGATCTCCTGATTTGGCTTGTGAAGCCTCAAAGAGAAGCAAATTGCATCCGATCCGGCTGAAATTTGGTACATGGTATTGGTATATGGTCTCTAACAACTGTGCAAAAATTGTTCCACATCGGTCCATAATTATATATAGCGCCCATATAAACCGATCCCCAGATTTGGGTTGCGGAGCCTCAAAGAGAAGCAAATTTCATCCGATCCGCCTGAAATTTGGTACATGATATTGTTATATGGTCTCTAATAACCATGCAAAAATTGGTCCACATCGGTTCATAATTATATATAGCCCCCATATAAGCCGATCCCCAGATTTGGCTTGCGAAGTCTCCAAGAGAAGCAAATTTCATCCAATCCGGTTGTAATTTTGAACATGCACCGAAAAAAAAGTTTACTATTTTTTATGAAAAGTGAACTAACCCATAGTAAGAATGACCATGATTTGGCGCCAAAGATTTTTTTCATCTAGATAAATTCATGATTTTCTTATAAATTAGTTCATGTATTGCATCGTATTTTAGTTTATTATTACTATGCTGTGGGAAGAATATAGTTAAACAAATTCAAAATATTCCTGCTATCCGGAAAAATTAACAATTTTTTGGGAAACCTGTATAAAGAAATTGGTTTGAAATAAACTGTTTGTCGGTATAATTTTCAAAAAAGTAGAGAAATTGAGGAATCAAAGGTACAACAAGCCTGTATACAACTAAGACATTTTTCGTACAAAACAGGTAAATTTTCTATTACCACCAGTATTTTATTTCAAAAAATTATTATTAAATTACACAAAACTATGGGATATGATATACAAAAAAGGAAATATTTTTATTAGAACGTTGGATGCAGTAACTTGTCGGTAGTTAGTAATTGCTTCTTCAAAAGAGTAATATTCTATGTTATTAGGACTAAACTAATTAATTTAAATTTCCATGTTTTCTATCCATATGAAAGATATATGTGGCATAAGTTGCTATATTCAATTGAATTGTCCAATTTCATCGATTTTGGCTATCTTTTGTTGGGCGGATTTTTCTTATAAGCATCTGAAATTGCAAAGTTATACAAAATATAAAAAAAAATATTATCAAATTCTATCGTTCATATTGATTTTTAACTTACGGTTTTCAAGAGTATTTCCTAAATCCAATAAGGATATCAGCTTAATTAGCATTAAACAGTAAGAATATTTGAAAAAATTACCATTATAAGACCTGTCTACCTGCAAGTGAAAATAATTATTTTTAATAAATTGAAATTTTGGTTTTATTAAAAACGGACAAAATACCGTTTATAGAAAAACTTACCACATTGAAAAATCCATCGAGTAGGTACATTATTGGAATCATATCCATGGACTAATGGACGTTTTTGAAATTATTCTCGCAATATATTTGAAATAAAAAATATTATAAAATTAGACATAATTTCCACTTGTCAGTATAGCATTTAGTATTTAATGTGTATATTAAGTTCGAGTTTAGAGGCTAAAATCGCAATTTTCATGACAAGTTTTCTTTAATAATCCATTATACAAAAATAATATTTATAAAAAACTTGGTTTGGGATATTTTCCATCAAGTTATATTTAAATTTGTATCGAAGACGTATAATTTTATACTTTTCTTAGAGATTTATTTTTATACCCTCCATCATAGGATGGGGGTATATTAACTTTGTCATTCCGTTTGTAACACATCGAAATATTGCTCTAAGACCCCATAAAGTATATATATTCTGGGTCGTGGTGAAATTCTGAGTCGATCTAAGCATGTCCGTCCGTCCGTCCGTCTGTTGAAATCACGCTAACTTCCGAACGAAACAAGCTATCGACTTGAAACTTGGCACAAGTAGTTGTTATCAATGTAGGTCGGATGGTATTGAAAATGGGCCATATCGGTCCACGTTTACGTATAGCCCCCATATAAAGGGACCCTCAGATATGGCTTGTGGAGCCTCTAACAGAAGCATATTTCATCCGATCCGGCTGAAATTTGGTACATGGTGTTGGTATATGGTCTCTAACAACCATGCAAAAATTGGTCCACATCGGTCCATAATTATATATAGCCCCCATATAAACCGATCCCCAGATTTGGCTTGCGGAGCTTAAAAGAGAAGCAAATTTCATCCGATCCGGCTGAAATTTGGTACATGGTGTTGGTATATGGTCTCTAACAACCATGCAAAAATTGGTCCACATCGGACCATAATTAGATATAGCCCCCATATAAACCGATCCCCAGATTTGGCTTGCGGAGCCTAAAAGAGAAGCAAATTTCATCCGATTCGGCTGAAATTTGGTACATGGTGTTGGTATATGGTCTCTAACAACCATGCAAAAATTGGTCCACATCGGTCCATAATTATATATAGCCCCCATATAAACCGATCTCCAGATTTGGCTTGCGGAGCCTCAAAGAGAAGAAAATTTCATCCGATCCGGCTGAAATTTGGTACATGATGTTGGTATATGGTCTCTAACAACCATGCAAAAATTGGTCCATATCGGTCCTTAATTATATATAGCCCCCATATAAACCGATCCCCAGATTTGGCTTATGGAGCCTCTAAGAGAAGCATATTTCATCCGATCCGGCTGAAATTTGGTACATGGTATTGGTATATGGTCTCTAACAATCATGCAAAAATTGGTCCACATCGGTCCATAATTATATGTAACCCCCATATAAACCGATCCCCAGATTTGGCTTGCGGAGCCTCAAAGAGAAGCAAATTTCATCCGATCCGGCTGAAATTTGGTACATGATGTTGGTATATGGTCTCTAACAACCATGCAAAAATTGGTCCACATCGCTTCATAATTATATATAGCCCCCATATAAACCGATCCCCAGATTTGGCTTGCGAAGTCTCCAAGAGAAGCAAATTTCATCCAAGCCGGTTGTAATTTGGAACATGGTGTTAGTATATGATCTTTAACAACCGTGCCAGAATTGGTCCATATCGGTCCATAATTATATATAGCCCCCATATAAAACGTTCTCCAGATTTGACCTCCGGAGCCTCTTGGAGGAGCAAAATTCATCCGATCCGGTTCAAATTAGGAACGTGGTGTTAGTATATGGTCGCTAACAACCATACCAAAATTGGTCCAATCACACAAAAAGTGGTCCATATCGGTTCATAATCATGGTTGCCACTAGAGCCAAAAATAATCTACCAAAATTTTATTTCTATAGAAAATTTTGTCAAAATGTTATTTCTATAGAAACTTTTGTCAAAATTTTATTTCTAGAGAAAATTTTGTTAAAATTTTATTCGGTTCATAATAAAAATTTCATCATTTTCAAAATTTTATTTCTATAGAAAATTTTGTCAAAATTTTATTTCTATAGAAAATTTTGTTCAAATTTTATTCGGTTCATAATCATGGTTGCCAGTCGAGCCACAAATAATCTACCAAGATTTTATTTCTATAGAAAATTTTGTCAAAAGTTTATTTCCAAAGGAAATTTTTTTAAAATTTTATTTCTGTAGAAATTTTTGTCAAAATTTTCTTTCTATAGAATATTTTGTCAAAATTTTTATTTCTATAGAAAATTTTGGGAAAATTTTATTTCTATAGAAATTTTGTTAAAATTTTATTTCTGTAGAAAATGTTGTCAAAATTTTATGTCTACTTTGTCAAACTGAATTATATACGTATTGGATCGATCTTTTTTGATTTAATATATACCACGTATGGACTTACATACAATTTAGAAGATGATGTTAGAAGGTTTTAAGATACCTTGCAATCGGCAAGCGTTACCGCAACTTAAGTAATTCGATTGTGGATGGCAGTGTTTAGAAGAAGTTTCTACGCAATCCATGATGGAGGGTACATAAGCTTCGGCCTGGCCGAACTTACGGCCGTATATACTTGTTTCACCCTATAGTTGTTATTGATAGTAATTGTATGTGTAAGTTATGTTAGAACAAAACACACAAGAACCAAATTTATTTGTCTATTGCATAATTACAAAAATAATAACATATTGAATATGTTTTATAAGAAACACATGTTTTCTTATTTCAAATAAAGCTAAATACGATTTTGGGGGCGCAATACATAAATTTTTTGATTGTAATTTATAGCCACTTTCAATTAATTATTTAATTGAATCAATCAAATAGTTGATTGATTTTTGTCGCGAAATTAATTAAAATTTTAATTGATTCAATTAAAACTGTGATTGAATTTTATGTTAAAAATCAATCACGTTTTTACTTGATTCAATCACACAATTGATTGATTCCGTGACAAAAGACATTTCAATTAAAAAAATGATTGAATCCGCGATTTTCGTGATTGAAATCAAAAAATTTTTTTTGCAGAAATAGGGAAAACAACGTTTAAGTTTGTAAAAACTGAACACCTATTGAAAAAAAGGCTGATGGAAGAGGGAAATATGCAGAATCTTGAAGAGCAGGAGGATACGTCCCACGATTATATTTACAAAGAAGGTAAGTTAAATTTAAGTTAAATTCAATCCAATCAAAAAATGTTAAAATATATCAATATTAAATTAAACTCAAATCTATATAGACTAAATTAAACTTAAAAAAAAATCTAAATTATATTAAAAATTAATATAGACTATCTTTGATTAAATTAAAATATAGAATTTTTTTTAAAATTGTATTAATTTAAGTTAAATTCAACCAAAACAATAAATGTTAAAATAAATTAGTATTAAATTAAACTCAAATATATCTAGAATAAAGTAAACGTAGAAAACAAAAATATATTAAAAATTAAGAAAACTTTCTTTGATTCAATTAAAATACATATATTTTTAAAAATAACATTAATTTAAGTATCTAGACTACATTCAATTAAAATAAAAGTAATTAATTTTAAAAATCTAAATTATATTAAAAATTAATATAGACTTAAGTTGATTAAATTAAATATAAACATTTAAAAAAAGTATTAACTCAAAAATATTCAAAAAAAAAAATAAATTAAATAAACCAATAATAAATTAAAGTCAATCCTATATAGAAAGAGTAAATTAATTTAAATTAAATTTTCTCAATATTTGTACGTACATAAAATACATATTTATATTAAACTAGTAATTTAAATTAAGTTGCGATTAAAAAGATACATAAAACAAATTTATAGCTAAACACTGATATTTAAAATTCTCTTCAAATATATGGATATTGACTTTTCTATTATTCATAAGGATGCTGACGAAATTCTCGGCTGGACTGACAAATTTATATGCCTCTCCAACTACATGAAACAACATTTAACAATTCACGACAAAGAGTCGAAGGAAGTTCTGGCGGGAATAAATCCGAACAACATTCAAGAAGGTAATTATATTCAAAATTATTAAATTCGTTCCAATAACTGTTTTGATTATAGATATAAATGGCATTGGACTAAACCTTCTCTGGAGCCTTCATAGCTACCCCTTTTCCACTAACAAAATCCAACGCAAAGACTGTGATGGCAAAAATCCTATGGTCGTTACTCCATACGTGATTCGCAAGAATCATTCATTTTCATCAGCCAAACGTTGAAAAGTGTTTAGTTTTTAAAATGAAACAAAAATATGTTATTATTAGAGGTATGATTATTTTTTGATGTATTATTTTTCTGTCGTATGTGTGTTTAGTTTTTGTAATGAAAAAAAATTATAAGTTTATATATTTATATGTATAATTTTTCGGAGTTATAATTACTGTTTTGATTCATGTCAACAACAAAAATTTTTAAGTAATTAAAAAAGTAAAGAAGTATAATTTTCTTAACACTTAAGTAAAGTTTTATATAAATGTTTTATTGTTGAGAACAATAAATTTTTTTAATTATGAAAATCACTGCTGTTTTGCTTAAAATGTAAAAGGAAATTAGCCCATTTATTACGAACATTTTATTTTGAATAGAGTTTCTAATACATTTATAATATTTAATCAACAGTGATTATTACAACGAATATATTCATAGTATTAATGATTGTCCGCTATTAATACTACTATCGCTTTCATAAATTCAATGAAATATTTTCATCGAAACAATGTAAAGTTTTCATTAAAACAATGAACATATTTCACTGGGAGATCGAATTTGTATCATTATTACAACGAATATATTCATAGTATTAATTATTGTCCGCCATTAATACTACTATCGCTTTCATTATTTCAATGAAATATTTTCGTCGAAACAATGGAAAGTTTTCATTGAAACAATGAATATTTTGTACTATAACAATGAAGCCATTCATTCATAAAATAATTATGTTTCGTTGATACGAAGAATAGGCTTCATAATATCTATGAAATCATTCATTCGTACAACAACTATGCTTCTTGGTTACAATGAATATGTTACATTATTACAATGAAACCATTCATTCATACCATAATTTTGTTTCATTGATATAATGGATTTGTTACATTATTACAATGATTTCTTTTATTGCATTTATGACAAGTATTTCATAATAAATTTCATTAGTAAAACGGCATATCCGTTGTTTTAACGAAAAGCTTCGTTGGCTCAATTTTAATGACAAATTTCGTTAATACAACGAAGCAATTCACAGTACCAATGAAGCTTTTTCTATCAGTTTTGTTTTTATACATTTTATTGTTTAATTTTTCACTATTTCCTCCTTTTTTCATTTTACTGTCCCAACTCTAAAAAGAGCATAGTGCCCTTTCGTTATTTTTATGAAGATCCCTTTGTAATTTTTGAATACTTTCCACCGTTTTTTTAACTTCCTTTGCCTGAATATTTTGACTTACTCCTCGTACGTTCCGATTTCTTTTAACGAAATAAGAAAAAATTGTGCCCATATGACAAAATGATAAACAGAACACATGTCCATACATACATAAAATGCTGCTCTCAAGGCGAAAACACATGCTGTTTTTTTCAAATGTCCAATCTCTTTGTTCCGAATGTCTATTCTCTTTACTGCAAATACTCATTCTAATATTCAAATTATATATTTATAAATAATAATAAAAACAAGTATATACGGCCGTAAGTTCGGCCAGGCCGAATCTTATGTAGAAACTTCTAGAAACTTCTACGAAAGACTGTCATCGACAATCGAATTACTTGGGTGTGGTATCTTAAAACTTCTTAACATCGTTTTCTAAATTGTCAGTTAGTCCGTACGTGGTATGTATTAGACAACACGTCGAGAGCCAGAATTGAAATATGGGGGTCGCTTATACACACAAAAAAATTTTTTTGATTTCAATCACGAAAATCGCGGATTCAATCATTTTTTTAATTGAAATGTCTTCAATCACGAAAATGATAGTATCAATCACCCATTTTGATTGAAAACCAACACGATTTTTAATTAAAAATTTAATTGACTTTTGTCACGGAATCAATTAATTGTGTGATTGAATCAATTAAAAACGTGATTGATTTTTAACATAAAATTCAATCACAGTTTTAATTGAATCAATTAAAATTTTAATTAATTTCGCGACAAAAATCAGTCAACCATTTGATTCATTCAATTAAATAATTAATTGAAATTGGCTATAAATTTCGATCAAAAATTTATATATTGCGACCCCAAAATCGTATTTAGTTTTTTTTTCTTTTGAAATAAATGAAAATATGTGTTTCTTATAAAACATATTTAATATTTTATTATTTTTTGAATTATGCAATAGACAAATAAATTTGGTTCTTGTCAATCGTGTTTTGTTCTAACATAACTTACAAATACAACTACTATCAATAACAACTATAGGGTAAAAAAATAAATTATATAAATCATTATCTTCCTTATAATAATAACCATGTTAGCATGTCCCTTCTAATATGTAGATGCGCCTAGGTTAGGTTAGGTTAAAGTGGCAGCCCGATTAAGATTCAGGCTCACTTAGACTATTCAGTCCATTGTGATACCACATTAACTAAAAGTACCTATTACATATGGGCACTTCTAGTTTTAACCGCTGAACCTTCTTGATTATTTTTCTTTGTTGAACCAACCAGATTGTTCCAAAAATATTAGCAGACTGCTTAAGTTAACGTTTTCCAGATCCGCCCGTAATCTGAAGCTATATGCTCCTAAAAGTTGCTTGCGCTTTACACAAAATGCAGGACACTCACACAAGAGGTGTTTAATTGATTCTTTTTCCTCCGCATCATGACAGCTCATACAATAATCATTATACTTCGCGCCAATAGTTTTTGCAAAATCTCCTATCAGGCAGCGACCCGTTATAGCAGATATCGGGAGTGATACCTGACGTCTCGAGAACATTAGCATATCTAGTGTGCGGTTTAAGTTGAAATGGGGCCATATTTGCTTGGTGTCGTTACAACCCTTGCAATTCTCCCATCGAACATTTGCCATCATAACAGCCTTCTCACGCAGCATGAGCTTGCAGGTAGCTAGGGGCATACCAACAAATTCTAGTTCCCCTGGAATATGTAAGGTAGTCCCTAGCCTTGCCAACTCATCCGCTTCGCAGTTCCCCGGAATGTTCCTATGGCCAGGCACCCATATTAGGTGAATATTGTACTGCTCAGCCATCTCATTGAGAGATTTGCGGCAATCGATGGCCGTTTTCGAGTTGAGGAACACAGAGTCCAAGGATTTTATTGCAGGTTGACTGTCTGAGTATATATTAATGCCCACATTTTTTGGAACATTACTTCTCAGCCAATTCGCCACCTCTCTTATTGCTAATATTTCAGCCTGAAAAACACTACAGTGATTAGGTAATCTTTTCGCTATTTGAAGTTCCAGATCATTAGAATATACTCCGAAACCCACTTGTCCATCCAATTTGGAGCCATCAGTGTAGAAATCTATATATTCTTTATTCCCCGGGGTATGTGTGCACCACGCCTCACTGTTGGGGATTAGAGTCTCAAACTTTTTGTCGAAAAGTGGACTCGCCAAAGTGTAATCCACTACGTTAGGCACATCTGACATTATTTTGAGGACAGAACTGTGACCGTAACCATTTTCCGACCACAGCGATAGTTCGCGCAACCGCACAGCCGTTGTTGCAGCTGACTGTTTGGCCAAAATGTCTAAAGGCAATAGATGCATCATGACATTAAGGGAATTTGTTCCTGTCTTGCTGAATGCGCCTGAAATACACAAACACGCCATACGCTGAACTTTATCTAAACCAGTCGGTTTCTGAAGTGCCGGCCACCAGACTACAACACCATATAGCATTATAGGTCTAACCACTGCCGTGTATAGCCAATGCACAATTTTTGGTTTTAGTCCCCACTTTTTTCCTATTGCCTTTTTGCACGAGTACAAAGCTACAGTTGCCTTCCTCGCCCTTTCTTCAATATTAAGCTTAAAGTTCAGCTTCCTGTCCAAAATTACGCCAAGGTATTTTGCACAATCACCAAAGGGAATTTCAATACCCCCTAAGGAAATAGGCCTAACCGTGGGAGTTTTGCGATCTTTGCAGTACATGACTAATTCTGTCTTTGCAGGATTTACCCCAAGACCATTGTCTTTCGCCCATTGTTCAGTCATCCGGAGGGCCCTCTGAATAATATCTCTGATTGTGGATGGGAATTTTCCCCTGACTGCCAGAGCTACATCATCTGCGTATGCCACCACTTTTATCCTTTCTTTTTCTAGAGTAACCAGAAGGCTATTTATAGCAACATTCCAAAGAAGAGGTGATAGAACTCCTCCTTGGGGAGTGCCTCTGTTCACATACTTTTGTATGTTTGCTTGTCCTAGTGTGGCTGAAATACGTCTCTTCATTAGCAGTTCGTCTAACAGCCTGAGTATACATGGATCAACATTCAGAGTTGTCAGTCCATTTAATATCGAGCTCGGATGGACATTATTGAACGCCCCTTCGATGTCTAGAAACGCCACGATTGTGTATTCTTTGACAGATAGTGAGCTTTCAATAAAGCTGACTAGTTCATGTAGTGCGGTCTCAGTAGACCTGCCCTTCGAGTATGCATGCTGTCGTTTCGAGAACAAACTTGAATCGATTCTAGTTCTAAGATAAATATCTATCATCCTCTCCAGAGTCTTAAGTAGGAATGAGGATAAGCTGATTGGTCGGAAATCCTTCGCCCTCGAGTGAGAGGCTTTTCCCGCTTTAGGTATGAAAACGACTTTTGTTTCCCTCCACTTTCCTGGGATATATGATAAGTTGATACATCCTTTATATATCACCGACAACCAGGGGATAATTTTGTCAGTTACAGCTTGTAACTCCACCGGAGTAATTCCATCAGGTCCAGGGGATTTGAATGGTCCAAAGCTATTTAGCGCCCATCTTATTCTAGTTTCCGATACAATGTCCTCGACAGGAAACGACCGCTGAGCAACTGTGGCACCGCCAGTACATGGTTCAATCGTCTGATTTCCAGGAAAATGTGTGTCCAATAGTACCTCCAGCGTCTCCTCACTGGACGTTGTCCAATTGCCCTCCGATGTTTTAATGAAACCTGGAGCGGAGTTGGTGGATGCTAGAACCTTCCGTAGTCTGGAAGCCTCGGACGCAAAATTACGCCAAGGTATTTTGCACAATCACCAAAGGGAATTTCAATACCCCCTAAGGAAATAGGCCTAACCGTGGGAGTTTTGCGATCTTTGCAGTACATGACTAATTCTGTCTTTGCAGGATTTACCCCAAGACCATTGTCTTTCGCCCATTGTTCAGTCATCCGGAGGGCCCTCTGAATAATATCTCTGATTGTGGATGGGAATTTTCCCCTGACTGCCAGAGCTACATCATCTGCGTATGCCACCACTTTTATCCTTTCTTTTTCTAGAGTAACCAGAAGGCTATTTATAGCAACATTCCAAAGAAGAGGTGATAGAACTCCTCCTTGGGGAGTGCCTCTGTTCACATACTTTTGTATGTTTGCTTGTCCTAGTGTGGCTGAAATACGTCTCTTCATTAGCAGTTCGTCTAACAGCCTGAGTATACATGGATCAACATTCAGAGTTGTCAGTCCATTTAATATCGAGCTCGGATGGACATTATTGAACGCCCCTTCGATGTCTAGAAACGCCACGATTGTGTATTCTTTGACAGATAGTGAGCTTTCAATAAAGCTGACTAGTTCATGTAGTGCGGTCTCAGTAGACCTGCCCTTCGAGTATGCATGCTGTCGTTTCGAGAACAAACTTGAATCGATTCTAGTTCTAAGATAAATATCTATCATCCTCTCCAGAGTCTTAAGTAGGAATGAGGATAAGCTGATTGGTCGGAAATCCTTCGCCCTCGAGTGAGAGGCTTTTCCCGCTTTAGGTATGAAAACGACTTTTGTTTCCCTCCACTTTCCTGGGATATATGATAAGTTGATACATCCTTTATATATCACCGACAACCAGGGGATAATTTTGTCAGTTACAGCTTGTAACTCCACCGGAGTAATTCCATCAGGTCCAGGGGATTTGAATGGTCCAAAGCTATTTAGCGCCCATCTTATTCTAGTTTCCGATACAATGTCCTCGACAGGAAACGACCGCTGAGCAACTGTGGCACCGCCAGTACATGGTTCAATCGTCTGATTTCCAGGAAAATGTGTGTCCAATAGTACCTCCAGCGTCTCCTCACTGGACGTTGTCCAATTGCCCTCCGATGTTTTAATGAAACCTGGAGCGGAGTTGGTGGATGCTAGAACCTTCCGTAGTCTGGAAGCCTCGGACGTATTCTCAATACTGCTGCAGTAAGCATTCCAAGAGTTATGCTGAGCCTTTCTCAGTTCTCGCTTGTATCCTCTCAGATTCTTCTTGTAAGCGTCCCAGTCCTCAGGGGCTCTGGTGGACTTTGCCTTGTTAAAGAGCTTCCTGCAGGATTTCCTCATATTACTTATTTCCGTAGACCACCATGGTGGTCGATGTTTCCCCCTTGGCTTTCCTCTAGGGCATGCAGCTTTCAGTGAGATGTTTAAGGCCTTAGTAATCCGCTCCACTGCGTGTTCGATATCTTGCACATTTCTCATATTTGTCTCTGTTATTTCCGGTATCATCATATTGAACGATTCCCTATACCTATTCCAGTCAGCTTTCCTAACATTTGGCGGAAATATGATCTTGGTGATATGAACATCAAATTTAAAACTGATGTAGCGATGATCTGAGAAGCTGTGTTCACTTAAAACCTGCCACTCAGATATCATTTCATTCAGTTCTTGCGAGGCCAAGGTGATGTCCAAAACCTCTTGCCTGTTTTTAGTGACAAAGGTTGGGACATCTCCCTTGTTGCAAACTACCAGATTAGTACGCAAAATAAACTCTATTAGCGACTCTCCCCTTGCATTAGTATCACTACTTCCCCATATACTATGATGTGCATTCGCATCGCATCCCATAATGAGTTTCGTCTTTGTTTTCAGTGACTCCTCCACTAAGGTCTTAACGGCATATGGAGGCATCTCCCTGTCATGTCCCATGTAGACCGAAGATACCCAATATTTGCATTTGGCTATTTCTAAACTTGCAACGACAGTGTCTGTATTGCACATTGAAGGAAGCAGAAACAAGTTGAGCTCGTTTTTAGCCATTATACAGGCTCGATTTACATCATTACCAGTATACTGCAATAGTTTGAACCCCGGAGTACTTAATTCACATATTTTGTTTTTATAAACATATGGTTCTTGAATAAGAACTATATCTATGTCCCCTTTCATCAGGAGAACTTTTAAGGCAGCACATGCAGCCTTACAATGATGAAGATTTATCTGGAGGATCCGTAGTACCATCGAGATTTTCAACAACCGTCACATCAGCCGCTTCAATCGAGTCATCAAGAATGTCCTCTTCAGAGATATCGGTGACTCTCGCAATAACCATAGGTTCAACTTTGGTGAGTTCTGAGGCAGTAGAAGCCTCCTCACGCATACGGTATCTATCCATGTCTTCAAATGTCTTGGTATCCCCCTCGACTTCGCAAGAGGATCCGCTTACTTCTGATTCAGACAGAGGCTTGTCCATTTCTGAATCCTTTAGCTGATCGTTTTTATACACCTTCATTTGGATATAATGAAAGCCATAACATACACGGCCCTGGGACTTTGCTAGATGTGGCAAAGACTGAGTGTTCAATATAAACACTGCACGCCGTCTTGGCCCATCCACTTCATCCAAACGGCCAACCTTCCAATCAGCTGTTGGAAGATCTGGATTGCATTGTTTCAGTCTATTTAAAATAGATTCAGGGTCAGGAGGGTTTGCAGGTATCCACGCATGTGCTCTTGGTCTAGCCGGTATGTCTTTCTTCTCGACTAACTCTAGAGCAGCTCCTTCCCAAACTTCACCAATTAGTATCAGAGCAGCTTTAAAACATTCTATAGACCTCTGGTCCTCAAATGCGACTAGCTTAAATCGTCCTTGATACCAACCAGCCTCTTGGTGTCGAGGATCTGGGCCGGGAAACTTTTCCAGCACCTGTGAGTAGACGCCAGACAAAGCATTTCCCCCATTTTTGCTTTGGAACCATACCGTCCAATGCTCCTTTATTAATGATAGCCATCACAAGGCTGTCTTTAGCAACTGAGGCAAACGATCGTTGATCCCTTTTGGAGGATGGCAGCTCATCCGGTGATCGTTCCCTTTTTCCAGCCTCAAGAATTCCTTGAGCCCATTTTAAGGAATCGCTTTGTTTAGCCGACAACGTGCTTGGGTCGACTGATCCTAATTTCTTTAGGATAAACAAAGCATTTCTGCGTTCCTTGAATCTCTTTCGTGAGGGATTACCTCCTTTTGATGCCGTTACCTTGGAAAAGGTCCGACTTGTCAAATTGTCGCCACCTGTCGACCCGTCTACAGGTCGACTAATTGGGCCTAACTCTTGGTCATTGCCCAAATTTATAACTCCAGTCGATACCCGTCCACTGGGCCCTGAAGTTAGCAACCCAGTGGATGTCTTTGAATTTCTCTGCATGGTGGCCTAATATCCCACCACACTTGAAATTCGTAGTAGGTACTTATTACGATGATTTTATCCGCTATTAAAAAACACGTCCGTTCCGTTCGACGGTTGAAATAACACTAGATGCGCCTAGATTTCCAATAAATCAGCAGCCTGTAAGCTAAATTAGTTTTTCTGAAAGTAAACAGAATAATTCGAATTTAATTTTGTTCAATTAAAAGTTAATTTTGTTAAACATTAGCTGCATAGAATATCAAGTTCAATTCTTAGTTCCAGGTTGCAGATTTATAATCTTCTTTTGCAGTTGTAGTCTTTTAGCATAAAACGGTGTATTAAGGAGCTCGGTAATTTAATTTTAGTAACAATTCCTTTCCAAAATTTCCACACATTAAAATCGTCTATTAAAATATGAAACAATCAAAGACAAAAATAATGGGAAAGCAATGTATTATTTGGTATTATATTGATGATACTTTGCAAATTCTGGAAATAGAAAAAAATATAAATGGAAAATACATATTTTACAAAAAAAATACATGTACATATTTTCTGATATTTTTCATATTTTTAAATCCAAAAGAAAGAACTTTTTTACCATTACATAATTCAGCTCATTAGTTTATATACCAGATATACTGCTCTCTACTTGGGTTCAAACTGAAAAAGGCAGGTAAAACAAAAATGCAATTTAATGCCAACGCTACTTCGCAACTTCAAGGTGAATCTTCCAACAAACCCATACCGCTCTTGGTTTTAAGAAAACTAGGTGTAAAAAATTTATAATTTTAAAAGATCAATACGGTACCCACTTTTTTATTGCAAACATATTATTATATATTTGATAAAATGGTGGAGTTGATTGGATTGATTGGTCAATTTCACGAAATAAAATTGGTCACTAAAAGAAATGAATAAAAAATATATTATTTTAATCCGTTTAATGTAAACAGGCTTCAATGGAAAACGGTATTCACATTTCACAATTTCTTACCTTCAATAAATGTAGATTGTTTTCCATTTTTACAATACCACAAAACACAAACACAGGTAATTTCTGTAATATATTTTTTCAAACCTTTACCACGTGGCCGTTTGTTGTTGCACACTTTATTTATTTCAACCCTTTGCTATGATTTGGTGTTGCGTTCAAAATATTTATGCACACATTTTGAATGCAGCAGACAGAATGTCGCCAATCATGTTTTTCAATTTACGCGAAAAACAAAAACCCAACCGTTCGTTACGAGTTACTTCCACAGACTGATCTCTCCATCATACATTGTTGAATAAATACCCATTCTCTTGTTCTCTTTTCGCTCTTTCCATTGCTCAAAATTATTCAGTTTCAATCACAAAGGTGATTGGATCAATCACATGTGTAATTGGAAACGGAAAAAATTTCAATCACGTTTGTAATTGAAAATTATTTCCGAATTGATTAACAAATTGATTGAATCAATTAATATTTTAATTGGAAACGTAATAAATATCAATCATTTTTATACCCACCACCATAGGATGGGGGGTATATTAACTTTGTCATTCCGTTTGTAACACATCGAAATATTGCTCTAAGACCCCATAAAGTATATATATTCTGGGTCGTGGTGAAATTCTGAGTCGATCTGAGCATGTCCGTCCGTCCGTCCGTCCGTCTGTTGAAATCACGCTAACTTCCGAACGAAACAAGCTATCGACTTGAAACTTGGCACAAGTAGTTGTTATTGATGTAGGTCGGATGGTATTGCAAATGGGCCATATCGGTCCACTTTTACGTATAGCCCCCATATAAACGGACCCCAAAATTTGGCTTGCGAGGCCTCTAAGAGAAGCAAATTTCATCCGATCCGGCTGAATTTTGGTACATGGTGTTAGTATATGGTCTCTAACAACCATGCAAAAATTGGTCCACATCGGTCCATAATTATATATAGCCCCCATATAAACCGATCCCCCGATTTGGCTTGCGAGGCCTCTAAGAGAAGCAAATTTCATCCGATCCGGCTGAAATTTGGTACGTGATGTTAGTATATGGTCTCTAACAACCATGCAAAAATTGGTCCATATCGGTTCATAATTATATAGCCCCCATATAAACCGATCACCAGATTTGACCTCCGGAACCTCTTGGAAGACCAAAATTCATCTGATTCAGTTGAAATTTGGTACGTGGTGTTAATATATGGCCTCAAACTCCCATGTAAAAATTGGTCGATATCGGTCCATAATTATATATAGGCCCCATATAAACCGATCCCCAGATTTGACCTCCAGAGCCCCTTGGAAGAGCAAAATTCTTCCCATTCGGTTGGAATTTGGTACGTGATGTTAGTATATGGTATCCAACAACCATGCAGGAATTCGTTCCTATCAGTCCATAATTATATATAGCTCCCATATAAACCGATCCCCAGATTTGACCTCCGGTGCCTTCTGGAGAAGCAAAATTCACCCGATCTGCTTGAAATTTGGTACGTGGTGGTAGTATATGATATTTAACAACGATACCAAAAGTGGTCCATATCAGTCCATAATCGTGCATAGCCCCATATAAACCGATCCCGAGATTTGGTTTTGGAACCTCTTGGAGGAGCAAATTTCATCCGAGTGAGTTGAAATTTGGTACATTGTGCTAGTATATGGTCGTTAACAACCATGCCTAACTAGGTCCATATTGGTCTATAGTTATATATGGCCCTCAGATAAATCGATCCCCAATCACACAAAAATTGGTCCATATCAAGTTCATAATTGTATATAGCCCCCATATAAGCGACCCCCATATTTCAATTCTGGCTCTCTACGTACAAAAAGTCTATATCGATTCGTAATTATTTGTAGACTTAACTATACATAACTTTTTTGTCTAATATATACCATGTATGGACTAAATCACAATTTAGAAAACGATGTTAAGAAGTTTTAAGATACCACAACCCATGTAATTCGATTGTGGATGATAGTCTTTCGTAGAAGTTTCTACGCAATCCATGGTGGTGGGTACATAAGATTCGGCCTGGCCGAACTTGCGGCCTTATATACTTGTTTTAATTGGTTTTTATTCGGATTTGATTAAACAATTAATTGAATCAATTAACATTTTAATTGAATCCGTTTCCAAATTCAATTAAGTGTTTAATTGAAAAAATTTTGGTGATAATTTTTTGTGTGTATGGGGGCTATATACAATTATGAACTTGATATGGACTAATTTTTGTGTGATTGGGGATCGATTTATCTGATGGCTATATATAACTATAGACCGATATGGACCTAGTTAGACATGGTTGTTAACGGCCATATACTAGCACAATGTACCAAATTTCAACTGACTTAGGCTGTCCATTACATCTCTTTTAAAGAGAACATGTTCTCTTTTTGTGTTCGTATCTTTTTGTTCACTCTCTTTTCTTGGTGCCGTATTTTTATGTCCAACAGTGCTCTTTATGTACTCTATTTCAAAAAAATCCTAGATGGATGGAATTTTATTTATTTAGTAGGAATTCGCCACAATTGTTCGCCACTAATTGTTTACTGGGATAAATCTGTTGACAAATTAAACGACGGAAATTGCGTCGTTTCGACGTACTGCGTAAAAATTAGAAATAGTTGTAATTGAACGTACGACGTAAATGCACCAATACGTTGTCGTCGTCAATTGTGGGCGAGATCATAGGAACATCCCAATAAACACAAACGTTTGAAAAATTCTAAATTTCAACAATTTTTCAAACATTTTTTCAAAGGATTAGGGTAATATTCAAGTTGAGAAATTGTTGAGAAAATCGCGTTCTCAACAAAAAACAGACATTACCCTCAACAGTAAAATTTAACACATTAGCAATAATATCTCAAGTGTTATCCTCAAATTGAAATGCATCGCTACTCAATAATTTGTCAAACAATTTTCGATGCGAGTCAAATACAAAATTAACATCGTTGCAAATACTTTTCAACCTAAATTTGTATGAATGATATCCCCACTTCAAATTGAAAGTCAAAGCCAAAATTCTATGAATTTTGTATAATTTATTCATTTTCATCAAAATAAAATATATAATAATACACTACACTACATAATACACTACAATACCAATTGATAAATAATAATCTTATTAAACATATCAACAAATAAGAACAAAGAAAAAAAAAAACAAACAACAAAACTTTAAATATCTTAAACATTATTAGTAAACACTTTTGCATTGATAATTCGATTTCCTTCATTTTGGTTCCTTCCTTTTATTAACATGCGGGCAATTTGAAATTAGGAACGTACTGGACCGCGTGTTAGAATTGATTTCCAGCAGAAGGAAGTCACAATATATCCATTTTAAACTGATAATAGCATATGAATTAAACTGACGATGTGATGCACATTTTCATCCAGAAGTTGTTGATTTCAACAGTTTGTTGTTTTTAACAATTTTAATTGGTTGCACTTTTAATATTTCTGGAAACTTTTTCTTGTCGATAAGCCACTCAGTTTTCATTGGTCAGCTTCTTATTGTTTGCAAGAATGTGGCATCCAAAGATTTTAGTTTTCTGCAAAGAGATTTAAATTTAGTGACTTCTTTAAAGTGTTGATTTAATTTTTCATATTGACGTACCAATTATTATAAACTATTTGAAGCAGTTCCAGTTAATTGTCCACCAATTTTTCATTGGTCAGCTTTTTAATGTTTTCAAGAACGTAGAATCCATAATTTTAGTTTTCTGCAAATAGATATACAATTAGTGACTTCCTTAAAGTTTTATTTCATTTTTTATTTTCACTTACCTATTTTTATAAACTATTTGGTTATTTGTCTAAAATTTTCCATTTTTTTTATTTCTTGCAATTGACCACGAACTTCGTTGCACAAATATAAGTATTGAAAACCACATGGTTTTTTCGTTGCATTTTAGGGTAGTGTTTTGTCAAAGTTTTCTCATATTATCTTCAACACCTTTTCAAAGATTTCGTCAACATTTTGGCAAATTGGAAGTAATTCGCAAACAATTTGAAGATGTATTGAATATGAGCTATATCAAGTCAAGTTGAATTTATGTTGAAAATTATATTTACCCTCAAACTGAAAAGTTGTTGCATTTGAAAAACGCTCATCCTGTGTTTATTGGGATGTGTGTTTTATTTTTGACAACGTCGTGTTTTGATAAAATACTGTTTTCTGAAGGGGAAAAATACGGTGGAAGCAAAAACTTGGCTTGATAATGAGTTTCCGGACTCTGCCCCAGGGAAATCACCAATAATTGATTGGTATGCAAAATTCAAATTCGGAGGGCGGTGAACGCAGTGGACGCCCGAAAGAGGTGGTTACCGACGAAAACATCAAAAAATCCACAAAATGATTTTGAATGACCGTAAAATGAAGTTTATCGTGATATCAGAGGCCTTAAAGATATCAAAGGAACGTGTTGATCATACACTGAAAAAAACAGTGAACCCTTTTCCATTGCAAAATAAACTAAACTGTAGTAATATTGACCATGATTTAGCCCTTAAGATTTTTTTCAACTTGTCTAGTTTATAATTCTCTTAAATTTTAGTTCATCTATAACATTGTAGTTTAGTTCATTTTTACAACACCATAAGATTTATATACCCCTACCAAGTTAAAAAGTCAGTATTATTTTGTTTTACTTGCTTATTTTGTGGGAAGCCCGATAATAAAAATTGGTTAACAGTCTCTTTAAAATGTCGACGACTAAACTATTTTTAAATCAATCATTCCACAGTACAGAGAAATTAAATAATTAAAGGAACAACAAACCGTTTTACTATTATGAACATTTTCATACATTAAAATTAAACTTTCTTTAAGCAAAAGTACTTTATTATAAAAACTTATGGCGAAAGTTCTTAATACAATATTTTTTGTGAATAAAAATTATGACCACGTGGAACAGAGAGTAGTTCATTTGAACTCACTGTTTGGAAATTTTGACTTATCCTTTTTTTATTCATCGTAGGTAATTTTTTCACATATCTTGCTGGAAAAAAATGGAAGCAATAATGAAAATTGTTAAAAATTAACACCATGTAATGAAATATAATTTTTAATTCTTCATTTTAGGTTGTAACTTACCATATTTGGGGGCATTTTATCAAATGGTGTAAGGAATTCAACTTTTCTTTGGAAAACGTATCTCATAAAATTTGTACCTGAAACAATTAGAGAAATAATGAAGTATTCTATATAAAGTCATAAAACTTTGTTATCGATGTCAAGGATATAATAAAATAAATTTTCTAGTTGAAAGAAAGCCAAAGTTTTAATATAAAACTTACCAATTATCTATTAAATTGTACGCTGAGGGAAATATAAAAAGTTGTCCAAATTTATTTGGGTTACTCTGAAATTAAATATTTGTCTTTTACAATAAAAATATTACATTGGTTTCCAAAAAAATTGATTAAAAAAATACTAAAATAAGGTATTAAAAACATTACTTTTGATGATAAAAAGGTCATAAAAACGTAAATATTCTAGTTGAAAGAAATCCAATTTTTAAAAGAAAACTTGCCAATTCTATATTTTTTTTAATTTGTTCGGATCCATCTGGAATTGCTCTAAAATTAAATATTGCTTTTACAACAAAGAAAAACAAGTTTCAAAAAAATAATAATAATAATAATAATAATAATACATAAAAATATTCTTTTTAAAAGAAAGCCATATTAAAAAAATACTTACCAATTTATCACTAAACTATACGTTGAGATATAACAAAAATTTTACAAATTCATCTGGAATTGAATATTAATTTTTTACATTGAATAATAAAAATTTTCAATACACTTTCAATTTCAACATATGTTCCTCAATATTCTTAATAATTTTTTTCTAAACTACCGATAATATACCGATAAATATTAATAACTTTCATTTAAAAGGTTTAATAAACAAACACCAATATATGTCTCAAAAATCCAAAATATTCCATGCCTTATATTCCCTTTTCCCTAGTTGTATACATGCTTAAAAGATGCAACAGCCCACGCCAACGCCAACTACACAACTGAAGTATGCCAAACAAAACAAAACCAAGCAAAGCCAAAACATTCCTACAACAACAACAACACATGTGCCTTTATTGAAAACAACGCCTCATCCATCCAAATAAACCACCCGTGAATAACAAACACACACACAAGCCACTAAATGAACAAAAATAAAAACAACCCCACACTCATGTATACACAACAAAACTCAAGTAACATCATCTTTACATTAATCACATTCCACTATGCCGATAAAGATCTCTGCACTATGCATTAGTTCATCGCATCTGCTGACAATTTACTCTAAGAATAATATTCGTAAAGGCACACCAGTTTATGAACGATTAAACGTTTAACTTAAAATTTGCAAAAACTTCATGAAATGTTATCTACAATTTTGGACGAAAATGTCTATAAATTTAATTACATGTGAACTAAAAATATTCCATTGGGTAATTTTTTATCAACAATTACTAACTATAGGAATTGTCAGTAAGAAATTGCTATCCACTTTCAAGTTCATTTTTCGTAAAAAAATATTTTCTCATACAAAAAATCCTTTAATAAATTGCACTTATTATTTAGAAAATACTTTACATTTCACAAGTAGTTTTATAGCATGACAAACGAATTTTTTTACTACCAGTTAAGAAATTTTTTAAGGAAATTTCCACCGTATTTTGTAGGCCATGAACTAAACGATTGCTACTTAGAATTTGTAAAATTTCCTTTCGAGCAGTTAATTTTCGTTGAAGATACGAAAAATGAACTAAAATTCTGGAAAATTATTGTAATAAATTATTGTAAAAATCTTCTTAAATTTACGAGACACTTTTTTTCTGTGTATCATTCATCAATATTTGGATATGCGGAAGCTCTGTGCAATGGATGCCGCGCGACCTTACATTTGACTAAAAACAACAACGTGTTGATGATTCTAATACACCCGAGTTTTCCGTCGATATGTGACAATGGATGAAACATGGCTCCATCACTACACTCCTGAGTCCAATCGACAGTCGGCTGAGTGGACAGCGACCGGTGAACCGTCTCCGAAGCGTGGAAAGACTCAAAAGTCCGCTGGCAAAGTAATGGCCTCTGTTTTTTTGGGATGCGCATGGAATAATTTTTATCGATTATCTTGAGGAGGGGAAAAACCATCAACAGTGACCCTCAGATGCTATCATGCTAGTAAATGGTGAGCATCACCTTTACAATCCATCATTGTTGAGTGAACTAGTTGCCAAATTGCCAATGAATCGTCAAATGGAGTGGGGAGAGAAATGTCTCTCGCTAAAAGAATCACCATCTATTTTGGACTTCAGTCAATGGTTGGAAACATTGCGCCGAGTTGCTAACATCGTCCACGATACTCTACCATACGCACCAAACGTCTCCACTAATCGTCGCCAAACCACAAACCCAAGCCGTAAGTTTGCATGCGTCGCCGTTAAAAATTGTGTTGTGTGCGAAGGAGTCTGTACGTCAGTTGGAAAATGTAAACAGTTTATACAAATGAGTACGGACGAAAAGTGGGAAAAAATAAAGAATTTAAAGGTTTGTTTCTGCTGTTTAAAGAAAGGCCATCAGTTAAGAGATTGCAGAAACAAAATTGCCTGTGGAAAAGATGACTGCCAGAAATTCCATCACGTATTACTCCACAATGAAGTTGCTACCGAAGTTGGAAATTCCTCTGCTGTGCCGCAGCCTGAACAAAGAATTTGTCACGCTGTGGGTGAAACCGGTAACATTCTATTTCAGATTTTACCGGTCAAATTATATGGAAAAAATAAAATTATTTCCACTTACGCCTTTGTAGACGACGGTGCAAGCGTTTCTATGGTTGATAGTAAGATTGCTAATGAATTGGATTTGCAAGGTAAAAAGCAAAAATTATCACTTCAATGGCTTAATGAGCATTGTGTGGCACAAAATTGTGAAGTCATTGAAATGACTATTAGTGGAGTTGGAGCTGGAGACAAGCGGTATACTATGAAAAATGTTTATACAACGTCCAATTTATCTTTGCCAATTCAAAGTTGTAGTTTACAAAATCTTGTAAAATGTAATGAAAATATTGATGTATCAAAAATAAAATTTGTTGACTATAAAAATGTTCAGCCAAAATTAATAATCAGTCTTCATCATTGTTTTTTGACAGTACCTTTGGATGTGCCCCGCATATTGTCAGCCGCTGGACCGATTGCAACCACAACGAGATTAGGTGTCATGGTGTATGGACCGACTGCTGGAACAAATCCTACAACAACAAGACGTGCTCTTCATGCTCGAAGGTACGAAAATAAAGAAGACGACTTACAAAGCTTAAACGTTATGATGAAAAATTATTTTGATATGGAGAGCCTCGGGGTAAAAATAACAACAACAAAACTAATTCCGGCTGATGATGAACGTGCTTTAAAATTGCTAAATGAATTCACAAGGGAAGTGGAATGTCGTCTTTTATGGAAGGAAAATATACCTCCTTTTCCCGAATCATATGAAATGGCCCTAAAACGTTTGTATTGTGTAGAAAAGAAGATGGCTCGTGACAGTGAGTATAGCCGCGTATATTGCCAAAAAATTAATGATTATTTATCCAAAGGCTATACCAGAAAAATTGAAGAAAATGAAAAGCCGGTAAACAATGGCCATGTGTTTTATTTGCCGCACTTTGGGGTGCAAAATATAAACAAAAAAGGAATTCGTATTGTTTTCGACGCCGCAGCCGAGGTCCACAATATTTCATTGAACAAGTGCCTTTTGAGTGGACCAGACATAAACAATACGCTTATCTCAACAATTTTTAAATTTCGAGAAGCTCCAATTGCTGTATGTGGATATATTAAGGAAATGTTCCACCAGGTAAAAATCGCCAAAATCAAAGATTCTTGTGGAGGAATGGAGACAAGAATAAAAAGGTCGACATTTATGTAATGGAACGCATGATATTTGGTGCGACGTGCTCACCAGCTATAACTCAATTCGTCAAAAATATGAATGCCAAAAAATATTTGAAGCCGCCTCCTCGAGCCGTAAACGCAATACTCGAAAGACATTACGTTGACGATTACGTCGATTGTTTCCAAACTGAAAATGAAGCAGTGCAAGTGGTAAAAGATGTTATTAAAATCCATGGTGCTGGAGGATTCGAACTGAGAAATATGATATCAAATTCAGAAAAAGTTTTGGAATCTTGTGGGCAATCGGCCAGTGGAATAGACGACAGCCGTGAGTTTTTAAGCAAAGATAATATTGAAAGAATTTTGGGTATACACTGGTTACCAAATGTAGACATATTTTGCTTCCGTTTAAATTTTCATAAAGTGGAAAGATCTATTTTAGAATTTGCCAAAGTGCCTTCCAAGCGTGAGATGCTTTCTCTAAATATGTCAATTTATGACCCATTTGGATTTTTGTGTGATTTCATGATTACATCCAAAGTTTTGATGCAAAGAGTATGGAAAGCAGGTATAGAGTGGGACGAGGAGTTGCCGATTGAAATTTATAATCATTGGAAATTGTGGTTAATGGAACTTAAAAGGCTGGAACAGTTTACTATATCTCGTTGCTATTTTAATGAATTTTTAAAATGTAAAGTAGACTTACACATATTTGCAGATGCGAGCGAAGAGGCGATGGCGACTGTTGCATATTGGCGTGTGGTAAGTGTGGATGAAATAAAAGTTATTTTCGTGATGGGAAAATCTTCTTGTGCCCCTACAATATATCATACTATACCCAAACTAGAACTGCAGGCAGCAGTTATGGGTGTCCGGATGAAGGATTTAATAATTTCTAATCATACAAAAAATATTAATAAAATTTATTTTTGGACAGATTCCCATACTGTCATACGATGGATTAATTCTGACCACCGGAAATATAAACAATACGTGGCCAATAGGGTGGCAGAAATTTTGGAAGGCAGCGGAATGGATAATTGGAATTGGTGTCCTGGAACAAAAAACCCAGCTGATGAAGCAACACGGGCTAAATATCCCATAAAGTACGAGGCGGACGGACGGTGGAAAAACGGACCAGATTTTTTGAAATTGGATGAATCCCAGTGGCCAACAGAATCAAACATGGAAAATTATGAAGATTCTACCAATTCCGAATTGAGATCAAAATTTGTCTTTCTGGTGGCTCGTCAGGTTTGTTCCATAATTCCTGATATTAATCGATTTTCAAAATATTCCAGATTAAAACGTACAATGGCTTGGGTACATCGTTACATACAAAATTTATATCGGAAAATCAAGAATATTGGCTTAATTAAAGGCGAGTTGTCTGTTGAAGAAAATGCATGGGCTGAGATGTATTTATGTCGACGTATTCAAAGTGAAGTTTTTTCTGAAGAAATTGCTGATATTGGACAACAAGGGCATGTGGGTAAAGACAGTAAAATAAAGATGTTGAACCCACGCATCGGTGAAGATGGATTATTGAGAGTATCTGGACGTATTCAGAATGCACCAAGTCTATCCATCCAGTCAAAAAATCCCATCATTCTTCCAAATCAACATTGCTTTACACGCCTGCTAGTGGAGTCGTATCATGTAAAATTTTGCCACATCAATATGTCAACTGTAATAAGTGAAGTGCGATTGAAGTTTTGGGTACCATCAATTCGTCGTTTGTTGAACAGTATACAATCTCGATGTCAAGTTTGCCGCATACGAAGGGCGAAGCCTCGTCAACCACAAATGGCCCCTTTGCCGATAGACCGTGTAACTCCATATATTCGTGCCTTCACTCACACCGGTGTGGATTATTTTGGACCTATTAATGTCACCATTCGTCGCCAACGAGAGAAGAGGTGGATCGCCTTATTCACCTGTTTGACCATACGTGCTATCCACTTGGAGATAGCGCCTGATCTTTCCAGTGATTCCTGTCTACTTTGCATCAGAAATTTTATAAATCGTAGAGGTGTGCCACTTGTAATCCGTAGTGACAACGGCACTAATTTTATTGGAATTGAAAAAGAATTGCAGGGTGAGCAAAATTTTATTGATAATAATAAAATGTCTTCGTCCCTTACAGCATTGGGCATTCAATGGAAATTCAACACTCCTGCAAATCCTAGCGAAGGTGGTGCCTGGGAGAGACTAGTGCAGTGGGTGAAGAAGGCCCTTTATGCGATGTTGCGCGAACATTCACCACGGCTGGAGACTCTACAAAGCTTTTTAATAGAAGCTGAGAATATGATAAATTCTCGACCATTGACACATTTGGCTGTTACACCGGAGGACCCTGACCCACTGACACCAAACCACTTTTTATTGGGCTGTGCCAATTCGACCCAAACGCCAGCGCCATACGAACCTCGTTTAATGTGTCTGAGAAAGCAGTGGAGAATTGTCAAAAATTTGAAGAACGGGCTGTGGCACCAATGGGTTAGAGAACACATTAAGGATTTAAAGAAGAAGATAGCACCAGCCGTGGGAATTTTGTATAAGTTTAAAAATAAACTAAGTATGAAGGTAAAGTTAATGATTTACCAGGCATTGATACACTCCCATTTGAACTATTTGGCAATTGTATATGCATTCAATAAGAATTGTGCTGCTATGAGATCTTTGCAACGTATGCAGAATAAGGCCTTAAAAATACTATATGGTCTACCTTTAACATACCCAACAATCTCATTGTACAATGATGTTTCGAAAACTATACTGCCTATTTATGGATTATATGAATGTCAAGCTTTAATATTCGTTTACAGAAACATACATAATATCGGACATCAAACGATTGTTTTTTCTCAAAACCAACTTGAATTCAATACGCGAAATCAGTCTAATCTTCGAATTCCAAGATGTAGATTGGAAAGATGTAAACAAAGAATTGATTATAGGGGAGGAGTAAAATTTAACAATTTACCCATTAACGTAAAGAATTTCTGTCTTCAAAACTAGACGTAAGTCGTATTTATGTGAAAGATTTGAAACGCTTCTTTTGTAAGTCAAGTAATTTTGAAATAACATTAATTTGAAGTCCTTATTGTTATTATTTCATTTTCTTTTGACTAACCTATAGGTTTTGTATTGTATCTATTGCCAACTTGCCTCTTTAAAGCCTTTAATTGGCGCTGAGGCCGCATTTTACTGAGCTTAATATATTATATGAATTATTTAAATAAAAAAAAAAATACTTACCTGAGCTCACTAGACGTACTAAGTGGTGTCTGCCAACTCATCCCCTAAACATAGGAAGCCTTGTTTTCATATGCGACTCCGACCTTCCTCGATCTCAATGAAAACGCGGCAGAATTGTTGAGCTATTTACTGGCAAAGATGGCGTGGCGCGTTCGGCAAAAGTTAGCACCAGTTCTGGAGTTTATAGAAGGCCAATTTCCAAGCTCGCTGTTTTGGATGTCGATGCCAGCGGAGATGTTGGTGAAGCCTCCCCATCCGGGTCATTTCACGGGGTGGAGGATGTCAATGATGGCACCCCTAAAGATGGCAACACTAAAATGGGCAATGCGAGTGGGTTCGATGGGGTTTGAACCGCATCCGCTGAACAATAATTTTATTGATATTCATTATATACATTATATACCTTTGTTTGTATTCGTAATTTGTTAGCGTTCCTTTTTTCATATAAAAGCCCTTCAGGCCTTGATTTTGTCCCTTTCTGCTGGACACAAAAAACATGTAAAGGCCGGTATGCACCTCTAGCGAAATTTTCGGTAGCAAAAATTTATTTAAGTCTACAACAAAAAAACAGGGCTGTGTACACAAATTTTAAACCAGCTAATCGCTTTTAAAAATTGTTAATATATGTTCCAAATATTCCTGAAATAAATTGTTTATTATTTACAGACCTTTTAAACTTTTACGCACACAATGATTGTAATAAATTAAATGTTTGCTGCCAAAATATGCTTTTGACAACCCTGTTATTTTTTATTAGAGGTGCGTACCAGCTTACGAAATTGAACGCTACCGAAAATTTCGTTAGCATAAATAGCAATGCATTTCTTATGGGAATGAAATTTTTCGCCAGAGGTGCATACCGGACTTAAGCATTGTAATAATCTTTAAATTTTCATTGTATTTTATATAATTCTTTTATAGCAAATAAACAACAATCATCCTTTGTACATCCAACCTTTAAGCAATTCGAGTTTTCGTTGGAATTGTATTACCGCCAAGATTGGTATACTTTGGGTGGTTTATTTCGTGTCAGATGCAGAGAGGACATTTTTATTTGATGTTTTATTTGAAGTTTAACCCGACGAAGTTGCCGATTTATGTGATGCTTAAAACCAAAATTTTATTGATGCCGACAAGCTTATTAGCTGTTTAATGCCGCCAAAAGCCGAAATTCGATGATTATAAGCAGTTAATTTATTATTGTATTGCCGTAAACATAATTTATTGTTTGATAAGAAGCACAAATTTATTAAGCAAGGCCGTAACAATAGTCGCCGTTACAACCTGTCTATGTGTAATGTATTTCTGAAGGAATTTGCCAATTATTGTCCTCAGAATTTTGTTTGTGAAGCTGTGTTCCGTATTGGTTTGAATTCTGCCCTGTCTATTTAATGTCAAGGATCAAGCGATCGAATCAAGGTAAACCCTCAGCCCGTTTTGACCAATACCTCGTCGATATGAGCCTATTACATTCGCCACCAAATACCCCATCAATTTCTTCAAATGCAATGCTCCTCAATCAAGGAAACGTAAGTACACAGCCAATTCTTGAGCCGGAGGAATCTACAAACAAGCAGTCTGCTGGCAGAGAAGTCGAAGGGAAAAAAGAAGTTAATAGCCAAAAACAACAAAAGCCAAAAGTCGTCGATTCATCGGGTGAGTTAGAAAAGCAAGTGAAAAATATGCAAGAAGTGCAACAACAAACACAGCAGCAGATGTTACAGATGCAGCAGCAGATGTTACAAATGCAGACAATGCTGCAAAATCAATTAAAATCACAAGAAAGCCAAATGCTGCAATTAAAGAAAGATGTGGTTGACATATTGACTTCGCAGCAAGCGCAGCCGTCCGTCCAGAGTACTCAGCCAACACAACAGCAGCCGTCGACATTGGAGTCAATAAATATACACAATTTATCAATACCGCCGCCACAGTCAACCACCACCGCCGCCAATAATGCCACAATTAGTCTCGCCATCGCAAGTAACGCAACAATTTCAGCAACCGCCATTGGGTTTGCAATGTGAACCAGCCCAGGAGCAACGAAATAGTGTTTTAAACACTCCAAACCCTTATTATATTAATTTGCCACAAAAGAAAATTTACCCTCTTCCAATATTTTCAGGCTTACCCGAACAATGGCCAACTTTCGCCGAATCGTTCTACAATACAACCGATGAATTCCAGTATAATAATTTGCACAATATAATGCGCCTAAAAGAATCATTGAAAGGAAGTGTCCGTGAGTCTGTTGAATGTTTATTGGGAAGCTCTGAAAATGTTGCAGCTGTAATGAGTCATTTAAAGGAAACTTTCGGCAGACCGGAACAACTCATAAAAAGCCAGATCGACAAAGTCAGAAAAATTCCGCGTTTGGTGAATGATAATTTGGAAGCCTTGGTAAGTTTCGCCAACAAGACATCAACCATGGCAACATTCCTGAAGAACGCTCGTGTTGAGCATCACCTGTACAATCCATCATTGTTGAGTGTGCGAAGGAGTCTGTACGTCAGTTGGAAAATGTAAACAGTTTATACAAATGAGTACGGACGAAAAGTGGGAAAAAATAAAGAATTTAAAGGTTTGTTTCTGCTGTTTAAAGAAAGGCCATCAGTTAAGAGATTGCAGAAACAAAATTGCCTGTGGAAAAGATGACTGCCAGAAATTCCATCACGTATTACTCCACAATGAAGTTGCTACCGAAGTTGGAAATTCCTCTGCTGTGCCGCAGCCTGAACAAAGAATTTGTCACGCTGTGGGTGAAACCGGTAACATTCTATTTCAGATTTTACCGGTCAAATTATATGGAAAAAATAAAATTATTTCCACTTACGCCTTTGTAGACGACGGTGCAAGCGTTTCTATGGTTGATAGTAAGATTGCTAATGAATTGGATTTGCAAGGTAAAAAGCAAAAATTATCACTTCAATGGCTTAATGAGCATTGTGTGGCACAAAATTGTGAAGTCATTGAAATGACTATTAGTGGAGTTGGAGCTGGAGACAAGCGGTATACTATGAAAAATGTTTATACAACGTCCAATTTATCTTTGCCAATTCAAAGTTGTAGTTTACAAAATCTTGTAAAATGTAATGAAAATATTGATGTATCAAAAATAAAATTTGTTGACTATATAAATGTTCAGCCAAAATTAATAATCAGTCTTCATCATTGTTTTTTGACAGTACCTTTGGATGTGCCCCGCATATTGTCAGCCGCTGGACCGATTGCAACCACAACGAGATTAGGTGTCATGGTGTATGGACCGACTGCTGGAACAAATCCTACAACAACAAGACGTGCTCTTCATGCTCGAAGGTACGAAAATAAAGAAGACGACTTACAAAGCTTAAACGTTATGATGAAAAATTATTTTGATATGGAGAGCCTCGGGGTAAAAATAACAACAACAAAACTAATTCCGGCTGATGATGAACGTGCTTTAAAATTGCTAAATGAATTCACAAGGGAAGTGGGTGGCAGATATTAATGTCGTCTTTTATGGAAGGAAAATATACCTCCTTTTCCCGAATCATATGAAATGGCCATAAAACGTTTGTATTGTGTAGAAAAGAAGATGGCTCGTGACAGTGAGTATAGCCGCGTATATTGCCAAAAAATTAATGATTATTTATCCAAAGGCTATACCAGAAAAATTGAAGAAAATGAAAAGCCGATAAACAATGGCCGTGTGTTTTATTTGCCGCACTTTGGGGTGCAAAATATAAACAAAAAAGGAATTCGTATTGTTTTCGACGCCGCAGCCGAGGTCCACAATATTTCATTGAACAAGTGCCTTTTGAGTGGACCAGACATAAACAATACGCTTATCTCAACAATTTTTAAATTTCGAGAAGCTCCAATTGCTGTATGTGGATATATTAAGGAAATGTTCCACCAGGTAAAAATCGCCAAAGAGGACCAAGACTGTCAAAGATTCTTGTGGAGGAATGGAGACAAGAATAAAAAGGTCGACATTTATGTAATGGAACGCATGATATTTGGTGCGACGTGCTCACCAGCTATAGCTCAATTCGTCAAAAATATGAATGCCAAAAAATATTTGAAGCCGTCTCCTCGAGCCGTAAACGCAATACTCGAAAGACATTACGTTGACGATTACGTCGATTGTTTCCAAACTGAAAATGAAGCAGTGCAAGTGGTAAAAGATGTTATTAAAATCCATGGTGCTGGAGGATTCGAAATGAGAAATATGATATCAAATTCAGAAAAAGTTTTGGAATCTTGTGGGCAATCGGCCAGTGGAATAGACGACAGCCGTGAGTTTTTAAGCAAAGATAATATTGAAAGAATTTTGGGTATACACTGGTTACCAAATGTAGACATATTTTGCTTCCGTTTAAATTTTCATAAAGTGGAAAGATCTATTTTAGAATTTGCCAAAGTGCCTTCCAAGCGTGAGATGCTTTCTCTAAATATGTCAATTTATGACCCATTTGGATTTTTGTGTGATTTCATGATTACATCCAAAGTTTTGATGCAAAGAGTATGGAAAGCAGGTATAGAGTGGGACGAGGAGTTGCCGATTGAAATTTATAATCATTGGAAATTGTGGTTAATGGAACTTAAAAGGCTGGAACAGTTTACTATATCTCGTTGCTATTTTAATGAATTTTTAAAATGTAAAGTAGACTTACACATATTTGCAGATGCGAGCGAAGAGGCGATGGCGACTGTTGCATATTGGCGTGTGGTAAGTGTGGATGAAATAAAAGTTATTTTCGTGATGGGAAAATCTTCTTGTGCCCCTACAAAATATCATACTATACCCAAACTAGAACTGCAGGCAGCAGTTATGGGTGTCCGGATGAAGGATTTAATAATTTCTAATCGTACAAAAAATATTAATAAAATTTATTTTTGGACAGATTCCCATACTGTCATACGATGGATTAATTCTGACCACCGGAAATATAAACAATACGTGGCCAATAGGGTGGCAGAAATTTTGGAAGGCAGCGGAATGGATAATTGGAATTGGTGTCCTGGAACAAAAAACCCAGCTGATGAAGCAACACGGGCTAAATATCCCATAAAGTACGAGGCGGACGGACGGTGGAAAAACGGACCAGATTTTTTGAAATTGGATGAATCCCAGTGGCCAACAGAATCAAACATGGAAAATTATGAAGATTCTACCAATTCCGAATTGAGATCAAAATTTGTCTTTCTGGTGGCTCGTCAGGTTTGTTCCATAATTCCTGATATTAATCGATTTTCAAAATATTCCAGATTAAAACGTACAATGGCTTGGGTACATCGTTACATACAAAATTTATATCGGAAAATCAAGAATATTGGCTTAATTAAAGGCGAGTTGTCTGTTGAAGAAAATGCATGGGCTGAGATGTATTTATGTCGACGTATTCAAAGTGAAGTTTTTTCTGAAGAAATTGCTGATATTGGACAACAAGGGCATGTGGGTAAAGACAGTAAAATAAAGATGTTGAACCCACGCATCGGTGAAGATGGATTATTGAGAGTATCTGGACGTATTCAGAATGCACCAAGTCTGTCCATCCAGTCAAAAAATCCCATCATTCTTCCAAATCAACATTGCTTTACACGCCTGCTAGTGGAGTCGTATCATGTAAAATTTAATATATCAACTGTAATAAGTGAAGTGCGATTGAAGTTTTGGGTACCATCAATTCGTCGTTTGTTGAACAGTATACAATCTCGATGTCAAGTTTGCCGCATACGAAGGGCGAAGCCTCGTCAACCACAAATGGCCCCTTTGCCGATAGACCGTGTAACTCCATATATTCGTGCCTTCACTCACACCGGTGTGGATTATTTTGGACCTATTAATGTCACCATTCGTCGCCAACGAGAGAAGAGGTGGATCGCCTTATTCACCTGTTTGACCATACGTGCTATCCACTTGGAGATAGCGCCTGATCTTTCCAGTGATTCCTGTCTACTTTGCATCAGAAATTTTATAAATCGTAGAGGTGTGCCACTTGTAATCCGTAGTGACAACGGCACTAATTTTATTGGAATTGAAAAAGAATTGCAGGGTGAGCAAAATTTTATTGATAATAATAAAATGTCTTCGTCCCTTACAGCATTGGGCATTCAATGGAAATTCAACACTCCTGCAAATCCTAGCGAAGGTGGTGCCTGGGAGAGACTAGTGCAGTCGGTGAAGAAGGCCCTTTATGCGATGTTGCGCGAACATTCACCACGGCTGGAGACTCTACAAAGCTTTTTAATAGAAGCTGAGAATATGATAAATTCTGGACCATTGACACATTTGGCTGTTACACCGGAGGACCCTGACCCACTAACACCAAACCACTTTTTATTGGGCTGTGCCAATTCGACCCAAACGCCAGCGCCATACGAACCTCGTTTAATGTGTCTGAGAAAGCAGTGGAGAATTGTCAAAAATTTGAAGAACGGGCTGTGGCACCAATGGGTTAGAGAACACATTAAGGATTTAAAGAAGAAGATAGCACCAGCCGTGGGAATTTTGTATAAGTTTAAAAATAAACTAAGTATGAAGGTAAAGTTAATGATTTACCAGGCATTGATACACTCCCATTTGAACTATTTGGCAATTGTATATGCATTCAATAAGAATTGTGCTGCTATGAGATCTTTGCAACGTATGCAGAATAAGGCCTTAAAAATAGTATATGGTCTACCTTTAACATACCCAACAATCTCATTGTACAATGATGTTTCGAAAACTATACTGCCTATTTATGGATTATATGAATGTCAAGCTTTAATATTCGTTTACAGAAACATACATAATATCGGACATCAAACGATTGTTTTTTCTCAAAACCAACTTGAATTCAATACGCGAAATCAGTCTAATCTTCGAATTCCAAGATGTAGATTGGAAAGATGTAAACAAAGAATTGATTATAGGGGAGGAGTAAAATTTAACAATTTACCCATTAACGTAAAGAATTCGGAAAGAATTTCTGTCTTCAAAACTAGATGTAAGTCGTATTTATGTGAAAGATTTGAAACGCTTCTTTTGTAAGTCAAGTAATTTTGAAATAACATTAATTTGAAGTCCTTATTGTTATTATTTCATTTTCTTTTGACTAACCTATAGGTTTTGTATTGTATCTATTGCCAACTTGCCTCTTTAAAGCCTTTAATTGGCGCTGAGGCCGCATTTTACTGAGCTTAATATATTATATGAATTATTTAAATAAAAAAAAAAAAAATACTTACCTGAGCTCACTAGACGTACTAAGTGGTGTCTGCCAACTCATCCCCTAAACATAGGAAGCCTTGTTTTCATATGCGACTCCGACCTTCCTCGATCTCAATGGAAACGCGGCAGAATTGTTGAGCTATTTACTGGCAAAGATGGCGTGGCGCGTTCGGCAAAAGTTAGCACCAGTTCTGGAGTTTATAGAAGGCCAATTTCCAAGCTCGCTGTTTTGGATGTCGATGCCAGCGGAGATGTTGGTGAAGCCTCCCCATCCGGGTCATTTCACGGGGTGGAGGATGTCAATGATGGCACCCCTAAAGATGGCAACACTAAAATGGGCAATGCGAGTGGGTTCGATGGGGTTTGAACCGCATCCGCTGAACAATAATTTTATTGATATTCATTATATACATTATATACCTTTGTTTGTATTCGTAATTTGTTAGCGTTCCTTTTTTCATATAAAAGCCCTTCAGGCCTTGATTTTGTCCCTTTCTGCTGGACACAAAAAACATGTAAGCATTGTAATAATCTTTAAATTTTCATTGTATTTTATATAATTCTTTTATAGCAAATAAACAACAATCATCCTTTGTACATCCAACCTTTAAGCAATTCGAGTTTTCGTTGGAATTGTATTACCGCCAAGATTGGTATACTTTGGGTGGTTTATTTCGTGTCAGATGCAGAGAGGACATTTTTATTTGATGTTTTATTTGAAGTTTAACCCGACGAAGTTGCCGATTTATGTGATGCTTAAAACCAAAATTTTATTGATGCCGACAAGCTTATTAGCTGTTTAATGCCGCCAAAAGCCGAAATTCGATGATTATAAGCAGTTAATTTATTATTGTATTGCCGTAAACATAATTTATTGTTTGATAAGAAGCACAAATTTATTAAGCAAGGCCGTAACAATAGTCGCCGTTACAACCTGTCTATGTGTAATGTATTTCTGAAGGAATTTGCCAATTATTGTCCTCAGAATTTTGTTTGTGAAGCTGTGTTCCGTATTGGTTTGAATTCTGCCCTGTCTATTTAATGTCAAGGATCAAGCGATCGAATCAAGGTAAACCCTCAGCCCGTTTTGACCAATACCTCGTCGATATGAGCCTATTACATTCGCCACCAAATACCCCATCAATTTCTTCAAATGCAATGCTCCTCAATCAAGGAAACGTAAGTACGCAGCCAATTCTTGAGCCGGAGGAATCTACAAACAAGCAGTCTGCTGGCAGAGAAGTCGAAGGGAAAAAAGAAGTTAATAGCCAAAAACAACAAAAGCCAAAAGTCGTCGATTCATCGGGTGAGTTAGAAAAGCAAGTGAAAAATATGCAAGAAGTGCAACAACAAACACAGCAGCAGATGTTACAGATGCAGCAGCAGATGTTACAAATGCAGACAATGCTGCAAAATCAATTAAAATCACAAGAAAGCCAAATGCTGCAATTAAAGAAAGATGTGGTTGACATATTGACTTCGCAGCAAGCGCAGCCGTCCGTCCAGAGTACTCAGCCAACACAACAGCAGCCGTCGACATTGGAGTCAATAAATATACACAATTTATCAATACCGCCGCCACAGTCAACCACCACCGCCGCCAATAATGCCACAATTAGTCTCGCCATCGCAAGTAACGCAACAATTTCAGCAACCGCCATTGGGTTTGCAATGTGAACCAGCCCAGGAGCAACGAAATAGTGTTTTAAACACTCCAAACCCTTATTATATTAATTTGCCACAAAAGAAAATTTACCCTCTTCCAATATTTTCAGGCTTACCCGAACAATGGCCAACTTTCGCCGAATCGTTCTACAATACAACCGATGAATTCCAGTATAATAATTTGCACAATATAATGCGCCTAAAAGAATCATTGAAAGGAAGTGTCCGTGAGTCTGTTGAATGTTTATTGGGAAGCTCTGAAAATGTTGCAGCTGTAATGAGTCATTTAAAGGAAACTTTCGGCAGACCGGAACAACTCATAAAAAGCCAGATCGACAAAGTCAGAAAAATTCCGCGTTTGGTGAATAATAATTTGGAAGCCTTGGTAAGTTTCGCCAACAAGACATCAACCATGGCAACATTCCTGAAGAACGCTCGTGTTGAGCATCACCTGTACAATCCATCATTGTTGAGTGAACTATTTGCCAAATTGCCAATGAATCGTCAAATGGAGTGGGGAGAGAAATGTCTCTCGCTAAAAGAATCACCATCTGTTTTGGACTTCAGTCAATGGTTGGAAACATTGCGCCGAGTTGCTAACATCGTCCACGATACTCTACCATACGCACCAAACGTCTCCACTAATCGTCGCCAAACCACAAACCCAAGCCGTAAGTTTGCATGCGTCGCCGTTAAAAATTGTGTTGTGTGCGAAGGAGTCTGTACGTCAGTTGGAAAATGTAAACAGTTTATACAAATAAGTACGGACGAAAAGTGGGAAAAAATAAAGAATTTAAAGGTTTGTTTCTGCTGTTTAAAGAAAGGCCATCAGTTAAGAGATTGCAGAAACAAAATTGCCTGTGGAAAAGATGACTTCCAGAAATTCCATCACGTATTACTCCACAATGAAGTTGCTACCGAAGTTGGAAATTCCTCTGCTGTGCCGCAGCCTGAACAAAGAATTTGTCACGCTGTGGGTGAAACCGGTAACATTCTATTTCAGATTTTACCGGTCAAATTATATGGAAAAAATAAAATTATTTCCACTTACGCCTTTGTAGACGACGGTGCAAACGTTTCTATGGTTGATAGTAAGATTGCTAATGAATTGGATTTGCAAGGTAAAAAGCAAAAATTATCACTTCAATGGCTTAATGAGCATTGTGTGGCACAAAATTGTGAAGTCATTGAAATGACTATTAGTGGAGTTGGAGCTGGAGACAAGCGGTATACTATGAAAAATGTTTATACAACGTCCAATTTATCTTTGCCAATTCAAAGTTGTAGTTTACAAAATCTTGTAAAATGTAATGAAAATATTGATGTATCAAAAATAAAATTTGTTGACTATAAAAATGTTCAGCCAAAATTAATAATCAGTCTTCATCATTGTTTTTTGACAGTACCTTTGGATGTGCCCCGCATATTGTCAGCCGCTGGACCGATTGCAACCACAACGAGATTAGGTGTCATGGTGTATGGACCGACTGCTGGAACAAATCCTACAACAACAAGACGTGCTCTTCATGCTCGAAGGTACGAAAATAAAGAAGACGACTTACAAAGCTTAAACGTTATGATGAAAAATTATTTTGATATGGAGAGCCTCGGGGTAAAAATAACAACAACAAAACTAATTCCGGCTGATGATGAACGTGCTTTAAAATTGCTAAATGAATTCACAAGGGAAGTGGGTGGCAGATATGAATGTCGTCTTTTATGGAAGGAAAATATACCTCCTTTTCCCGAATCATATGAAATGGCCCTAAAACGTTTGTATTGTGTAGAAAAGAAGATGGCTCGTGACAGTGAGTATAGCCGCGTATATTGCCAAAAAATTAATGATTATTTATCCAAAGGCTATACCAGAAAAATTGAAGAAAATGAAAAGCCGGTAAACAATGGCCGTGTGTTTTATTTGCCGCACTTTGGGGTGCAAAATATAAACAAAAAAGGAATTCGTATTGTTTTCGACGCCGCAGCCGAGGTCCACAATATTTCATTGAACAAGTGCCTTTTGAGTGGACCAGACATAAACAATACGCTTATCTCAACAATTTTTAAATTTCGAGAAGCTCCAATTGCTGTATGTGGATATATTAAGGAAATGTTCCACCAGGTAAAAATCGCCAAAATCAAAAATTCTTGTGGAGGAATGGAGACAAGAATAAAAAGGTCGACATTTATGTAATGGAACGCATGATATTTGGTGCGACGTGCTCACCAGCTATAACTCAATTCGTCAAAAATATGAATGCCAAAAAATATTTGAAGCCGTCTCCTCGAGCCGTAAACGCAATACTCGAAAGACATTACGTTGACGATTACGTCGATTGTTTCCAAACTGAAAATGAAGCAGTGCAAGTGGTAAAAGATGTTATTAAAATCCATGGTGCTGGAGGATTCGAACTGAGAAATATGATATCAAATTCAGAAAAAGTTTTGGAATCTTGTGGGCAATCGGCCAGTGGAATAGACGACAGCGGTGAGTTTTTAAGCAAAGATAATATTGAAAGAATTTTGGGTATACACTGGTTACCAAATGTAGACATATTTTGCTTCCGTTTAAATTTTCATAAAGTGGAAAGATCTATTTTAGAATTTGCCAAAGTGCCTTCCAAGCGTGAGATGCTTTCTCTAAATATGTCAATTTATGACCCATTTGGATTTTTGTGTGATTTCATGATTACATCCAAAGTTTTGATGCAAAGAGTATGGAAAGCAGGTATAGAGTGGGACGAGGAGTTGCCGATTGAAATTTATAATCATTGGAAATTGTGGTTAATGGAACTTAAAAGGCTGGAACAGTTTACTATATCTCGTTGCTATTTTAATGAATTTTTAAAATGTAAAGTAGACTTACACATATTTGCAGATGCGAGCGAAGAGGCGATGGCGACTGTTGCATATTGGCGTGTGGTAAGTGTGGATGAAATAAAAGTTATTTTCGTGATGGGAAAATCTTCTTGTGCCCCTACAATATATCATACTATACCCAAACTAGAACTGCAGGCTGCAGTTATGGGTGTCCGGATGAAGGATTTAATAATTTCTAATCATACAAAAAATATTAATAAAATTTATTTTTGGACAGATTCCCATACTGTCATACGATGGATCAATTCTGACCACCGGAAATATAAACAATACGTGGCCAATAGGGTGGCAGAAATTTTGGAAGGCAGCGGAATGGATAATTGGAATTGGTGTCCTGGAACAAAAAACCCAGCTGATGAAGCAACACGGGCTAAATATCCCATAAAGTACGAGGCGGACGGACGGTGGAAAAACGGACCAGATTTTTTGAAATTGGATGAATCCCAGTGGCCAACAGAATCAAACATGGAAAATTATGAAGATTCTACCAATTCCGAATTGAGATCAAAATTTGTCTTTCTGGTGGCTCGTCAGGTTTGTTCCATAATTCCTGATATTAATCGATTTTCAAAATATTCCAGATTAAAACGTACAATGGCTTGGGTACATCGTTACATACAAAATTTATATCGGAAAATCAAGAATATTGGCTTAATTAAAGGCGAGTTGTCTGTTGAAGAAAATGCATGGGCTGAGATGTATTTATGTCGACGTATTCAAAGTGAAGTTTTTTCTGAAGAAATTGCTGATATTGGACAACAAGGGCATGTGGGTAAATACAGTAAAATAAAGATGTTGAACCCACGCATCGGTGAAGATGGATTATTGAGAGTATCTGGACGTATTCAGAATGCACCAAGTCTGTCCATCCAGTCAAAAAATCCCATCATTCTTCCAAACCAACATTGCTTTACACGCCTGCTAGTGGAGTCGTATCATGTAAAATTTTGCCACATTAATATGTCAATTGTAATAAGTGAAGTGCGATTGAAGTTTTGGGTACCATCAATTCGTCGTTTGTTGAACAGTATACAATCTCGATGTCAAGTTTGCCGCATACGAAGGGCGAAGCCTCGTCAACCACAAATGGCCCCTTTGCCGATAGACCGTGTAACTCCATATATTCGTGCCTCCACTTACACCGGTGTGGATTATTTTGGACCTATTAATGTCACCATTCGTCGCCAACGAGAGAAGAGGTGGATCGCCTTATTCACCTGTTTGACCATACGTGCTATCCACTTGGAGATAGCGCCTGATCTTTCCAGTGATTCCTGTCTACTTTGCATCAGAAATTTTATAAATCGTAATCCGTAGTGACAACGGCACTAATTTTATTGGAATTGAAAAAGAATTGCAGGGTGAGCAAAATTTTATTGATAATAATAAAATGTCTTCGTCCCTTACAGCATTGGGCATTCAATGGAAATTCAACACTCCTGCAAATCCTAGCGAAGGTGGTGCCTGGGAGAGACTAGTGCAGTCGGTGAAGAAGGCCCTTTATGCGATGTTGCGCGAACATTCATCACGGCTGGAGACTCTACAAAGCTTTTTAATAGAAGCTGAGAATATGATAAATTCTCGACCATTGACACATTTGGCTGTTACACCGGAGGACCCTGACCCACTGACACCAAACCACTTTTTATTGGGCTGTGCCAATTCGACCCAAACGCCAGCGCCATACGAACCTCGTTAAATGTGTCTGAGAAAGCAGTGGAGAATTGTCAAAAATTTGAAGAACGGGCTGTGGCACCAATGGGTTAGAGAATACTTACCTGAGCTCACTATACATACAAAGTGGTGTCTGCCAACTCATCCCCTAAACATAGGAAGCGTTGTTTTCATATGCGACTCCGACCTTCCTCGATCTCAATGGAAACGCGGCAGAATTGTTGAGCTATTTACTGGCAAAGATGGCGTGGCGCGTTCGGCAAAAGTTAGCACCAGTTCTGGAGTTTATAGAAGGCCAATTTCCAAGCTCGCTGTTTTGGATGTCGATGCCAGCGGAGATGTTGGTGAAGCCTCCCCATCCGGGTCATTTCACGGTGTGGAGGATGTCAATGATGGCACCCCTAAAGATGGCAAGGCTAAAATGGGCAATGCGAGTGGGTTCGATGGGGTTTGAACCGCATCCGCTGAACAATAATTTTATTGATATTCATTATATACATTATATACCTTTATATACATTATATACAAAAAACATGTAAGCATTGTAATAATCTTTAAATTTTCATTGTATTTTATATAATTCTTTTATAGCAAATAAACAACAATCATCCTTTGTACATCCAACCTTTAAGCAATTCGAGTTTTCGTTGGAATTGTATTACCGCCAAGATTGGTATACTTTGGGTGGTTTATTTCGTGTCAGATGCAGAGAGGACATCAAGTGTGCCGAGTTTGGTTGAGATCGGTTCAGATTTATGTACCACACAAACATACATTTAGAGAAATTCAAGAGTTAGTGAGGTTTAGTGCAATTTTTTTGTGCATTTTACTGATCAACGGTCTAAATATATCGTTGGATACATTGTTGGACGTGTTTTCAAGTTGCTCCAATTAAAATTAAAATTTCATTGTGAATATCTCGCTTGTGTTAAAATCGTAATCCGTAGTGACAACGGCACTAATTTTATTGGAATTGAAAAAGAATTGCAGGGTGAGCAAAATTTTATTGATAATAATAAAATGTCTTCGTCCCTTACAGCATTGGGCATTCAATGGAAATTCAACACTCCTGCAAATCCTAGCGAAGGTGGTGCCTGGGAGAGACTAGTGCAGTCGGTGAAGAAGGCCCTTTATGCGATGTTGCGCGAACATTCATCACGGCTGGAGACTCTACAAAGCTTTTTAATAGAAGCTGAGAATATGATAAATTCTCGACCATTGACACATTTGGCTGTTACACCGGAGGACCCTGACCCACTGATACCAAACCACTTTTTATTGGGCTGTGCCAATTCGACCCAAACGCCAGCGCCATACGAACCTCGTTAAATGTGTCTGAGAAAGCAGTGGAGAATTGTCAAAAATTTGAAGAACGGGCTGTGGCACCAATGGGTTAGAGAATACTTACCTGAGCTCACTAGACATACTAAGTGGTGTCTGCCAACTCATCCCCTAAACATAGGAAGCGTTGTTTTCATATGCGACTCCGACCTTCCTCGATCTCAATGGAAACGCGGCAGAATTGTTGAGCTATTTACTGGCAAAGATGGCGTGGCGCGTTCGGCAAAAGTTAGCACCAGTTCTGGAGTTTATAGAAGGCCAATTTCCAAGCTCGCTGTTTTGGATGTCGATGCCAGCGGAGATGTTGGTGAAGCCTCCCCATCCGGGTCATTTCACGGTGTGGAGGATGTCAATGATGGCACCCCTAAAGATGGCAAGGCTAAAATGGGCAATGCGAGTGGGTTCGATGGGGTTTGAACCGCATCCGCTGAACAATAATTTTATTGATATTCATTATATACATTATATACCTTTATATACATTATATACAAAAAACATGTAAGCATTGTAATAATCTTTAAATTTTCATTGTATTTTATATAATTCTTTTATAGCAAATAAACAACAATCATCCTTTGTACATCCAACCTTTAAGCAATTCGAGTTTTCGTTGGAATTGTATTACCGCCAAGATTGGTATACTTTGGGTGGTTTATTTCGTGTCAGATGCAGAGAGGACATCAAGTGTGCCGAGTTTGGTTGAGATCGGTTCAGATTTATGTACCACACAAACATACATTTAGAGAAATTCAAGAGTTAGTGAGGTTTAGTGCAATTTTTTGTGCATTTTACTGATCAACGGTCTAAATATATCGTTGGATACATTGTTGGACGTGTTTTCAAGTTGCTCCAATTAAAAATAAAATTTCATTGTGAATATCTCGCTTGTGTTAAAACCGGTGCTTAACGTGATCTAAAGCTTTTGCATTCTGTTCGATATATTTCGTTTGAGCTGTTTTGTGTGGAAAGCTGTATTTTTATAAAGTTTTATAAAACTGCAAACCATCGAAAACAATACAAATATTTCAGTTTTTGTTGTTGTTTCGTGGTTTCTGTAGACAAAGAGAAAAGGCGCTTTGACCTGTGGGTACACAAATTAGAAACGTCAGCTTACTCCTCACTCAATAGTGTTGGCCAGCGAAACGTCATTCCACTGTTCTCCTTCTGTTTTGATTGATAAAAGCTCACTTCAAAAGTTTTTCTGTGGTTGTTGATCAGGCTAAGTACTGGTCGTTGAAATAGCTAAGTACTGAATTTACTAACCTAAACTCAACTCTGATTTTGTATATGCCTAGAAGTATACTTTGGATTTTACGTATTAAATTTCACTTTTGATTTCAAGTCTGAATCATATATTTATTCATTGCGAAATTGTTGGAAATATACTTGCGTCCACATTTTTGTCTTTGACATATTAAGAAAAATTGAAAAATGGCTTGCCCTATACCGTCGTGTCGTATCACTAAATTGGATGAACAAATGATTTCGTGCTGGATTTGTTCAACAAGTTACCATTCAAAATGTGCGCAATTAGCAGCACGCACAATTGACAACTTACGTGAAGATAAGGGTCTGCGGTGGTGCTGTGAAAAGTGCAAACATATTGATGGCGAGTTTTTTTACCTTTTTTAAAAACTGTAGAGCCAGACTCGATGATATTTCGAGGGATTTTGATTTGATCTCAGATCGCTTTAAAAAATATAAGAATCTTCTTGATAATTCTTCAAACTTGGACATAGTGTTACAATCACCAACTGAAAATTCCAGAAAAAGGAAGAAATCTAAATCTAACAAGAATTCATCTAACAATGAGATTGAAACAATTTCTCCGACACTAGTTAACGCCAATAATAATATTCAGGATTCAGAGACTGTTGTCATTCCTACTAACAAAGCTGAAACTGCACCTTTACCTATTCCACCTATTATTATTACCCCGTCGCATTCGAATTCAATGAACACTGGAACAGTAGTGGCACCAGCTACTGTGTTAACTGATACTAATGCATTCTTTTCTCCTTTTAATACACCTACAAATCAATCGCCTGCTGGTTCAGCTCCAAAACCTTTAAGGGTCTTACCCCCAATGAAAACCATTTTTGCTGCCCGTTTTGCTCCAGAAACAACAGAGGATGATATTCATTTCTACATAAAATCAAAACTGAATGCAAATGTAGACATTAAGGTATCTAAACTGCAATTTGTAGAGAGGAGGAACAAGTCGTCATTCAAAATTTTCGTACCTGAGGACATTTTTGACACAGTGGTCAATCCGGAATTCTGGCCTTACAGAGCTGTGGTGCATGAATTTGTTTTTAGAGATAGAGTTGCCCGTTTACCTGTACGTCCCGTTGAGCAATCAAAAAACTGAATAAAACCCTGTCTGATACGAATTTTACTTTAGTTTATCAGAATGTTAGGGGACTTAACACAAAATTATGCAACCTATATACGGATAGCTTTGGCTTTGATTATGATTTGATTATAATTACTGAAACCTGGCTTCAAAGTAATATCTTAAATACTGAAAACTTATGCGACAAGTACCAAATTTATAGATGTGACCGCACAAATGGTTTGAAGAAATCTGGTGGCGGCGTCCTAATTGCTGTTTCTTCGAAATTTGCTTCATCAAAAATTGATATTCCAAATGAACTTCAAATTGAATATGTAGGAGTGAAAATAAGGTGCGGCCATAATTCATTATTTGTGACTTGCTCCTATATTCCTCCTGGTTCTTGTAACGATGTTTATAATGCTCATTTGACTGCTATCCAATCGGTCCTATCTACTGCGAGATCCTCTGATTTGATTGTTTTGTCTGGTGATTTTAACATTCCATCTATTACATGGAAATATTGTGAGGAAATGAATTACTCCGTACCAATGCTAAGAAATGGATATCAATCTGAATTTGTTGAAAACTTGTTAAAAGATGGTCTTTTTCAAATTAGCAACATACAAAATTCGAATAATAAATTACTTGATTTATTTTTTACAAATGAACTAAAAGATGTGTTTTTATCACGCGTCAATGCCGTAGTAAATCCTGAAGATGTTCATCGTCCCACTGTCTGTATGGATATAAATATGTCTTTTTCGAGATCTATGCGAAAAAAACTCGTATTGAAAACTGATAAAATATTCTCTTTTAATAGAACTGATTACGAAAAACTGAACTCATTACTATTAAATGTGGATTGGAATAAAATCTTACCAGAAATCTTGATGAATCAATAAATACATTTTATGAAACTTTGAATTCATTCATAGCCCAATCTGTTCCATTAATTCGAATAACTTCTCACACTGGTCCACCTTGGAATGACAGTAAATTACGTAACTTGAAGAATAGAAAGAATAAACTTTATAAAAAGTATAAAAAATCTGGATCTGTGACTGACTATGCAAACTACTCAATTGCTCGTTCAGAATACAACCTGTGGTATAAACAATCCTATAACAATTATTTATCGAAAATTAAAAATGAACTGAAGCTTAATCCAAAGTCATTTTACAGATTTGTTAATTCTAAACGTCAATCAAATGTGTATCCAAGAACCCTTCACTATGGTGCTGTTGAAGGGGATGATAATGAATCTATATGTAATTTGTTTTCAAAGTTCTTTGCAACAACTTATTGCCATAAGGATTTCAAGCAATCTGATGCGTACCCATATAAGATAGAGGAATATTCGACATTCACTACTCCATTTATTTCTCCTGATATTGTGATGAGTTATATGGAAAAGATAAAATGTTCATATCGCCCGGACCCTGATGGGATTCCCAGTAACATCCTCAAATATTGTGCTCATTCTCTTTCGACTGCTCTTTCATTTCTGTTTAATGAATCTTTGCGCACAGGTCACTTTCCTACGTTGTGGAAGAATTCATTTATCATTCCGCTATTTAAAAATGGAAGCAAGTCAGATATTACGAATTATAGAGGCATTGCTAAATTAAGTGCTATTCCAAAACTGTTGGAGAAAATTATTTCTGATATTTTGAATCATCAAGTCTCCTCTCTTCTATCGCCTAAACAACACGGCTTCCGTAAATCTTGTTCGACCATAACAAATATCTTGGAATTGACTACAATGGTTAATGAAGGCTTTAGAGATCGTTTACAGACTGATGTCATTTATACTGATTTTAGTAAGACGTTTGACAAAGTAAACCATTCACTTTTACTGTACAAACTGCATCGCATGGGCTTCAGTGAATTAATGGTATCCTGGCTTGAAAGTTATCTAAAGAATCGTACACAATTTGTAGTATTTGATAACATTATTTCAAAATCAATACATGTGCCTTCTGGTGTTCCACAAGGCAGTCATCTTGGCCCTCTATTGTTCTGCTTATTTATAAATGCCTTCCATCAGCCATTAAATATGGTTACACTCTCATGTATGCTGACGATGTTAAAATTATAAAGGTTATTCGGAATAGTGATGACCAATCCTTACTCCAATCTGATCTGAATAGCATGTACACTTTGGATTTTACGTATTAAATTTCACTTTTGATTTCAAGTCTGAATCATATATTTATTCATTGCGAAATTGTTGGAAATATACTTGCGTCCACATTTTTGTCTTTGACATATTAAGAAAAATTGAAAAATGGCTTGCCCTATACCGTCGTGTCGTATCACTAAATTGGATGAACAAATGATTTCGTGCTGGATTTGTTCAACAAGTTACCATTCAAAATGTGCGCAATTAGCAGCACGCACAATTGACAACTTACGTGAAGATAAGGGTCTGCGGTGGTGCTGTGAAAAGTGCAAACATATTGATGGCGAGTTTTTTTACCTTTTTTAAAAACTGTAGAGCCAGACTCGATGATATTTCGAGGGATTTTGATTTGATCTCAGATCGCTTTAAAAAATATAAGAATCTTCTTGATAATTCTTCAAACTTGGACATAGTGTTACAATCACCAACTGAAAATTCCAGAAAAAGGAAGAAATCTAAATCTAACAAGAATTCATCTAACAATGAGATTGAAACAATTTCTCCGACACTAGTTAACGCCAATAATAATATTCAGGATTCAGAGACTGTTGTCATTCCTACTAACAACGCTGAAACTGCACCTTTACCTATTCCACCTATTATTATTACCCCGTCGCATTCGAATTCAATGAACACTGGAACAGTAGTGGCACCAGCTACTGTGTTAACTGATACTAATGCATTCTTTTCTCCTTTTAATACACCTACAAATCAATCGCCTGCTGGTTCAGCTCCAAAACCTTTAAGGGTCTTACCCCCAATGAAAACCATTTTTGCTGCCCGTTTTGCTCCAGAAACAACAGAGGATGATATTCATTTCTACATAAAATCAAAACTGAATGCAAATGTAGACATTAAGGTATCTAAACTGCAATTTGTAGAGAGGAGGAACAAGTCGTCATTCAAAATTTTCGTACCTGAGGACATTTTTGACACAGTGGTCAATCCGGAATTCTGGCCTTACAGAGCTGTGGTGCATGAATTTGTTTTTAGAGATAGAGTTGCCCGTTTACCTGTACGTCCCGTTGAGCAATCAAAAAACTGAATAAAACCCTGTCTGATACGAATTTTACTTTAGTTTATCAGAATGTTAGGGGACTTAACACAAAATTATGCAACCTATATACGGATAGCTTTGGCTTTGATTATGATTTGATTATAATTACTGAAACCTGGCTTCAAAGTAATATCTTAAATACTGAAAACTTATGCGACAAGTACCAAATTTATAGATGTGACCGCACAAATGGTTTGAAGAAATCTGGTGGCGGCGTCCTAATTGCTGTTTCTTCGAAATTTGCTTCATCAAAAATTGATATTCCAAATGAACTTCAAATTGAATATGTAGGAGTGAAAATAAGGTGCGGCCATAATTCATTATTTGTGACTTGCTCCTATATTCCTCCTGGTTCTTGTAACGATGTTTATAATGCTCATTTGACTGCTATCCAATCGGTCCTATCTACTGCGAGATCCTCTGATTTGATTGTTTTGTCTGGTGATTTTAACATTCCATCTATTACATGGAAATATTGTGAGGAAATGAATTACTCCGTACCAATGCTAAGAAATGGATATCAATCTGAATTTGTTGAAAACTTGTTAAAAGATGGTCTTTTTCAAATTAGCAACATACAAAATTCGAATAATAAATTACTTGATTTATTTTTTACAAATGAACTAAAAGATGTGTTTTTATCACGCGTCAATGCCGTAGTAAATCCTGAAGATGTTCATCGTCCCACTGTCTGTATGGATATAAATATGTCTTTTTCGAGATCTATGCGAAAAAAACTCGTATTGAAAACTGATAAAATATTCTCTTTTAATAGAACTGATTACGAAAAACTGAACTCATTACTATTAAATGTGGATTGGAATAAAATCTTACCAGAAATCTTGATGAATCAATAAATACATTTTATGAAACTTTGAATTCATTCATAGCCCAATCTGTTCCATTAATTCGAATAACTTCTCACACTGGTCCACCTTGGAATGACAGTAAATTACGTAACTTGAAGAATAGAAAGAATAAACTTTATAAAAAGTATAAAAAATCTGGATCTGTGACTGACTATGCAAACTACTCAATTGCTCGTTCAGAATACAACCTGTGGAATAAACAATCCTATAACAATTATTTATCGAAAATTAAAAATGAACTGAAGCTTAATCCAAAGTCATTTTACAGATTTGTTAATTCTAAACGTCAATCAAATGTGTATCCAAGAACCCTTCACTATGGTGCTGTTGAAGGGGATGAAAATGAATCTATATGTAATTTGTTTTCAAAGTTCTTTGCAACAACTTATTGCCATAAGGATTTCAAGCAATCTGATGCGTACCCATATAAGATAGAGGAATATTCGACATTCACTACTCCATTTATTTCTCCTGATATTGTGATGAGTTATATGGAAAAGATAAAATGTTCATATCGCCCGGACCCTGATGGGATTCCCAGTAACATCCTCAAATATTGTGCTCATTCTCTTTCGACTGCTCTTTCATTTCTGTTTAATGAATCTTTGCGCACAGGTCACTTTCCTACGTTGTGGAAGAATTCATTTATCATTCCGCTATTTAAAAATGGAAGCAAGTCAGATATTACGAATTATAGAGGCATTGCTAAATTAAGTGCTATTCCAAAACTGTTGGAGAAAATTATTTCTGATATTTTGAATCATCAAGTCTCCTCTCTTCTATCGCCTAAACAACACGGCTTCCGTAAATCTTGTTCGACCATAACAAATATCTTGGAATTGACTACAATGGTTAATGAAGGCTTTAGAGATCGTTTACAGACTGATGTCATTTATACTGATTTTAGTAAGACGTTTGACAAAGTAAACCATTCACTTTTACTGTACAAACTGCATCGCATGGGCTTCAGTGAATTAATGGTATCCTGGCTTGAAAGTTATCTAAAGAATCGTACACAATTTGTAGTATTTGATAACATTATTTCAAAATCAATACATGTGCCTTCTGGTGTTCCACAAGGCAGTCATCTTGGCCCTCTATTGTTCTGCTTATTTATAAATGACCTTCCATCAGCCATTAAATATGGTTACACTCTCATGTATGCTGACGATGTTAAAATTATAAAGGTTATTCGGAATAGTGATGACCAATCCTTACTCCAATCTGATCTGAATAGCATGTACAGATGGTGCTCATCAAATATGATGGAACTGAACATAAGGAAATGCAAGCATATCTCTTTTTATAGATTAAATTATATCGACACGAATTATAACTTGAATGGCACAACGCTTGAAACTGTTGAATCCTTTAAAGATCTTGGAATACTTTTGGATCGCAGGCTAAATTTTAGATCTCACATTTCTATGACTGTAAATAAGGCCTATGGATCATTTGGATTTGTCAAGCGCTGGAGTAAGGAATTTTCTGACCCATTTGTTACAAGAAACTTATATACTTCGCTTGTGCGTCCTATCCTGGAATATGGATCTGTAATTTGGGACCCACAGTACCAAATTCATTGCAATCGTATTGAATCTGTTCAGAAACAATTTTTACTGTTTTGTTTACGTCGGAATAACTGGACACCTCAAACCTTGCCGTCTTACAAAGAAAGACTATCGCTCATCAAATTACCTACACTGAAAAGTAGACGTACCATGCTGAATATCTGTTTTATGGTTGATTTAATTAACGGAAGATTTAAATCTGACTTCCTTATTAACAGCATATCATTTAATGTACCCTTTAGACCTACCCGCAACTTTGAACTGCTCCACATTGAATACTTTCGAACGAACTTTGAAAACAACGATCCACTTCGCCGACTTTGTAAAGAATTCAATAAATTTTATTATTATCTTGATTTGTCAGAAGAGAAATACAATGTAAAGAAAAAGATAACATTATTATTAAATACTTGATATATTAACAAACGATATGTATATAATGTAATATATTACTGTTAGTCTGTAAGGGTTTAATCCATAGATGAAAATAATAAAAAAAAAGGTATTTGAGAGAGCTTTTTTTTGTGCAATCGCAAAAATCGAAAAATACGAAAATTGAAACTTTTTGGGGCAAGGAAAGATTTTTTTTTTTTAAATACAATTCTTTGGGAATCAAAAATATGGATTGAAACTTTTATAACTTTTGAACTGGTTATAAAGAAATATTGCTGAATATACTATTCCCAAAATTCGTGTCAAAAATCCCCGAAGTAGGGATATATGTTATTTTTTTGTAATTTGGATATTTCTCAGCTGTTTACTGCTAGGATGTTGAAACCTTTTACAGTTAGTTAGTGGACACATAAGGCTTTTTGGAAAAGAGGCCGGCTTAGCAATCGGTGCTTTGCCGAATGAGAATTTTTTAAAACAAAATTTTTTCTTTTTTCAAAATTGTCGATTTTGGTATAAGAAGAACTTAGACTACTTAACCAAAATGGCCGATAAAAACTTAAAACGTATCCTTATTTGGCGTTCTATAAGAAACAAGCAAAAAACTTGGAAGAATTTTTTTGAAATTTCAAATTGTGGAGTCTACAACTTTTAATCAAAAGCACATAGATACACAATTTTTATACCCTGCGCCACACTGTGGAACAGGGTATTATAAGTTAGTGCATATGTTTGTAACACCCAGAAGGAGACGAGATAGACAAATAGTGTCTTCGGCAATAATGCTCAGGGTGGGTCCCTGAGTCGATATAACCATGTCCGTCCGCCCGTCTGTCTGTCTGTGAACACGTTTTTGTGATCAAAGTCTAGGTCGCAATTTAGGTCCAATCGCCTTCAAATTTGGCACAAGTATGTGTTTTGGCTCAGAATAGAACCCTATTGATTTTGGAAGAAATCGGTTCAGATTTAGATATAGCTCCCATATATATCTTTCGCCCCATATGCACTAATATCGACCCAGCAGCCAGAGTTTTATACCGATTTGCTTGAAATTTTGTACAAACATAAAACTTAGTCGTATAGTCAAGTGTGCAAAATTTGATTGAAATCGGTTCAGATTTAGATATAGCTCCCATATATATCTTTCGCCCGATATGGACTTATATGGCCCCAGAAGCCAGATTTTTGGCCGAATTTGGTTGAAATTTTGCACTAGGAGTACAATTAGTAGTATAGTCAAGTGTGCAAAATTTGATTCAAATCGGTTCAGATTTAGATATAGCTCCCATATATCTCTTTCGCCCGATATGGACTAATATGGTCCCAAAATCCAGAGTTTTGGCCCAATTTGTTGAAATTTTGCACAGGGAGTAGACTTAGCATTGCAGCTATGCGTTCCAAATTTGGTTGAAATCGATTCAGATTTAGATATAGCTCCCATATATATCTTTCGTCCGATATGCACTTATATGGACCCAGAAGCCAGAGTTTTAGCCAACTTAAATTTTGAGTCTATAGATTTTGTAAAAGTCTATCAAATTCTGTCCAAATCGAGTGATATTTAAATTTATGTATTTGGGACAAACCTTTATATATAGCACACAACCCTTTTTTGGAGGGTTTTTATAAGAGAAAAAAGTTCATAATTGTGGATTTGACAGCTAAAACAATATTAAATACCCCCAAGGTGACCAACTTTCAACGCCTACAGGTCAGCCCGTAGACCCACTAGGTACTCACAAACTTGCAAACCAAGAGGAAAACACCTCAGCTTTCACAAACAAAAAAGAAAAAAATATATTAATATTTCTATCCGTTTAAAAGTTGCAGAATTATTTCCAAACAAAGCGATTTGGAACCACTGTGCGATAACTCATTTAATGTTCTCTAAAATATTTATATTATCAAATTACTTACCTTTTTTATATTTTAATATAACGATGGTACTTTAAAACCTTTTTAATTTAACAACTTTGCTGCTCAACACTTTAAAACCTTTTTATTTTAGGTTAGGTTAGGTTAGGTTAAAGTGGCAGCCCGATTAAATTTCAGGCTCACTTAGACTATTCAGTCCATTGTGATACCACATTTAACTAAAAGTACCTATTACATATGGGCACTTCTAGTCTTAACCACTGAACCTTCTCCATTATTTACTTTTGTGGAACCAACCAGATTGCTCCAAAAACATTAACAAACTGCTTAAGTTAACGTTTTCCAGGTCAGCCAGTAATCTAAAGCTATATGCTCCTAAAATTCGCTTACGCCTTACACAAAAACCAGGACACTCACACAAGAGGTGTTTAATTGATTCCTTTTCCTCCACGTCATGACAGCTTATACAATAGTCATTATACTTCGCACCTATAGTTTTTGCAAATTCGCCTATCAGGCAGCGACCCGTTATAGCAGATATTAGGAGTGCTATCTGACGCCTTGAGAACACTAGCATATCTAGTGTGCGGTTTAAGTTTAAATGGGGCCATATTTGCTTGGTGTCGTTACAACCCTTGCAATTTTCCCATCGAATATTGGCCATCATAACAGCCTTCTCACGCAGTAAGAGCTTGCAGGTGGCCAGAGGCATACCAACAGATTCTAGTTCCCCTGGAATATGTAAGGTAGTTCCTAGCTTTGCTAACACATCTGCTTCACAGTTCCCCGGTATGTTCCTATGACCAGGCACCCATATTAGGTGAATATTGTACTGCTCAGCCATCTCGTTGAGAGATTTGCGGCAGTCTATGGCCGTTTTTGAGTTAAGGAACACAGAGTCCAAGGATTTTATTGCAGGTTGACTGTCTGAGTATATATTAATGCCAATATTTGTTGGAACATTACTTCTCAGCCAATTCACCACCTCTCTTATTGCCAATATTTCAGCCTGAAAAACACTACAGTGATTTGGTAATCTTTTCGCTATTCGAATTTCCAGATCTTTAGAAAATACTCCGAACCCCACTTGTCCATTCAATTTGGAGCCATCAGTATAGAAATCTATATATCTTCTATTCCCCGTGGTCTGTGGTGGTGTAGCCTCACTGTTGGGAATTAGAGTTTCAAACTTTATGTCGAAAAGTGGTTTTGCCAGGGTGTAATCCACTACGTTAGGCACATCTGGCATTACTTTGAGGACCGAACTATGACCGTACATTTTTTCCGACCACAGCGATAGCTCGCGCAACCGCACAGCCGTTGTTACAGCTGACTGTTTGGCCAAAATGTCTAAAGGCAATAGATGTATCATGACATTAAGGGAGTCTGTTCCTGTCTTACTAAATGCGCCTGAGATACATAAGCACGCCATACGCTGAACTTTATCTAAACAAGTCGGTTTCTGAAGTGCCGGCCACCAGACTACAACACCATATAGCATTATAGGTCTAACCACTGCCGTGTATAGCCAATGCACAATTTTTGGTCTTAGTCCCCACTTTTTCGCTATTGCCTTTTTGCACGAGTACAAAGCTACCGTGGTTTTTCTCGCCCTCTCTTCAATATTAAGCCTAAAATTCAGCTTCCTGTCCAAAATAACGCCAAGGTATTTTGCACACTCACCAAAGGGAATTTCAGTACCCCCTAAGGAAATGGGCCTAACCGTGGGAGTTTTGCGATCTTTGCAGTACATGACTATTTCTGTCTTTGCTGGATTTACACCAAGACCATTATCTTTCGCCCATTTCTCAGTCATCCGGAGAGCTCTCTGTATAATATCTCTGATTGTGGATGGGAATTTTCCCCTGACTGCTAGCGCCACATCATCTGCGTATGCCACCACTTTTATCCTTTCTTTTTCTAGAGAAACCAGAAGGTTGTTTATAGCAACATTCCAAAGAAGAGGTGACAGAACTCCTCCTTGGGGAGTGCCCGTGTTCACATACCTTTGTATGTTTGCTTGCCCTAGTGTGGCTGAAATACGTCTCTTTATTAGAAGTTCGTCTAACAGCCTAAGTATACCTGCATCAACATTCAGAGTTGTCAGTCCATTTAATATCGAGCTCGGATGGACATTATTGAACGCCCCTTCGATGTCTAGAAACGCCACGATTGTGTATTCTTTGACAGATAGTGAGCTTTCAATAAAGCTGACCAGTTCATGCAATGCGGTCTCAGTAGACCTGCCCTTCGAGTATGCATGCTGTCGTTTCGAGAGCAAACTTGAATCCACGCTAGTTCTAAGATACATGTCTATCATCCTCTCCAGGGTCTTAAGTAGGAATGAGGATAAGCTGATTGGTCGGAAATCCTTCGCACTCGAGTGAGAGGCTTTTCCTGCTTTAGGTATGAAGACAACTTTTGTTTCCCTCCACTTTTCTGGAATATATGCTAAGTTTACACATTGTTTATATATCACCGTCAACCAGGGGATAATTCTTTCAGCCACTGCCTGTAACTCCGCCGGAGTAATTCCATCAGGTCCGGGGGATTTGAATGGTCCAAAGCTATTTAAAGCCCATTTTATTCTAGATTCCGACACAATTTCCTCGATAGGAAATGATCGCTGAGCCTCTGTTTTTATTTTAACAACTTTGCTCCTCAACGTTCACATTCAAAATGGCCTCTGCGTTTATCCCGTTATATAGAGATGTAAGCGTCATGAACCCACAGTTTTGAGTACATGTATCTTTGCGGTTACTCGCAAATGCAAAGTAAATTAAAGATCAATTTCGCGATTACTTTTTTGATATAAAGCTGAGTACTATGTTCGGTTTTCAAGCTGAAAACCAGCTTGTTTTCACGGTTACTTTTTTAAATTAATTAAATTATAAATTTAAAAGAGTTCACAATCAATTCCTTAGATCGTCTCCATTCATTATTTCACAAAACTTTATATAAATATAGTCGTCTTCAAATATATATTTGTACTTTTAATTTAGTGTTTTGGTGAAAAATCCGAACGTAGTACCCACTTTAAAGGTGGGTACTAAGTTCGAGTTTAAGCCTAGTACTAAGATCACGTTTTCACGCGAAAAACTGTTATACTCCATATAAAAAAGGTTAGCGCGGAATAAATGCGAAATCTCTGTTTTGAGCATTTTAAAGCAAATATTTATACAACCCTGGATTTTTCGCACGAAAAAATAGGCAGGTATATTATTTCGCATAAATAAGTTAACATCCCTGGGTTTGAGACCCTATTTACGGAGATATATGAAGATATTCGTTTTTCGCATAAACGAACTTAGTACTAGGCATTAGCCGCTAAAAATAAATCATTAAAAAAGGTTTAAGATTAGACCTCTTTGATGAACATTTTATTATAAATTGAAGGGAAATTGCGCAAAGCCACTTTTCATAAAGTTTATATTCTTAAAAATAGACTATTAAGGTGAGTATTGAGTTCGAGTTTAGACGCTAAAATCGCCAATTTTTCAAGATTACTTTTGTCTAATGCCTAGGTACTAAGTTCGTTTTTGCGAAAAACGAATATCTTCATTTATCTCCGTAAATAGGGTCTCAAGCCCAGGGATGTTATCTTATTTATGCGAAATAATATACCTTCCTATTTTTTCGTGCGAAAAATCCAGGGTTGTATAAATATGTGTTTGAAAATGCTCAAAACAAAGATTTCGCATTTATTCCGCGCTAAAGGTGTGTACTATATTCGGTTTTCGAGTTGAAATCACTTTATTTTCGCGATTACTTTTCCTGAAATAATCAAAATTATAAATGAAAACAGACATATTCCTGTAAAATCTTGCCGAAATCTAGAGGAACAAGAAATTGCACATCAATTGAGTTAATTTATCTGCTTCATATTGAACTGTTTTAATAAAGTAACCGCGAAAATTTCAACGCGAAAAGCGAACATAGTACTTACCTTAACGTTTTTTATATGGAGTATAACAGTTTTTCGTGCGAAAACGTGATCTTAGTACTAGGCTTAAAGCTGGGTACGATGTTCAGTTTTCAAGCTGAAAAACAGCTTGTTTTCACGGTTACTTTTTTAAATTAGTTAAATTATAAATATAAAATGGTTCACAATCAATTCCTTAGATCTTTTCCATTCATTATTTCACAAGACTTCATAAAAATATATTCTTCTTCATATAAATTTTTGTACTTTTAATTTAATGTTTTGGTGAAAAATACGAACATAGTACTCACCTCAGTAATCCATTAAAAAGAATATAAACATTGTGAAAATCTGTTTTGGTGAAAAATACGAACATAGTACTCACCTTTAGCCACTAAAACCGGAATTAAATCAGTAAAAACAGTATAAAATTGTATCTTTTAGTTTTCAAGCTGAAAACCAGCTTGTTTTCACGATTACTTTTGTAAATTAATTAAATTATAAATATCAAATGGTTCAAAATCAATTCCTTAGATCTTTTCCATTCATTATTTCGCAAGACTTTTTATTAATATAATTGTCTTCATAGAGATTTTTGTACTTTTAATTTAGTGTTTTGGTGAAAAATACGAACATAGTACTCACCTTTAAGGTGGGTATTAAGTTCGAGTTTAGCCGCTAAAAACGTCATTTTTTCACGATTACTTTTCTTTAATAATCCATTTTAAGGAATATAAATTTCGTGAAAATTTGCTTTGGGCTTTTCCCCATCAAGTTATAATAAAATTTGCAACAATTATGTATAATTTCGTGCATTTTTCTTACTGATTTAGTTTTCACTTTAGCGATTTTACCGGCTAAACTCGAACTTAATACTCACCTTAAAGGTGAGTACTATGTTCGTATTAATTATTTATGGCATAGCAGAAATAGAATGTGGTTGGCAACGCGATGTAGTGCAAGTAACCAAACCAATAGGGCTGTTTTCTGTTTGCACTGATAACCAGTGCTAAAATAAAACGCAAAAAAAAATTCAGTTCAAATTTCGATTTTGATTGGCAACACTTGGTCCCCAGCTGTCAAAATGAAATTTTTTATTTACAAATAAAAAAAGAGGATAGAGACCGCCAATATATAGCAACAAGTGAATTTTGATAATATTAAATATAGATACATAAACAAAAAATTAATAAACCAAAGTTTGTGGTGGTAATTTGCATAATAATTGTTTTTGCCCTAAATTAACTTGTCGGTAGTGAAATGGATTTGGCAAATGGATGGATTTAAATAGTTCTGTAAACAAGTGGAACAATTCCAAAAGCTATTGAGAGCTTTACAAAATGAACACAGTCATTTGTATGAAGTGATCAAGTAAAATAATGTTGAAATTCCACCTATATCTGCCTTACCCCCAGAGCCTGAGCCACTACAAACAAAGCCGATTACAAGTGTTGCGGACACGGATAAAATGGAAATTATGTCCAAGAATTGTGCAGAACTAAAGCAGACACTGGCAAACAATTGCAAGTCCAAGAAGAAACAAAAGGAAAAGTTTAAATCTAAAAAGAATGATAGCAATCAAGTGACCAATATGAGTAAGGAATCATCACCAGCCATATCGGAGGAAGCAGTCGCCAATAATCCAGCGAGGTGCAGGAAAATAGTATAAGCAAATTTCAGAATCAAATTTAGGGCAATGTCTGTCCTATATTTACAAATATATTTACAATTTTTGATGGCAATTTCGGAACAACGCATTTATGATTCATCAGTCGATAGATATGTATTAGAGGTATAGGAAAATTTGAGTCATTTTTACAAGTTTTCGGCTTAGGTAGTGAGTATCAGTGAGCATCAGTAAGAAAAAAATTGAGAAAATTTGTTATAGAAATAAAATGTGTAAAAAGTGAAAAATTGCTATAGAAATACAATTTTGAAAAAAAAAATTGTAGAAATAAAATTTTGAAAAAAATATCAATAGAAATACAAATTTGAAAAAAAAAAAATTGTGTATTGAACAAAATTTTGCCAAATTTTCCATAGAAGTGATATTTTGCAAAAATTTCCTATAGAATAAAATTTGGGAAAATTTTCAATAGAAGTAAAATATTGCAAAATTATCTAAAGACACAAAATTTTGAATAAATTTTTTTATAGAAATAGAATTTTGGCATAATTTTCTATAGAAATAAAATGTTAAAAACATGTTTTTGAAGTAAGTAAAATTTTGCAAAATTTTCTATATAATCAAAATTTTGAATAAATTTTTTATAGAAATAAAATTTTGACAAAATTTTCTATAGAAATAAAATTTTGACACAATAAAATTTTGAATACAAATTTTTTATAGAAATAAAATTTTGACAAAATTACAATAGAAATAAAATTTTGAAAAAGTGTAGTAAATAAAATTTTGCAAATTTTTCTGTAGAAATAAAATTTTGCAAAATATTATATAGAAACAAAATATTGACTAAATTTTCTATAGAAATAAAATTTTTACAAAATTTTCTGCAGAAATAAAATTTTGACTAAATTTTCTATAGAAATAAAATTTTGACTAAATGTTCTATAGGAAAAAAATATTTCTATAGTAATAAAATTTTGACAAAGTTTTCTATAATAACAACTTTGAAAACAAGTTTTTGTCAATATTTCAAATAAATTTATATGGGCATTAAAATGGATCGATTCGGCCCACCTGCTAACATTCTAGGAAACATAAAATGATCTCCGTAATTGGAAGTTGATTTTCATTTACAGTCGTGCCGTACATTGCTCGAATGAATAACGCAATGGAAACTAATTTTCGTACAAACGTGTTTACTTACAAAAATATGAAGTGTTTTAAAAAATTTAGTTTAGCCGGAGCCGGAGTCGAGCAAAATTTTTGATACTCCGGCTCCAGCAAAATCTTCAGACTCCGCCTCCACAGCCCTTGTTGAACCAGTGCCAGTTTCTAATTAGATATACAATACCAAATTTTATTATATGTATCTCTTTCTTGCACTTGCTGCTCTCCTCTTTACACATTTAAATTGTTCCTATCATATGGACTTATAATTACTGATACTGATATTGTTCCAAATTAGCCCTTTGGCCTTGGTACTGTTACGTTTTTATATTTAGGCGTTTTTAATTACCCGACAATTAAAACACAGTTCTTCTAAATAACGACAATCTACAATTTATTTACTATGACTTCACACTTTACAATTCGTTCACACTGAAGTTATTCGTTTGACGCTTTAATTAAGACTGACTCGTTAGCCGCATGCGAGCGCTTTTATATATGACGGTGTGGCAATACGAGAACATTCTGGTAGCACTACAATATTCTGGCAACGCCAGAACATTCTTAGACAATGCTAGAAGTATCTACGACCATTAAGTTATTCGTCTGGTGGCTGCCAAACACATACACACTCACATAGATATATGCTCGCATTACTACAACAACAATGACAATAGACAATGAGATGAAATGAAATGAGAATGCAGAATAACAAAGCAAAGCAAAGAGAGTAAGAACTAACATTTCGGTAAGCAAACAAAAGAACATGAAAGAAATTCAGGAAAATACTAGAAAATGAATAGACGATTACAACAAGTGATAGAGAAATTTTATCGTTACAATTTGAAATTTTAAATTAACGGAAACTAATTTAAATAAACTTATGTCTATAATTATCAAATTCGTAACACTGCCTCCCGCTTAAGCCTGTTCGTCCCGAACAGGCACAGAACCTGTTCCGTAAGGAGCCAATCGTTCCAGATGTACAACTTTCATCTTTGATCTAGGGCTGTCGTCCTTCTGAATCCGGTATACAACATCATTGATCTTCTTGATGACTTTGTATGGGCCTTCCCACTGTGTTTGCAGTTTAGGACACAATCCTTTCTTTCGTTGCGGGTTAAATAGCAGAACCAATTCTTCTTCTTGGAAGCCCTCAGTATTTACAGCACGATCGTATCTCGCCTTCATTCTGTTGCTGACCATTTTTATTTTGTTGCGCACTGATTCGTGAACTTCACCGAAAGTGTTTGGGATGTCGTTTCTGTTTTCTTCCATGGCGAGCTAATTAGGTTTAGCGCCGAATATCAGATCTCCAGGCAACTTCAACTCAGTTCCGAATAGAACATTGGCCGGTGTTCGAGAGGTGGAATCATGAATGGCAGATCTATACGACAGCAAAAACTTTGGTATATGCTCGTCCCAGTCCCTCTGGCCGTTGTCCACTACTTTTCGAAGATGTTCCTCCAGAGTGCGATTAAACCTTTCTACCATGCCATCGGATTGTGGATGTAATGGTGTAGTCCTCGTTTTCTTGATACCAAGGGATTCACACATCTCTTTGAATATGGCCGATTCAAAATTTCTTCCCTGGTCTGAGTGAATCTCGGACGGCACACCGTAGCGACATATCCAGTGTTATTGTTGACAACATCCACAATCGTTTTTGCCTCTTGGTTTGGAATTGCATACACCTCCGGCCATTTGCTGAAGTAATCCATGACCACAAGGACATAACGGTTTCCAGAATCACTTACTGGGAAAGGGCCTGCCACGTCCATTGCTATTCTTTCAAACGGGGCTCCTGGTCTATATTCTTGCATAGGACCTCGACTTTTCCTTGTTGGACCTTTCGCCTTCATGCACTTCTCGCAATTGGCTACCCATTCAGCAATTGATTTCTGGCATCCAACCCAGTAGAATCGTTGCTTCACTTTCTCGGCTGTTTTGGTTATTCCCAGATGACCTCCACTGGGACCATTATGGAACTCCGCCAAAACTTCTCTTATTTTGGAATCCGGCACGATGATCAAATTTCGGCCGCTCTTGCCATCTTCGCTTTCCCATTTACGTTGCAGGGATCCATTGACTAGAACTAAACTATCCCATTGAGCCCAGTATGATTTCATAAGTGGACTTTCGGCTGCGATGTCTTTCTTACTGGGCTTCTTGTTCTCTTCCTTTGCCGAAATAATTTGGTTCAAAATGGGATCTTTACGCTGTTCTGTTGGCCAGTCCACTCCAGATTCGATGTGTAACAGCCGAATATCAACAATCTCCTCCTTATGTTCAGCTTTCGAGCAGTGCTTGCATTCTATACTGCAAGGTCGACGTGACAAAGCGTCAGCGTTACCGTGTTTTCCACCTTTTCTATGCTCGATACTGAAATCATAGCTTTGGAGCCTCTCGATCCAACGTGCCAGTTGAGCTTCCGGATTCTTGAATTGGAGCAACCATCGTAGAGCTGAGTGATCAGTCCTGAGCAAGAAGTGTTGTCCATACAAATATTTATGATAATGTTTTACACCCTCTATGACGGCTAGCAGCTCTCGTCGCGTTACACAGTAGTTCTTTTCGGGCTTGGACAACGTTCGGCTGAAATATCCGATGACCTTCTCCTTGCCGTCTATCTGTTGGGATAGCACACCTCCAATACCATGCGCGCTAGCATCTGTATCCAAAACAAATTTTTCGCCCGGAATAGGATACGCTAGAACAGAAGCTGAACATAAAAGTTCTTTTAAATGTTGGAATGAATCCTCCTGTTCGTCGCTCCACTGGAACTTCTGACCTTTTTGCGTCAATTTATGGAGACTAGCGGCGATGCTGGCGAAGTTTGGGACGAATCGTCGGTAATATGTACATAACCCAAGGAAACTTCTTAATTCGTGGAGATTTCGGGGTCGTGGCCAATCTCTGACAGCTTGGATTTTGTCTTCATCGGTGGATATGCCCTCTGCAGTCACATGATGACCCAGGTATTTAACTTCCCGCTGGAAAAGGGAGCATTTCTTTGCGTTAAGGCGTAGACCAGCGGCTGACAATTGCTGGATAACGTCTTTCAAGTTCTTAAGGTGCTCGTCAAATGTTTTGCCCATCACTATGATGTCGTCCAAGTATATCAAGCACGACTTCCAGTGCAACCCCTTCAGTACCCGCTCCATCAATCTTTCGAAGGTAGCCGGAGCGTTGCAGAGCCCGAACGGTATTACATTGAATTGCCAGAGACCGCCATTAACGCCAAAAGCCGTCTTTTCCTTGTCTTTCTCGGCGATCTCTACTTGCCAATATCCACTCTGCAAATCAAGCGTAGAAAACCATGTTGTTCCGGCTAGTGTGTCCAACGTGTCATCAATGCGTGGAAGCGGATAACTGTCCTTTTTGGTGACATCATTCAGTTTTCTGTAGTCCACGCAGAATCGGGTACTTCCATCTTTCTTTTTGACCAGCACAACTGGGGAACACCAAGGACTTGATGATGGCTCGATCACTCCACTCTCCGCCATTTCCTTTATGAGCTTTTGAACTTCGTCTCTTTTTGCCAGGGGAACACTTCGTGGTGCCTGTTTTATGGGCCTTTCTTCTGCGGTTTTAATTTCATGTTTCACTACAGATGTTCTTCCTTGATTTCCCTTTTCAGAAGCAAAAGCAGAGGCGTTTTTCCACAACAATTGCTTGGCTTTATTTCTCTCTGACGGCGATAGATGACGTGTCCAAGCCTCGAAATACCCTTCTACGTGTTTTCTCACTGCTCCATGTGTCTTTGATGAGTTGCCTTCCAAATTGACTATTGCCTCGGCTGGTGTACATTTTCCAATATCAGAAAATTTTACAATTTGCTCATGATTGTCAGACAAGTTCAAGACACGAACTGGTATTAGTCTCTCTTCGTTCGTTGTTACCAGGGCATTTGCTATCAAGATGTTGTTGCTTTTGTTTTCTGCTGGTTCAACAACCCACAATTGGCCGACTTCACAATCTCCATTCATAGAAACCCATATAATTGCTTCGGCATTCGGTGGTATAGACTCTGACTGGCTCGTTGTCAAACGTCTGACAGGTGTATTCTCGTCGTATCCCACGTTTACCGCTATTTCGGCATCGCACCATGTCATTACACGACGCTTCATATCCAGATTGAGGCCAAAAGCAATCATGAAATCCGCTCCAATTATAACTTCGTCTACTATATCGGCCACAATGAAATCATAAGTAACGGATTTGTTAGCAATAGTTAATTTTACGGCGACCTTTCCATATACGGTTGCGGGTTCCCCTGTAGCCGTGCGTAGCTTGACTCCAATCAGTGGTGTAACTTTTCCTTTTACTAAATCAGATCTAATGATAGACTTTGATGCACCAGTATCCAACGTCAAAGTACGCTTGTCGCCATTAATAACACCCGCAATAGTTAAATTGTTATTTTTCTGTTGAACTATTGCTATGGAGATGGTGGGGCCATCGTCCGTGGGAGCCAGCTCTTGCCCCGCTGAACTAGCTCGATTTAGTTTAAAGGCGACTCACTTGACTGTGGGGTCACCTTCTTATGGCTATTGTTTAATGGAGATGGTGATGTGGACCTTGACCGTTTGCGTCGTGCTTTGCATTCTCGAGCTAGATGTCCCGGCTTATCACAGTTATAGCATTTGATCCGGGATTTATTTGCCTCTTGCTTCATTTCTTGCATTGCCTGCTTCATGGCCTCTTTCATCGACTCAATAACGGACTTTGATTCATCACACTCTGTCTCTACTTTACGTACCTTGTGAATTTGAGGCCGCGCTAGCAATCTCGCAGTCTCCTGTGCAAGTGCGAATGTTACTGTTTCAGCGAATGTAGCCTTTTGTGACGCATATGTTGCACATTTTATATCTGGGTCTCGAATTCCATTGACGAAGGTTTCAATCTTGATGCGGTCCACAAGAGGATGACTCTCACCTGGGTATGTCAAAAGCACTAGCCGCTCAACTTCTGTTGCGAAATCTTGTAGGGTTTCATTCGATTTCTGGATTCTTCCTCTCAATTCCATTCTGAAGATGTCCTGCTTGTGCTCTCCACCATACTTGCGTTGAAGTGCCGCTATTACTTCATTATAGTTATTTCTAGAAGCAGCGGGAATGCTTTGTATCACATCAGCAGCATTGCCCTTTAATGCCAATAGAAGTTCAATTGCTTTATCATCGTCATTCCACAAATTTCTACAAGCAACCATTTCGAATTGGAATTTGAAGACATCAAATGACGTTGAGCCATCGAAAATAGGAGTTTTGATTTTTGAGCCCTCGATGACGCGCACTGGACCACCTTTAATTTCCAGCTCTGACATTTTTTTCTCAAGGTGTAGAAATTTTTCATCGTGAACCACAAATTTCTTATCCAATTCCACAATTTGATTTTCTATATGGTTCACACGTTTCTCCATGCCTTCAGAAATTTGTTGTAATTTTTCGTTGACCATTCTAGAATTTTCGTCGAATTTTTCTTCCAATTTTCTAGAATTTTCTTCCATTTTTCTAGAATTTGCTTCCATTTGTAGGGCATTTTCTTTCAGCAATTTTCTAGAATTTTCTTCCATTTTTCTAGAATTTTCTTCCATTTTTCTAGAATTTTCTTCCATTTTTCTAGAATTTTCTTCCATTTTTCTAGAATTCTCATCCATGATTTTTCTAGAGTTTTCTTCCATCATTTTGCTTAAAACATTGAGCATTGAGGTGTAATCCACAATACTTGAAGCCACAGATGGATTTTCTACACTGCTGGTATTGACGAGTATTGATTCGTCAATGTCCTCCTTATAATCAAACTCATGCGTCGCAATGTCCATATTACGCCGTTCAAACTCTTCCAGTAGACGCTTTTGAAGCTGGGCCTTATTGCCTGTTGTCGGCAGGTCCAGTTTGCTCAATTCCTTTTTTAAGTCTTCCACACGAAGCTCATTAAACTTCATTGTAGATTTTTTTTCGTTATCCCACTTCTGACACCAATTGTTACGTTTTTATATTTAGGCGTTTTTAATTACCCGACAATTAAAACACAGTTCTTCTAAATAACGACAATCTACAATTTATTTACTATGACTTCACACTTTACAATTCGTTCACACTGAAGTTATTCGTTTGACGCTTTAATTAAGACTGACTCGTTAGCCGCATGCGAGCGCTTTTATATATGACGGTGCGGCAATACGAGAACATTCTGGTAGCACTACAATATTCTGGCAACGCCAGAACATTCTTAGACAATGCTAGAAGTATCTACGACCATTAAGTTATTCGTCTGGTGGCTGCCAAACACATACACACTCACATAGATATATGCTCGCATTACTACAACAACAATGACAATAGACAATGAGATGAAATGAAATGAGAATGCAGAATAACAAAGCAAAGCAAAGAGAGTAAGAACTAACATTTCGGTAAGCAAACAAAAGAACATGAAAGAAATTCAGGAAAATACTAGAAAATGAATAGACGATTACAACAAGTGATAGAGAAATTTTATCGTTACAATTTGAAATTTTAAATTAACGGAAACTAATTTAAATAAACTTATGTCTATAATTATCAAATTCGTAACAGTACATTGACGTAATTCATAAAAAATAAATAAAAATGTTGCTACATTTAGTTCATTAAAGGATAACCATAAATCCATACTATATTATATCAAGCTCTTCAATTGTTCTAAGGGATTTAATTCACCACCACATATTTCTCTTTCTCATTTATATCATATTAAACGAAAACAAAATATTAAAACGATAAATAATAAATGACTTTCGTCTTACTTGTTAAAGAAGATTGTAAAAGCTTTTAATTATTGGATTAGTGATAGGCTTTGTTATAGTCATGGATGAATTTTACTCTTTCAAGAGGCTCCTGAGGTCAAATCTTGGGATCGGTTTATATGAGGGCTATATATAATTATGGACCGATATCGACCAATTTGGGCATGTTTGTTAGAGACCTTATACGTCATTTTTTCACGATTACTTTTCTTTAATAATCCATTTTAAGGAATACAAATTTCGTGAAAATTTGCTTTGGGCTTTTCCCCATCAAGTTATAATAAAATTTGCAACAAATATGTATAATTTCGTGCATTTTTCTTACTGATTTAGTTTTCACTTTAGCGATTTTACCGGCTAAACTCGAACTTAATACTCACCTTAAAGGTGAGTACTATGTTCGTATTAATTATTTATGGCATAGCAGAAATAGAATGTGGTTGGCAACGCGATGTAGTGCAAGTAACCAAACCAATAGGGCTGTTTTCCTTTTGCACTGATAACCAGTGCTAAAATAAAACGCAAAAAAAATTCAGTTCAAATTTCGATTTTGATTGGCAACACTTGGTCCCCAGCTGTCAAAATGAAATTTTTTATTTACAAATAAAAAAAGAGGATAGAGACCGCCAATATATAGCAACAAGTGAATTTTGATAATATTAAATATAGATACATAAACAAAAAATTAATAAACCAAAGTTTGTGGTGGTAATTTGCATAATAATTGTTTTTGCCCTAAATTAACTTGTCGGTAGTGAAATGGATTTGGCAAATGGATGGATTTAAATAGTTCTGTAAACAAGTGGAACAATTCCAAAAGCTATTGAGAGCTTTACAAAATGAACACAGTCATTTGTATGAAGTGATCAAGTAAAATAATGTTGAAATTCCACCTATATCTGCCTTACCCCCAGAGCCTGAGCCACTACAAACAAAGCCGATTACAAGTGTTGCGGACACGGATAAAATGGAAATTATGTCCAAGAATTGTGCAGAACTAAAGCAGACACTGGCAAACAATTGCAAGTCCAAGAAGAAACAAAAGGAAAAGTTTAAATCTAAAAAGAATGATAGCAATCAAGTGACCAATATGAGTAAGGAATCATCACCAGCCATATCGGAGGAAGCAGTCGCCAATAATCCAGCGAGGTGCAGGAAAATAGTATAAGCAAATTTCAGAATCAAATTTAGGGCAATGTCTGTCCTATATTTACAAATATATTTACAATTTTTGATGGCAATTTCGGAACAACGCATTTATGATTCATCAGTCGATAGATATGTATTAGAGGTATAGGAAAATTTGAGTCATTTTTACAAGTTTTCGGCTTAGGTAGTGAGTATCAGTGAGCATCAGTAAGAAAAAAATTGAGAAAATTTGTTATAGAAATAAAATGTGTAAAAAGTGAAAAATTGCTATAGAAATACAATTTTGAAAAAAAAATTGTAGAAATAAAATTTTGAAAAAAATATCAATAGAAATACAAATTTGAAAAAAAAATGTGTATTGAACAAAATTTTGCCAAATTTTCCATAGAAGTGATATTTTGCAAAAATTTCCTATAGAATAAAATTTGGGAAAATTTTCAATAGAAGTAAAATTTTGCAAAATTATCTAAAGACACAAAATTTTGAATAAATTTTTTTATAGAAATAGAATTTTGGCATAATTTTCTATAGAAATAAAATGTTAAAAACATGTTTTTGAAGTAAGTAAAATTTTGCAAAATTTTCTATATAATCAAAATTTTGAATAAATTTTTTATAGAAATAAAATTTTGACAAAATTTTCTATAGAAATAAAATTTTGACACAATAAAATTTTGAATACAAATTTTTTATAGAAATAAAATTTTGACAAAATTACAATAGAAATAAAATTTTGAAAAAGTGTAGTAAATAAAATTTTGCAAATTTTTCTGTAGAAATAAAATTTTGCAAAATATTATATAGAAACAAAATATTGACTAAATTTTCTATAGAAATAAAATTTTTACAAAATTTTCTGCAGAAATAAAATTTTGACTAAATTTTCTATAGAAATAAAATTTTGACTAAATGTTCTATAGGAAAAAAATATTTCTATAGTAATAAAATTTTGACAAAGTTTTCTATAATAACAACTTTGAAAACAAGTTTTTGTCAATATTTCAAATAAATTTATATGGGCATTAAAATGGATCGATTCGGCCCACCTGCTAACATTCTAGGAAACATAAAATGATCTCCGTAATTGGAAGTTAATTTTCATTTACAGTCGTGCCGTACATTGCTCGAATGAATAACGCAATGGAAACTAATTTTCGTACAAACGTGTTTACTTACAAAAATATGAAGTGTTTTAAAAAATTTAGTTTAGCCGGAGTCGGAGTCGAGCAAAATTTTTGATACTCCGGCTCCAGCAAAATCTTCAGACTCCGCCTCCACAGCCCTTGTTGAACCAGTGCCAGTTTCTAATTAGATATACAATACCAAATTTTATTATATGTATCTCTTTCTTGCACTTGCTGCTCTCCTCTTTACACATTTAAATTGTTCCTATCATATGGACTTATAATTACTGATACTGATATTGTTCCAAATTAGCCCTTTGGCCTTGGTACATTGACGTAATTCATAAAAAATAAATAAAAATGTTGCTACATTTAGTTCATTAAAGGATAACCATAAATCCATACTATATTATATCAAGCTCTTCAATTGTTCTAAGGGATTTAATTCACCACCACATATTTCTCTTTCTCATTTATATCATATTAAACGAAAACAAAATATTAAAACGATAAATAATAAATGACTTTCGTCTTACTTGTTAAAGAAGATTGTAAAAGCTTTTAATTATTGGATTAGTGATAGGCTTTGTTATAGTCATGGATGAATTTTACTCTTTCAAGAGGCTCCTGAGGTCAAATCTTGGGATCGGTTTATATGAGGGCTATATATAATTATGGACCGATATCGACCAATTTGGGCATGTTTGTTAGAGACCTTATACTTACACCACGTACCAAATTTCAACCGAATCGAATAACTTTTGTTCCTCCCAGAGGCTCTGGTGGTCCATTTATATGGAGGGTATACGTAAAAGTGGTCCGATATAGCCCGGAATTAAATCAGTAAAAACAGTATAAAATTGTATCTTTTAGTTTTCAAGCTGAAAGCCAGCTTGTTTTCACGATTACTTTTTTAAATTAATTAAATTATAAATATCAAATGGTTCAAAATCAATTCCTTAGATCTTTTCCATTCATTATTTCGCAAGACATTTTATAAATATAATCGTCTTCATAGAGATTTTTGTACTTTTAATTTAGTGTTTTTGTGATAAATACGAACATAGTACTCACCTTTAAGGTGGGTATTAAGTTCGAGTTTAGCCGCTAAAACGTCATTTTTTCACGATTACTTTTCTTTAATAATCCATTTTAAGGAATACAAATTTCGTGAAAATTTGCTTTGGGCTTTTCCCCATCAAGTTATAATAAAATTTGCAACAAATATGTATAATTTCATGCATTTTTCTTACTGATTTAGTTTTCACTTTAGCGATTTTAGCGGCTAAACTCGAACTTAATACTCACCTTAAAGGTGAGTACTATGTTCGTATTAATTATTTATGGCATAGCAGAAATAGAATGTGGTTGGCAACGCGACGTAGTGCAAGTAACCAAACCAATAGGGCTATTTTCTTTTTGCACTGATAACCAGTGCTAAAATAAAACGCAAAAAAAAATTCAGTTCAAATTTCGATTTTGATTGGCAACACTTGGTCCCCAGCTGTCAAAATGAAATTTTTTATTTACAAATAAAAAAAGAGGATAGAGACCGCCAATATATAGCAACAATTGAATTTTGATAATATTAAATATAGATACATAAACAAAAAATTAATAAACCAAAGTTTGTGGTGGTAATTTGCATAATAATTGTTTTTGCCCTAAATCAACTTGTCGATAGTGAAATGGATTTGGCAAATGGATGGATTTAAATAGTTCTGTAAACAAGTGGAACAATTCCAAAAGCTATTGAGAGCTTTACAAAATGAACACAGTCATTTGTATGAAGTGATCAAGTAAAATAATGTTGAAATTCCACCTATATCTGCCTTACCCCCAGAGCCTGAGCCACTACAAACAAAGCCGATTACAAGTGTTGCGGACACGGATAAAATGGAAATTATGTCCAAGAATTGTGCAGAACTAAAGCAGACACTGGCAAACAATTGCAAGTCCAAGAAGAAACAAAAGGAAAAGTCTAAATCTAAAAAGAATGATAGCAATCAAGTGACCAATATGAGTAAGGAATCATCACCAGCCATATCGGAGGAAGCAGTCGCCAAGAATCCAGCGAGGTGCAGGAAAATAGTATAAGCAATACAAATGGTGACGTTGAGACGAATAAAAAGAGGCTGTCAATGAAATACTAGCGCATGCCGCGGAAGTTCCTTCTCCCAATTACATAATTGTAACAGAAGAAAGAGTCTGTTGAACCCAGGGCTGTGGAGTCGAGTCAATTTTGCTCGACTCCGACTCCGGGCAATATAACTAAATCTCATTTTAATATGTAGTTCTATTGTGGGGGTATCATAAATGGATCGATATAAAGTATCGTATTTATTTATGTGTAGAAAAATGGTCTTAATTTCACACTTGTTGCCAATTGAACTCTATATTTCAAATTTAGGGCAATGTCTGTCCTATATTTACAAATAGATTTACAATTTTTGATGGCAATTTCGGAACAACGCATTTATGATTCATCAGTCGATAGATATGTATTAGAGGTATAGGAAAATTTGAGTCATTTTTACAAGTTTTCGGCTTAGGTAGTGAGTATCAGTGAGCATCAGTAAGAAAAAAATTGAGAAAATTTGTTATAGAAATAAAATGTGTAAAAAGTGAAAAATTGCTATAGAAATACAATTTTGAAAAAAAAATTGTAGAACTAAAATTTTGAAAAAAAATATCAATAGAAATACAAATTTGAAAAAAAAATTGTGTATTGAACAAAATTTTGCCAAATTTTCCATAGAAGTGATATTTTGCAAAAATTTCCTATAGAATAAAATTTGGGAAAATTTTCAATTGAAGTAAAATTTTGAAAAATTATCTAAAGACACAAAATTTTGAATACATTTTTTTATAGAAATAGAATTTTGGCATAATTTTCTATAGAAATGAAATGTTAAAAACATGTTTGTGAAGTAAGTAAAATTTTGCAAAATTTTCTATATAATCAAAATTTTGAATAAATTTTTTATAGAAATACACGACATGTGTAGTTACAAACGGTTAAAAATTGATCCAACATCGAAATTTCAAACCAAGAATAATAAATTAGTGGAAAAATTATATAAAGAAAACTTAATCAGCATCGAGGAAAAGAATAAATTGACGAATAAAACTGCTATAGCCCCAAGGATTTACGGCCTTCCGAAGGTACACAAGGAAGGAACACCATTGAGACCAATTTGCTCATCGATCAATGCACCATCGTATAAGATGTGCAGATATATATCTAGTATCTTAAAGAACGTCACCAAAGATTCAAAATACAATGTAAAAGACGCGATTGACTTTAAAACGAGGATTAAGAATGTAAGGCTAACAGATGATGAAATCCTGATATCGTTTGATGTTGTATCACTGTTTCCCAGTATACCGGTAAACCTAGCCATTGCAATGATTGAGAAGAAATGGGACTTAATCAAAAATTATACAAAAATACCTCGTGATATTTTCAAGGAACTAGCACTATTTTGTATCAAAGACAGTAGGTACTTCAAATATGAAGATAAGACATATGAACAATTGAAAGGAATGCCAATGGGATCTCCAGCATCTCCAATAATTGCTGACATCATCATGGAAGAGCTACTAGACGTGTCCTTAAGCAAGATACCGAAACCTCGAATTATAACAAAATATGTGGACGACATATTTGCGATAGTAAAGAAAACCGACGTGGAAAGTACTCTTGACGCATTAAACTCATTCCACAGCCAAATACAATTTACAATGGAGTTAGAGAAGGATAACAAGCTACCATATTTAGACTGTAACATACTGAGAGATGATAATTGTTTGAGGCTGAATTGGTATCAAAAACCAACAGCAACTGGACGACTAATAAATTATAATTCAAAACACAATAAAAGTATAATCCATATGACAGCAATCAATTTTATAGATCGAATCTTAAGGATAAGTGATGCAGAATTCCACAAGGAGAATGAAATAAAGATAAGACAAATATTGGCCACAAACGATTTTCCAAATAGAATAATAAGCAGACTAATAAATCGCGTTAAAAATAAAACACTTGACGAAAACATTAAAACTAAGACTATTGAAGAGCCGGACCATAATAAGGATAAGTCATACAAACCCATGACTTACGTTGAAGGATTCTCAGAGCGTTTTTTCAAATCGGACGTATATAACAAGGACAAGATTCAAATTGCTTCACGCACATCGAGAACAGTAAAGGAATTATTCAGCAACACAAAGTCAAAAATAAAGAATGAGGACAGGAGTAACATAGTGTACAAAATTAAATGTAATGGAGACAAGTCCAACATATGCCCAATGGCATATGTTGGCACTACAATGACCAAACTTAAGACAAGACTTTCGTCGCATAAATCAGACCTTAAAGCTGTAGACAAATCAGTAGAGCAAAAAACAGCACTTGCAGCTCACTGTGCAACAACAGGACACAAGCCCAACTTCACAGACGTCGAGATACTTGCTCAAGAGAATAATCATAGGCGTAGATACACTCTTGAGATGCTTAATATAATAGATCTCTCTCCTGACAAGAGAATGAATTTCAAAAAAGACACGGAAGAATGCGCGAGAATGTATCGACACATCATAAACAAGCATCGACACAAACGAAGCTTAGTGTACGGTGGCTTGCAGAACGAACAGCATCACACGAACTCACGTTAGTTATTTTCAATATATTATATCTAAAATAATATTGTGATTTGTGAACATTAAAAGTAATTTAATTTTTGTAATTTATGTAGATACAAAATCCCAGAAGATGGTTAGTGGCACTAACCGAAATATTGGAAATAAATATTAAAACAAATCAATAATCGATTGTTTCTATGACCTCAAGCCGAACAAAATTAATAATCAGAATAAACATAAAATAGGTCAACAACACTCAAAAATATTTTTAAAAGAAATAAAATTTTGACAAAATTACAATAGAAATAAAATTTTGAAAAAGTGTAGTAAATAAAATTTTGCAAATTTTTCTGTAGAAATAAAATTTTGCAAAATATTATATAGAAACAAAATATTGACTAAATTTTCTATAGAAATAAAATTTTTACAAAATTTTCTGCAGAAATAAAATTTTGACTAAATTTTCTATAGAAATAAAATTTTGACTAAATGTTCTATAGGAAAAAAATATTTCTATAGTAATAAAATTTTGACAAAATTTTCTATAATAACAACTTTGAAAAAAAGCTTTTGTCAATATTTCAAATAAATTTATATGGGCATTAAAATGGATCGATTCGGCCCACCTGCTAACATTCTAGGAAACATAAAATGATCTCCGTAATTGGAAGTTGATTTTCATTTACAGTCGTGCGGTACATTGCTCGAATGAATAACGCAATGGAAACTAATTTTCGTACAAACGTGTTTACTTACAAAAATATGAAGTGTTTTAAAAAATTTAGTTTAGCCGGAGTCGGAGTCGAGCAAAATTTTTGATACTCCGGCTCCAGCAAAATCTTCAGACTCCGCCTCCACAGCCCTTGTTGAACCAGTGCCAGTTTCTAATTAGATATACAATACCAAATTTTATTATATGTATCTCTTTCTTGCACTTGCTGCTCTCCTCTTTACACATTTAAATTGTTGCTATCATATGGACTTATAATTACTGATACTGATATTGTTCCAAATTAGCCCTTTGGCCTTCGTACATTGACGTAATTCATAAAAAATAAATAAAAATGTTGCTACATTTAGTTCATTAAAGGATAACCATAAATCCATACTATATTATATCAAGCTCTTCAATTGTTCTAAGGGATTTAATTCACCACCACATATTTCTCTTTCTCATTTATATCATATTAAACGAAAACAAAATATTAAAACGATAAATAATAAATGACTTTCGTCTTACTTGTTAAAGAAGATTGTAAAAGCTTTTAATTATTGGATTAGTGATAGGCTTTGTTATAGTCATGGATGAATTTTACTCTTTCAAGAGGCTCCTGAGGTCAAATCTTGGGATCGGTTTATATGAGGGCTATATATAATTATGGACCGATATCGACCAATTTGGGCATGTTTGTTAGAGACCTTATACTTACACCACGTACCAAATTTCAACCGAATCGAATAACTTTTGTTCCTCCCAGAGGCTCTGGTGGTCCGTTTATATGGAGGGTATACGTAAAATTGGTCCGATATAGCCCATTTTCAATACCATCCGTCCTACATCAATTATAACTACATGTTTCGTCTCCTTCTGGGTGTTGCAAACATATGCACTAACTGGTCCACTGTGTGGACAGGGTTTAAAAAGGGGGTGGCCTGCAAGTGAACATTACTGATTCAGGCGTTCGAATACTACAAATTCCACGAGAGTAAAAGTGAGTACTAAGTTCGAGTTTAATTGCTAAAGTGAAAACTAAATCAGCAAAAAAAGGGCATAAAATTATACATAGAATAGCCCAAAGCAAATTTTCACAAAGTTTGTATTCCTTAAAATGGATTATTAGAGGAAAGTAATCGTGAAAAACGACGAATTTAGCTGCTAAACTCGATCTTAATACTCACCTTAACTCAAAATCCAAACAAATTAGTATTTGTTTATTTACTTTTTACCATTTGTCCATGTTCGTTTCTTCTTCTTCTCTGTATGTGACATTCACTTGAAATGTGTTTCTTTCCGAGTATAACTTTAGTTGCCAACTCATATTTTGACAACTAAAAAATCGCATATAATGGTGACTCTGGTGCGACTTGCACTGATAGTTGTTCTGGATAGAACACCAGTGCAACGATTTTCATACAAAAGTTGCTATCAGTGCAAAAAGAAAACAGCCCTAATGTTGGATTTCACAACATTGGTGTTCATTTTGAAAAGATATTGTAAACAATGTTTAGCACCGAAAATTCCAAAAAAGAATCCAAATATGAAATTTATACCGATTAGGGGTTTGATGTTTGGTAGTCCATATAACACCTTGGCCGACAAAATGATCTCAAGTTGTTGCGGCTGAAACCTTAAAGTTCTTCGAGAATAACATCTTATATCCCCTATTAGTACATGGATTTTCAGTTGGTACCTGAGATGGGTGAAATTATGGTACAAATGTCACGAGACATGCAACGTGTGATAGTGCGGCGATATGACGGAACTCCCTGTAGGTGTGCCTTAATCAATATTAATTAAAAACCAAAGTATTCGAAATTTTTCATTTTATTTGTTTCATTCGATTCGAAACGGCCTTTTTCTTCGGATAATAATCCTATAGGTTCACCTTCAATAAGCAGTACGAGAAAATTGGAAACGTGCAACGTTAAAATATCAAGTTTTAGAAACACTCTCATGCTGGCCATTTTCTTCAATATCGTTGGGAATATTTAGATATATAATTTAAGCGTTTGGCAGATTCTGGTGTACTGGAGATAATTGGAGATAAGACAAGGCGATATTGTGAATATATTTCAAATTGAAACCGTTGGCGTCAAGCTAAGAAGAATGCGCAAAAAATAATTTTATAATTGCTATATTTCGCTCTTATAATAATTTTATAGAAATAAACTATCGATCGATGTATGATATTTTAGTTGATATTTATTTTTGTGGTATTTACTTTCGTACGTTTTAACCTGGGTAAATGTTTTAAAATTAAGACAAATCCCAATAAACACAGGATGAGCGTTTTTCAAATTCAACAACTTTTCAGTTTGAGGGTAAATATAATTTTCAACATAAATTCAACTTGACTTGAAATAGCTCATCTTCAATACATCTTCAAATTGTTTGCGAATTACTTCCAATTTGCCAAAATGTTGACGAAATCTTTGAAAATGTGTTGAAGATAATATGAGAAAACTTTGACAAAACACTACCCTAAAATGCAACGAAAAAACCATGTGGTTTTCAATTCTTATTTGTGCAACGAAGTTCGTGGTCAATTACAAGAAATTAAAAAAATGGAAAATTTTAGACAAATAACCAAATAGTTTATAAAAATAGGTAAGTGAAAATAAAAAATGAAATAAAACTTTAAGGAAGTCACTAAATGTATATCTCTTTGCAGAAAACTAAAATTATGGATTCTACGTTCTTGAAAACATTAAAAAGCTGACCGAAGAAAAAATGGTGGACAATTAACTGGAACTGCTTCAAATAGTTCTTGTTCTTATTTGTTGATATGTTTAATAAGATTATTATTTATCAATTGGTATTGTAGTGTATTATGTAGTGTAGTGTATTATTATATATTTTATTTTGATGAAAATTAATAAATTATACAAAATTCATAGAATTTTGGCTTTGACTTTCAATTTGAAGTGGGGATATCATTCATACAAATTTAGGTTGAAAAGTATTTGCAACGATGTTAATTTTGAATTTGACTCGCATCGAAAATTGTTTGACAAATTATTGAGTAGCGATGCATTTCAATTTGAGGATAACACTTGAGATATTATTGCTAATGTGTTGAATATCACTGTTGAGGGTAATTTCTGTTTTTTTATGAGAACGCGATTTTCTCAACAATTTCTCAACTTGAATATTACCCTAATCCTTTGAAAAAATGTTTGAAAAATTTTTGAAATTTAGCATTTTTCAAAGGTTTGTGTTTATTGGTATCCTTTGTCTTCAAAGTTTATAATTGTTTTCCTAACAACTCATATTTTAGAAATATATATATGATATAGAGACCTATCGAAAACATGAAATCTAAAATTTTTAATCAATGTTCGGGTATCCACTTCAATTCCATTTCCACTATTCACAACAAATCCATGAACGTAAAAATTGGTGTCATCAATTATATGATCGTTTTTGAACTTTTTGTAATTGGCAGTTGGGTTGCACAAATCACCAAAAATGCATTAGGATGGAAATCAAAATAAGTGGAACAAAAAGACTTTTTAAATCAAACTTTTTTTAAAGTAAATATTTTATTTTTATACCCTCCATCATAGGATGGGGGTATATTAACTTTGTCATTCCGTTTGTAACACATCGAAATATTGCTCCAAGACCCCATAAAGTATATATATTCTGGGTCGTGGTGAAATTATGAGTCGATCTAAGCATGTCCGTCCGTCCGTCTGTTGAAATCACGCTAACTTCCGAACGAAACAAGCTATCGACTTGAAACTTGGCACAAGTAGTTGTTATCGATGTAGGTCGGATGGTATTGAAAATGGGCCATATCGGTCCACTTTTACGTATAGCCCCCATATAAACCGATCTCCAGATTTGGTTTGCGAAGCCTCAAAGAGGAGCAAATTGCAACCGATCCGGCTGAAATTTGGTACATGGTGTTGGTATATGGTCTCTAACAATCATGCAAAAATTGGTCCACATCGGTCCATAATTATATATAGCCCCCATATAAACCGATCCCCAGATTTGGCTTGCGGAGCCTCAAAGAGAAGCAAATTTCATCCGATCCGGCTGAAATTTGGTACATGATGTTGGTATATGGTCTCTAACAACCATGCAAAAATTGGTCCACATCGGTCCATAATTATATATAGACCCCATATAAACCGCTCAAAGAGGAGCAAATTGCATCCGATCCGGCTGAAATTTTGTACATGGTATTGGTATATGGTCTCTAACAACCGTGCAAAAATTGGTCCACATCGGTCTATAATTATATATGGCGCCCATATAAACCGATCTCCAGATTTGGGTTGCGGAGCCTCAAAGAGAAGCAAATTTCATCCGATCCGCCTGAAATTTGGTACATGATATTGGTATATGGTCTCTAACAACCATGCAAAAATTGGTCCACATCGGTTCATAATTATATATAGCCCCCATATAAACCGATACCCAGATTTGGTTTGCGAAGTCTCCAAGAGAAGCAAATTTCATCCAATCCGGTTGTAATTTGGAACATGGTGTTAGTATATGATCTTTAACAACCGTGCCAGAATTGGTCCACATCGGTCCATAATTATATATAGCCCCCATATAAAACATTCTCCAGATTTGACCTCCGGAGCCTCTTGGAGAAGCAAAATTCATCCGATCCGGTTCAAATTAGGCATGGTCGCTAACAACCATACCAAAATTGGTCCAATCACACAAAAATTGGTCCATATCGGTTCATAATCATAGTTGCCACTAGAGCCAAAAATAATCTACCAAAATTTTTTTTTCTATAGAAAATTTTGTCAAAATTTTATTTCTATAGAAAATTTTGTCAAAATTTTATTTCTAGAGAAAATTTTGTTCAAATTTTATTCGCTTCATAATAAAATTTTCATCATTGTCAAAATTTTATTTCTATAAAAAATTTTGTCAACATTTTATTTCTATAGAAAATTTTGTTCAAATTTTATTCGGTTCATAATCATGGTTGCCACTCGAGCCAAAAATAATCTACCAAGATTTTATTTCTATAGAAAATTTTGTCAAAAGTTTATTTCTATAGAAAATTTTGTCAAAATTTTTATTTCTATAGAAAATTTTATTTCTATAGAAAATTTTGTTAAAATTTTATTTCTGTAGAAAATTTTGTCAAAATTTTATGTCTACTTTGTCAAACTGAATTATATACGTATTGGATCGATCTTTTTTGATTTAATATATACCACGTATGGACTTACATACAATTTAGAAGATGGTGCTAGGAGGTTTTAAGATACCTTGCCATCGGAAAGCGTTACCGCAACTTGAGTAATTCGATTGTGGATGGCAATGTTTAGATGAAGTTTCTACGCAATCCATGATGGAGGGTACATAAGCTTCGGCCTGGCCAAACTTACGGCCGTATATACTTGTTTGATTTAATATATACCACATATGGGCTTACATACAATTTAGAAGATGGTGTTAGGAGGTTTTAAGATACCTTGCCATCGGCAAGCGTTACCGCAACTTAAGTAAATCGATTGTGGATGGCAGTGTTTAGATGAAGTTTCTACGCAATCCAAGATGGAGGGTACATAAACTTCGGCATGGCCGAACTTACGGCCGTATATACTTGTTTCTTTTAATAAAACTATGTATGATAAAGGCATTTCAAATGTTTTATATTGGTTTCATTTTAAGGTATGTACTATGTTCGGTTTCCGCAGCGAAATCCCATACAAAACCAAAAATGCGAAAAACTACCGAAATATTTTTTCATTTGTGGAATTTTTTTTTTCGAGTTGAAAAACTGACGTAAAGCGCGCAGTCCCTAATTAGCTCGTGTTAAATCCTTCCATTTGTTGAGATTAGTTAGTTTCAAAACATGGCGCCATTTGCAATGTGAATTAAGAAATAATTTATTTATTCAAATGATTTGTGTGAAATTACAATACAAATGTGGTTCGCATTGTTATTTAAAAATGCAATAAGATCGATTGACAAAATAAAAATAACTTGGAGTGGTGTTTTCGTAATAAAGCCACCATCTAGCGGCTCCCTAATACATGATAGAATAGAAATAATGTACATAACATGAAATTTATAGAAAAGTGTTAACAAAATAAAGTTCTATTTAGTGAATTTAATTTTACAATCGTTTCTTTTTACTGGGTATAGGGATAATAAACACAAATGCTGGCCGTGCATCGTAATTATAAAGAAGGCAGTGCGATTGATGTTGCAGTACTATGGTAGCTACGAATGGAATCACAGGAATAAATTGTTATGTTCCAAAAATAATATGCACAAATTAATTATGCATATATCTTGCATTTTATCGATTCAAAACCCTGGTTGAATTTTATAACGTGACTGAAAAAGTTATAAAATTATACATTGGGAGAGTATAACAAGAAACATTCTTCAGTAAACCACCCACTTTGCATCTCAATGTATTAATTTCAGTCAACGAAGTGTTCCTGGTATAGAACACTAACATCCCTTTGTGACGAATTATCTTGCGAAATATAAGTCGGGAACAGTGACTTTTGCTTAGGAAGTACCCTTGAACGTGAGTTATAGGCTTATGTTGATTGAACAAAAAGTTTCACTTTGACTATAGCTATTGTATGGTGTACGTGTTTTAACTGGTCACCCTATGATGTTGTTCCCCCCGAGGTAACAACATTGGCAAATGAAATGGCGTTATTATCCTTTGTGGTGACCACTGGATTTGAAATTGGTAGTGAGGCGGCAACAGCATGGGCATAAGTACACTCTTGTCCGCTGGTATTGCAATGCGATTGTGTAGATATTGTGGACACCAACGAATTAAGTTTGTTGATGAATGAGTCCATTGCTGCGCATGATGTAAAAGTTAGCATAACACCGGAATTATATGTTTGTTAGATGGGCGTTACAAATTGACGGTATCCATTTGGAAAAGCTGAAGAAGACGACAATGTACCACATGTCGTTTAAGCTGTTGCCGAATGTGGTAAGACACCAGGAGTAGAGCGGCTGGCGTTTTATTCTTAACAATTATTAGTGTCCAGTGCTGTATGAGGTTTGGTTGCAAAACAATTTAAAAACTGGTAGAAAAAACTTTTCAAAACAATTATCATGAATGCGTGTGTGTAAACAATCTAATCAGCTGCTGCGTATACATATGTAATAATTTTATGACTTTTGGCGATGTTGTCAATTAAATTTCGGAGAAATAAAGGCGAAATATTTCCAAAATGGCTGTTTTCTTCCTTCGAAATCTATTGTCAACACTCTCATTTTTCAACGCGAAAGAATGATTTAGGGACTTTTTTCCGTGCCAATAAACATAGTACCTACCTTTAAGCGGAAATGCATGCATCACTGACATAATTTAACTTTTCCCCATGATGAATGCTAGTGAGCTTATTTCATTGCGGTGGATAGTAGAACACCAAAGTCGTGGAATTGTTCGCAAATCTGGAGGTGGATTTGCGAACATTGGCATTTCTTTCTTTTAAAGTAATTATTAGATAATATGATTCCCATAAATATGAATCGCACGATTTGGCAATCTTTAATTAGTTGATCTTCTTAAAATTTGGCAATATTCTGCCACATCAGATCAGATTAAGATGTCGTTGTCAGGAACACAAATAATTTATGATGAACCAAACATTCTGTCTGCCAAAAACATATCCTATTAGAAATACATAGATGCATACATAAAAATTATTGATTTGCTCGAAACGTTATTAGCTCCGTTCACGTATTCGATCAATTTTGATAACTGAAGTCGTCCGATTACTTCAAAAGGCCAAAACGAAGTTAATTGACGTCTGAGAAATAGAAAAGTTGCAAGTTTTTGCTGGAGAGTTTTTTCAGTAAAAACTTTTGCAATCAAACAAGGGGCGTCAATGAAAAAATAACTTTTTTTTTAGTTCATGAAAAGTGATTGATTTTAGTTCAAATATGAAAAATTGTCGTTATTCTTATTAGTTATTATTATTTTAATGACATCAACCAAGAGTTCGAAAAAGTTGTATACAAATTTAGAACACAATTCTAAATTCAAGGAAAATTAGGCAATTTTCCTTGAATTTTGTTCAATGATTTCTACAATGATAAATTTTAAATTGCTGCTATTTTGTACTTTGTATAGCTTTAAAGGCATCTTAAAATAATAGACAAAAATGAATTATTTAAAAAAAAATCTTCAAATTAACAAATAGGATTACCTTATTTGAATAATGCTGCAACTTTTTTATTTAGTTAAAATTTTCAAAAATAAACCTGAATTTTCATTCATTGTTGCAATACATTTCACAATGCCTATTAGAAGCGTAGTAAAATATATGAATATATTTATTATTTTAACTGGTTTGAAAGCTGTGAATTAGTTCATAATAAATTGGTAGAAAAGAGCGTTCGTGTACATTTATGCACATTTGACCAAATAGAATGGAATAGATTGTTACTCTCTTTCAAGGTTTTGTTGAACAAAAGATTTTGGAAAGGAGCACAAAAAGGCCTATTCTTTCGTAGATGATATATACGGAGGTAAGAAATCAAAGCCGACTGAAAAATGTGACGCGCTGTCATAGAAAAATGTAAACATTACGTCGTAACGACCAGTCGCCGAAGTATACGCAAAACGTATGGAGGGATTCAAAGTATGCATTGCGTAGTATATTAAAAAATAAAATAATTTAAAATTTAGTTTCAAAGAAGAAATCGCTATACATATACTGCAGAAGGGAAATATAGGACATGTATGCAATAAAATATCAAAATTTTTAGTGTCGTCAAACTATGCGTTTCACATACATATATATATATATATATATATATATATATATATATATATATATATATATATATATATATATATATATATATATATATATATATATATATATATATATATATATATATATATATATATATATATATATATATATATATATATATATATATATATATATATATATATATATATATATATATATATATATATATATATATATATATATATACCCTGTCAGCATTTCAAAGTTCCATTTCATCCTCATCGCTACCAGAAACTCGTAAATGTCACCTCAACCATCGCGAACTGTGATGGTGGAAGCATATCAAAAAGTACAAAATGTACATGAAAGTATTTTTCCATCACTACTGTTAGAAGAGCCATTTTATTTTTTGTGAAACGCCAAGCGCAACCAGCTTGTTATATTTTATTTAAATAAAAACGAAAATAAAGTTCTGAAAACATAGATATTACGCTTAAAATTGTGAAAGGTATATGGTGAACAATTTTCGACTTTCCAAATAGAATAAAGTGATCGTTTTTCAAATATTTTTCCAGGCACGCTGTCTCCATCGAAAATAAACAAACTGGCTGATAGACGCTGCCAAAGACAATAAACTTGAGGAAGATAGGAAATTGGCTTGCGTCATACAAAATGTTGCATTTACCATGTTAGTTCCATACATGTTTGTAATTTTTTATTTGTTATTAGTTTTTATTTTTTAAATAAAAAACTTAATTTACTTAATGAAACAATGTTAAATTTTAAGCAACAACAAAAAAATTACATTTTCCCCTCTATTGAAATTTATTTCGTGCACTTAATTTCTTTTTATTTGCATTTTAATGCTATGTCAATACTAGTCGTATACACGTTTGGTTCGAGTATGAAACTAACACGGTAAATGGTGTGATCTCCTCAGTAGCCAATTTCCCATATTTCTCAAGTTTATTATCTTTGGACGCTGCAATATGTAACTTGCTACTTAAAACTCAACATCATTCTTTTATTAATGCAAAAAATTATGTTAAATGTGATGAGATAAACCGAAAAATGTTATATTTTTTTTTGCAGGGGTTCTTATTGGCGTCCTTCGAAATTGATCTAAATAGGCACCTAATAATTGCACTGATGAGAAACTTTTTCGTGGTAACTTGGCGTGGTACAACTTCTCAATAGTGACGGCGCTTTTCCGACGAGTTTTTGATGTCGTATATGGTTGTTTTCAACGTAGTGGGGATTCCCCCAAATTCAAAAAATGTTGGGTGGGTATATATATATATATATATATATATATATATATATATATATATATATATATATATATATATATATATATATATATATATATATATATATATATATATATATATATATATATATATATATATATATATATATATATATATATATATATATATATATATATATATATATATATATATATATATATATATATATATATACATATACCCTGCCAACATTTTTTGAATTTGGGGACTCTTTTGAGAATCCCCACTACGTCGAAAACAATCATATACGACATCAAAAACTCGTCGGAAAAGCGCCGTCACTATTGAGAAGTTGTACCACGCCAAGTTACTACAAAAATGTTTCGCATGAGTGCAATTATTAGGTGCCTTTATAGATCAATTTAGAACGACGCCAATAAGGGACCCTCCAAACAATCAGAAAAAGTGCATTTTAAGATAGTTGTAAAAGAATCATTGTGGTCGAGTAAAACACGTTTGTTTAGATATTTATTAATTTGATTAAACATTTACAAATTCTTAAAAATATAACATTTATACCACTATCACATTACATTTAACATAATTTTTGGCATTAATGATTATGTTGAGTTACAAGTAGCGAGTTACATGTTGCTGCGTCTATCAACCAGTGTTTTTATTCCATGGAGGCAGCGTGTCTGTAAAATATCTGAAAAACAATCACTTTATTCCATTTGGAAAATCACCAAATTGTTCACCAATATACCTTTCACAATTTTAAGCGTATAATCTATGTTTTCAGAACTTTATTTTCGTTTTTATTTAATTAAAATATAACAAGCTGGTTGCGCTTGCCGTTTCACAAAAAAATGGCTTTTTTAACAGTAGGGATGGCAAATTACTTGCATGTACTTTTTGATGTACCTTTTCATGATGGTTGAAGTGACATTTACGAGTCTGTGGTAACGATGAGGTTGAAATGGAACTTTGAAATGCTGGCAGGGTATATATATATATATATATATATATATATATATATATATATATATATATATATATATATATATATATATATATATATATATATATATATATATATATATATATATATATATATATATATATATATATATATATATATATATATATATATATATATATATATATATATATATATATATATATATATATATATATATATATATATATATATACACGGTTGAAAAAGACTGTTTTTCATATGTTTGGCTATAAACATTATATGTTTGGAACACAAATTTTTAAACACAATATTTTTGAGTGCAAGCATATAATGTTCATAAACTAGCATAACATGTTTGGGACATATATGTTAATATGTTAGAACATATTATGTTTGGGACATAAAATGTTTGTAAATATAATATGCTTGGATGCAAACATATATTAATTTAGAAATAGCCTATAAACATATATGTGTTTAGTAGCTTGGAGCGCTATTTAACAGGGAGCGATATTGAATTAAGTTGGTGGTTGTTGCTTGTTATTACAAAATTAACATTTTATTTTTCCTTGGGCAATTGATCAGCTACTTCTTTGATCCTTACAAACTGTGTGGTCCGCTGTTCGAATCCCCGTCCGGCAAAAGGTAAAATTAAAATAAAAAAATCATACAATTGAATAATTTCTTCTACAATGTTTGTATTACAGAAAAAGGTGCTAAGAACTAAAAAATCTCGTGGAAGTGCGAAAGATGTGGGGGAATATACAATTGGGCAGAAACAAAATTTTGAGCATTCAGGTCGAAAACCTATGTTGTCAGCACCTATATTACCTGTTTATTTTCATAATTCATTATGATTGTAAATATATAAATAAATAAATAAAATTTTGAGAATTTTTTTTAAGCATATAATAATTTTTGGTGCAAAATGCTTCCAAACATATTATATGTTCATATAATAACATATTGTTGTTTTGGAAGACAACATTATTGAATTTGGATGCAAAAATACAAAATATTTGGAACTTAGACTACCCAAACATATATTGTTTAGACCAATATGCTTTCAAACATATTATATATTGGAAGAGATCAAACATATAAATGTTTGGGCAATACCCAAAAATGTATATGCTTGAAGCAAAATATGTTTGGGAGTATATGTTACAGAAGCGATTTT